>NW_024070211.1:120115835-120582533 GCF_014754425.2 Oryx dammah | reverse complement strand
AATAATCAGACATTACATGTTAGTCAATGTTGTTTTTTAAATCAATTTGTATCAGTAACAGTCAAGTCTAAAGTCCTTTGGCCTCATATGCAGATAAAGTTAAACCAAAGAAAATGCTCATGTTCCATGAAGCTCTCAATTATCAACTTAAGAATGTCTGCTGTCAGAAGCCTGGTTTAACTCCAAGAGACTAACGATTTCTGGCAACCGGATTTCAAAAGGGAGAAGGACAAAGGAAGGAAGTCCTTCAGAATAGATTATGGCTGATATCCTTGCCCAGGAAAAGGAAGGTCACTGCCTCGTTTTTTGGCATGTGGAGAGCACAGCATCAACAACATCTCGAGTATGCAGAGAATGCTTTATGAAGATCTGAGACATATAAATAGAGAAAAAAAAAGTCAAAGCCTGACTAAAGCTTGAATGGCAAAATTAGACAAACACATGAGTTGTGACCTGCTTTCTTCCACCTTCTACATATACTATAATATAAACAGTATGAGAATGGTATTTGCCCTGATCACACTTTTGATCAGCAATGTTTTCTTTTTTTTTTTAATTTTTATTTTTACTTTATTTTACTTTACAATACTGTATTGGTTTTGCCATACATTGACATGAATCCACCACGGGTGTACATGAATTCCCAAACATGAACCCCCTCCCACCTCCCACCCCATATCATCTCTCTGGATTCCTTTTTCTGTCTCAATAATTCTTTTTATGATATCTTATCACAATGTCTAGTATCCAAATATTTCAAAATATCCAGGTACCTGATGAAAGTGTTCATTCCATTATCTAGGATATATAATACAACTTCTTCCAGGGTCAAATATAAACAAACATAATTGCTACTTTAATGAATCCACCTGCAATGCAGGAGACCCGGTTTCAAGCCCTGGGTTGGGAAGATCCCCTGGAGGAGGGCATGGCAACCCATTCCATTATTCTTGCCGGGAGAATCCCTATGGACAGAGGAGCCTGACAGGCTACCATGCATGAGGGTGCAAAGAATCAGACACGACTAAAACTAAACATAAATAATTTTAAAAAATTATTTTTGTTTCTTTTATGCTTTTAAATATGGAGCATTTCAGAGACAGCTATCAGTCATTTTTAGCTAGTTAGTTGTTCTGGGCAGGTATAATGGCCCTGATGTTTAAGGTCTTATAGCTGATATATCTGTTTTCAATATTAGGATCGATCCTATCTGGCCAACAGATAGGATCCTACATTCCTACCTTTGAGATGCCATAATACAGGCATGCTTGTCTGTTCCTCTTGAAGGCATGGGACTGGAGCCAGGCTGGGACAATGGTATGAAAGTGGAAGGAGCAGACAGGGTTAAATTCTCTGTAACTCAGTAAATCTCTCAAAGGTTTTCAACCTTTGTTACCAGTTACTAGGGATTAATATGATTATTAGAAACTACCACTGATAGCATAGAACTTTTACCTGTAGTCCTTTGTTTACACTTCATTTGTTCAAAGTCTATTATCTGAGGATTGTTTTCTTACGTCCTTTTAGAAGTTCTGATTATTTCTGACCCAGTTCAGTTCAGTCACGCAGACATGTCCAACTCTTTGTGACGCCATGGACTGCAGCACACCAGGCCTCCCTGTCCATCACCAACTCCCAGAGTTTACTCAAACGCATCTCCATTGAGTCGGTGATGCCATCCAACCATCTCATCCTCTGTTGTCCCCTTTTCCTCCTGCCTTCAATCTTTCCCAGCATCAAGGTCTTTTCAAATGAGTTAGTTCTTCACATCATGTGACCAAATTATTGGAGTTTCAGCTTCAGCATCAGTCCTTCCAATGAATATTCAGGACTGATTTCCTTTAGGATTGGACTGGTTGGATCTCCTTGCAGCCCAAGGGACTCTCAAGAGTCTTCTCCAACACCACAGTGCAAGAGCATCAAGTTTTCAGTGCTCAGCTTTCTTTATAGTCCAACTCTCACAATGACTACTGGAAAAACCATAGCCTTGACTAGACGGACCTTTGTTGGCAAAGTAATGTCTCTGCTTTTTAATATGCTATCTAGGTTGGTCATAACTTTTCTTCCAAGGAGCAAGCATCTTTTAATTTCATGGCTTCAGACACCATCTGCAGTGATTTTGGAGCCCCGCCCCCAAATAAAGTCTGTCCCTGTTTCCATGGTTTCCCCATCTATTTGCCATGAAGTGATGGGACCAGATGCCATGATCTTAGTTTTCTGAATGTTGAGTTTTAAGCCAACTTTTTCACTCTCCTCTTTCACTTTCAACAAGAGGCTCTTTAGATCTTCTTCGCTTCTGCCATAAGGGTGGTCTTATCTGCATATCTGAGGTTATTGGTATTTCTCCCAGCAATCTTGATTCCAGCTTGTGCTTCATCCAGTTCAGCATTTCTTATGATGTACTCTGCATATAAGGTATATAAGCAGGGTGACAATATACAGCCTCGACATACTCCTTTCCCGATTTGGAACCAGTCTGTTTTTCCATGTCCAGTTCTAACTTGCTTCCTGACCTGCATACAGATTTCTCAGGAGGCAGATCATATGGTCTGGTATTCTCATCTCTTTCAGAATTTTCCACAGCTTGTGGTGATCCACACAGTCAAAGGCTTTGGCATAGTCAATAAAGCAGAAGTAGATGTTTTTCTGGAACTCTCTTGCTTTTTTGATGATCCTACGTATGTTGGTAATTTGATCTCTGGTTCCTCTGCCTTTTCTAAATCCAGCTTGAACATCAGCAAGTTCACAGTTCACATATTGCTGAAGCCTGGCTTGGAGAATTTTGAGCATTACTTTGCTAGTGTGTGAGATGAGTGCAATTGTGTGGTAGTTTGAGCATTCTTTGGCATTGCCTTTCTTTGGGATTGGAATGAAAACTGACCTTTTCCAGTCCTGTGGCCACTGCTGTTTTCCAAATGCTGGCATACTGAGTGTAGCACTGTCACAGCATCATCTTCTAGGATTTGAAAGAGCTCAAATGGAATCCCATCACTCTGCAAAAGCTTTGTTTGCAGTGATGCTTCCTAAGGCCCACTTGACTTTGCCTTCCAGGATATATGGCTCTAGGTGAGTGATCACACAATTGTGATTATCTGGCCCAAGAGAAAACTTATTTTGGGGTGGGGAGGTGGTGGGAATGGTTAACAGTATCCTTTTGTGATTTTATACTGTTTCAGTTAGAGTTCTTCAATAATGACAGTAAAAAGGGAATTTTATGGAAGGATTGAGAGAGCTTATGGATTTAAGAGGTAACTAAGAACCAGGTCCCTGGTCCCTTTGCCCTGAAATGGATGAACCTTTACCATTTTTTTCTGTGCATGCAAAACTCTGACCAAAATTCACAGTCCTAGGAGAGAGATTTTTACTGATCAAACTCAGTTTAAGGCCTAATGGAATCGAGTGAAAGGAATTGAAGAGAAGGACCTAGCTGTACCAACCACTAGAACTGCACACAGTTCCCCAGATGAAAGAATGATAAGAACAGAGAATGAAGGCTGGCTAAGAAGCAATAAATGTCCCCCTCCCTATTTTTGGCTCAGATGGTAAAGTGTCTGTCTGCAATGCAGGAGACCTGGGTTCAATCCATGGGTTGGGAAGATCCCCTAGAGAAGGAAACGGCAGCCCACTCCAGTGTTCTTGTCCGGAAAATCCCATGGACCGCGGAGCCTGGTAGATTACCGTCCATGGGGTCGCAAAGAGTCAGACACGACTTCACTTTCACTTTCACTTTCCCTATTTTTGGTTTTGTGGGACAGAAGACAAGACTCGCTGACTGTCAGCAGGAATACACCACTAAAGAAAATAAAAAAGTATTAATAAAACTGTAGCTGAAGAACGTGAGTATCCTTGTGCTAAACAAAAGAAAAAAACTAGTAAAAACAGACCAAACTTTGCCTCTGTGATGGAATAAGGCTGTTAAATATTAGAAACATGAATATTTCCCTATTTCTTTCCACTATGGTAAAAAAAGATTTTTACCATGACAGTCTGGAACTTGGCAGGGAATGCCAGATGGTTCTAAAGATGCTATTAGTCTGCTTGTCCAGTTCAGCCACTACCATTTCATCCATTGTTATTAGTATTTATATATCTCTATCTGCAAGGCATGAGGATATAGTTTGGAAGATTGACTAGATTTCAGTTAAGTAGAAGACAGACAAGACTGGGTTTGGAAGACCCTTTGAGTTACAGAAAGTTGGCACAGTTAAAAGGCATGGAGTAATTCCCAAAGTAATTTCAATTACTTTGAAATCAAGTAATTCTTGATTTCAAACTGAGATGTGACCAAAGAAACTAAAAGCACATGGAATTGTTAGGGAAAAGGTATCATAAAATCATAAAGTTTTACAGTCATCACAGAGTTTGGAATGCCAAATACTTCACTTATAAACTCACCTGATCTCACTCTATACTCAAGACATATATCACCCATCACTCAAGACACTCTGTTACTGATTAGCAGCAATTACAAATTTCTTTGTCTCTTCCAAACCCATCTACTATAACTCTGCTCTCATTATCTTGCTAAAATTTCAAGCTGGATCCCTAAGGCTCCTAATAATCTTGATCCAAAAACATTCATTCCCCAAACCACACCCTCTATATCAAGCCACAGTGATCTTCTTACCATTTTCTCACATTTCCATCTTTCACTATTTCATGACTTTATATATGCAGTTTTGTTTTTCTCAAACATGCTGACCTTCTAACACACTGATGAACTTTTCATCCTTCAAAATATTTCATCCCTTTTTTATCTTTGACAACTTTTTGAATTCCACCAAACTGAGTTATTCTTATCTTCTGTATTCCTATAGCACTTTGCATTTCTCTCTCCTGTAAAATAAATATCATCTTATTTTTTAGTGTTTATATGTCTAGGTCCCTCAGGCCTCATATCACCTAAAGGTAGACATCCATCTTATTCTTCTTTGGATCTATCCTAAACTTAAGAACAGTTTGGCCCGTTGTCAATGCTCAACAAATAATTATTGATTGGATAAATGAATGTCAACTGAATTTCTGGTAACCTGACATAATCCCTGAGAAAGGAGGAGACTTTAACGTGTGTTATATTTTCCTTGCTACTAAAAGATGTGTCTTTTGAGATTTGTGCCTATAGTGTATGACCTACCTTCACTTGAAACATTAAAATGAAATTTATAATTTTCCATGTTTCATCTTGCTTTAGCTTAATGTGTATACTGGTCTTTATAAGTATAAATTAAAGTCTCGTGCTACTTAGGGAAGCTGAGATAATCAAAACCCCTGTGCTTTAAAAAGAATATCCATATTTATTATTTGAATTCTATACTATTCTGTTTATTTTAACAATATTTTTCTGGATATAGTTTTGAATCTCATTGACTAGATGTCCACTTTCAACACCATCTCATCATATACTATTTACAGGAGTGTTTTGTTTAAAAATGCACAAAGGTATCTTATTAAATAATGTCACAAACATGAAGTTCATTATTATGCAAATACCATCCTTGGAACAGATTTGTTAATTGAAACTCATTTGCATAATTAATGAACTCCCAAATGAATTATGCCTTTGCAGATTTGTGCAGCATTGTTTTAAAATAAATTATAAAATACATGTCAAAGGAAGAGTGCTTTCTGGGTTCCCATAGCATTGTTTGAAAATTAATTACCAAATGCTTGTCAAATTAAAATGAGTTTGTAGTTTTTACAATGTTATTTTAAAATTAATCACAAAATAAAATGTCACTGCATTAAAGTAAACAACTTGTTATTTTCTCCAAAAAGAACCACAGAAAATAGCATTTTAACTTCAATTATATTGTTTAGTATAGTGATTCTAGTGTTTTATTCATTTCATCTTTACACTGTGACTTAAAATTGGTAGTTGTTAGCATGTTAATGTTTTGATAAATTGAGATTTAATTTAATTTTATTAGGTAGCTTATTTTATATGGTTGATGATTAATGCATTGCGTATGAACCAAGTACGGGTTTGTTCATGATAAGCTGGAGTTTAAAGAACATTCAAGGTCACTAAGTCTGTTTTATGAATGGTATTCTTAAGGTTCATTTTATTGGAATTTGACAGCTGTCAGTAAGAATAATTAAAAGCATTTAGCATGGATGTTTTTCTACCTATTTAACAAATATGGTGGTATGATGCCTTTCCTTGGTGCAGTAAAGCCTTTGGACCTCCCCACTACCTTCTTCACTCTACAGGAATTCTCTATTCTTGTACAAAGACCATAGCTGCTGCCAATCCCGAACTCCCCAGTCCACAGGGAACCCCCATCTACCATGAATTTAAGTGGGAAACACCAGTATATCTAAACAATGATTTGGCCAAAATGACTTTTGAAACAATATATTTGGTAAATAGTCCCCAGGAATTAAGGTTGCCAATCAAATACCTTTTCAAAACATTAAAATATAACAATAATAATCCTTTCCTAGATGTATGACAATATATAACAGTGAAACATTCACTCAATAAATTTGTTTTAATAACAGTATCTCCTCTTTGCTTGTCTCCTGATCCTCCAAACTAAACCTACTGCTATGGTTTATATTCCTATTTTCTCAGTTCTTGACCATGGAATATAATTCCATGGTGAAAGTTCTTTGTTTAACATGATCGCAACCATACAAACCAGTCAATTCTAAAGGAAATCAACAATGAATATTCATTGGAAGGACAGATGCTGAAGTTCTAATACTTTGGCCACCTGATGCAAAGAGTTGATTCATTGGAAAAGACTCTGGTGCTGGGAAAGATTGAGGGCAGGTGGAAAAGGGGACGGTAGAGGATAAGATGTTTGGGTGGCATCACTGACACAATGGACATGAGTTTCAGCAAACTCAGGGAGATAGTGAAGGACAGGGCAGCCTGGTGTGTTGCAGTTCATGGGGTCGCAGGGAGTGAGACATCACTTAGTGGCCAAACAACAACAAGGAGACAATTAATTCTTAAGTAAACAGACAAAACATTTTGCTTCTATTTTTTATTGTATGTACAGCTGCCTTTCTGAGCCCCATGAACTATTCTATGTCGCCCTTTCTATAAAGCAGTAAACATAACAACCCTTTCTAAGAGGCAATATTCCTTCTACTTCATACCCTGTGTGTGAATAAGAACTCAAGTGGTCATGCGGGTACATGAATTTGACTTCTTGCCATTTCCTCTTCAATTCTGACCCATATATTGCTCTTAAAACACTTTCATTTTTTAACAGTCCAGTTAAATATAACCACTACTGTCTAAGATCTGAGGCTACAATGTACGTATTTCCTTGCTTCAATACCTCGAACTACTCTAACTTGGCATCCTTTTCTGAAATTCTTTATCACTACGCTCATACATACATGACGGTAAAACATCCAGTGGAGACCAGCTATCTCATTCGGACTAATAACCACATGCTGAAATTATAAGTTAATTTCTATAGAGGCAGGAACTTTCATGAGGATTATAATTTACTTTGAGAGAGCTTCCAATGAATTAAAGCAGACATGCTCTAAGTGAAAGAATTTGATCTATTTGTTTTTTAATGGACTGTAGTTGGCAAAGCAGTTGTAGACATTCCAGTCTTTGGGAAAATGCTCATTTTGATGAGAACAAGAGTAAACAAAGACAATTTTTACTGATTGAATGTCAACCTTTTCTGAAGCTTTATAAGATTACTAGTCTACTTGACATAATCTTTTTTTTTTTTTTTTTAAGACTCGGTTCATTTTGTTATATGAATTTCAGAATCATGGAAGACTGCTGTTCTATGAATTTGATCAGAATTCAAATTTTCTTTATTAAAACTATGACTTGTTTAAGCTGAGTTTTTTGTCGACTTCTTCAGAATGTTTTATATATTGGGCTTGTAGAGGAAAGTGGAGTGTTTTTTTTTTTAAGTTCTCTTGGAGGCCCTTTCAGGTTTGTACTGTTTTTTTTCAGGAGCCTTTGCCAGGCAGCTTTGTTGTTCAGATCAAGATCAGAACCGTATTACCCCAAAATACATACCCTTTATTTCTGAGAGTTTACCAAAGAGAAATTGACTCAATGCTATTTTGTAAGCTAAAGCTACTCCCGAGGGTGCAACATCTACAATGTTAGTTTCCTATATTTTCTGTTCTACCTATCTAAAATCCATTTCTAATCTGATGTTATTTCTAGGCATTATATCTATGTTCTTCCAAATCTGCAAGCTAACAAAATATCTAAACTACAAGTTAGAAATTTCTCCCCAAACAAATGATGGATTATTTTGTATTAGCCCTGGGCATAAATAGATCATTTTCTTCATAAACAGTTTTGAAGAGTAAAATGTCTTATTTCTAATCACAGAAACACTATCTCACATTAGACTTTTATAAAATATTGCATATATGTTAGTCATATATATGCAATATATAGAATGTTAAACTATCACACAACTGCACTCATCTCACATGCTAGCAAAGTAATGCCCCAAATTCTCCAAGCCAGGCTTCAGTAGTACACGAACCGAGAACTTCCAGATGTTCAAGTTGGATTTAGAAAAGGCAGAGGAACCAGAGATCAAATTGTCAACATACACTGGATCACAGAAAAAGCAAAAGAATTTAAGAAAAACATCTACATCTACTTTACTGACTATACCAAAGCCTTTGACTGTGTGGACCACAATGAACTGTAGAAAATTCTTCAAGAGACGGGAATACCAGGTCACCTGACCTGCCTCCTGAGAAGTCTGTATGCAGGTCAAGAAGCAACAGTTAGAACTGCACATGGAACAATGGACTATTTCCAAATTGGGAAAGGAGTACATCAAGGCTATATATTGTCACCTGTTTATTTAACTTGTATGCAGAGTACATCATACAAAATGCTGGGCTGGATGAAGCACAAGCTGGAATCAAGAATGCTGGGAGAAATATCAATAAGCTCAGATATGCAGATGACATCACCCTTATGGCAGAGAGTGAAGAGGAACTAAAGAACCTCTTGATGAAAGTGAAATAGAAGAATGAAAAAGTTGGCTTAAAACTCAGCATTCAAAAAATGAAGATCATGGCATTCTCTCCCATCACTTTATAACAAACAGATGATGAAACAAAGGAAACAGTGAGAGACTTTTCTTGGGCTCCAAAATCACTGCAGGTGGTGAATACAGCCATGAAATTAAAAGATGCTTGGTCCTTGGAAAGAAAGCTATGATCAACCTAGACAGCATATTAAAAAGCAGAGACATTACTTTGCTGACAGAGGTCTGTTTAGTCAAAGCTATGGTTTTTCCAATAGTAATATATGGATGTGAGAATTGGACTATAAAGAAAGCTGAGCGCTGAAGAATTGATGATTTTGAACTGTGGTGTTGGAGAAGACTCTTGAGAGTCCCTTGGACTGTAAGGAGATCCAACCAGTCCATTCTAAAGGAAATCAGTCCTGAATATTCATTGGAAGGACTGATGCTGAAGCTGAAACTCCCAACACTTTGGCCACATGATGCAAAGAATGGGCTTATTTGAAAAGACCCTGATGCTGGGAGAATTGAAGGCAGGAGGAGAAGGGGATGACAGAGGATGAAATGGTTGGATGGCATCACTGACTCTCCAGGAACTGGTGATGGACAGGGAAGCCTGGTGTGCTGCAGTCCATGGTGTCGCAAAGTCAGACACGACTGAGCGACTGAACTGAACTCAACTGATGTTAATCTAGACATGTCTTCTTTTATTGCACTTTATCATCCTTCATGATATTGTTTTTTTCAAATTGAAGATCTGAAACAATCCTTTATCAAGAAAATCTACTGGTACCATTTTTTTCCAACAGCATTTGCTCACTTCATGTCTCTGTGTCACATTTTGATAATTGTCACAATATTCAAAATATTTTCATTTTATTATATTTATAAGAGTGAACAGTGATTTTGATGTTACTATTGTAATTGGGGGTGGTGGTGGTTGCCATAAACTATGTCCACATAAGACAGCTTAATCAACAAATATTGTTTGTATTCTGACTGCTCCTCCAACTGACCATGCCTGGTCTCTTCCCTTTGCCTCAGTTCAGTTCAGTCACTCAAGTCGTGTCCGAATCTTTGTGACCCCATGAACTGCAGCATGCCAGGCCTCCCTGTCCATCACCAACTCCTGGATTTCTCTCAGACTCACATCCATTGAGCCCGTGATGCCATCCAGCCATCTCATCCTCTGTTGTCCCCTTCTCCTCCTGCCCCCAATCCCTCCCAGCATCAGAGGCTTTTCCAATGAGTCAACACTTTGCATGAGGTGGCCAAAATACTGGAGTTTCAGCTTCAGCATCATTCCTTCCAAAGAAATCCCAGGGTTGATCTCCTTCAGAATGGACTGGTTGGATCTCCTTGCAGTCCAAGGGACTCTCAAGAGTCTTCTCCAACACCACAGTTCAAAAGCATCAATTCTTCAGCACTCAGCCTTCTTCACAGTCCAACTCTCACATCCATACATGACCACAGGAAAAACCATAGCCTTGACTAGACGGACCTTAGTCGGCAAAGTAATGTCTCTGCTTTTGAATATGCTATCTAGGTTGGTCATAACTTTTCTTCCAAGGAGTAAGCGTCTTTTAATTTCATGGCTGCAGTCACCATCTGCAGTGATTTTGGAGCCCCCCAAAATAAAGTCTGATACTGTTTCTACTGTTTCCCCATCTATTTCCCATGAAGTGATGGGACCAGATGCCATAATCTTCGTTTTCTGAATGTTGAGCTTTTAGTCAACTTTTTCACTCTCCTCTTTAATTCACTCAGACACAGTAATAATGAAATTAGACCAATTAATAAGCACACAACACCTCCAAGTGTTCATGTGAACAGAAGAGTCAATGGATGCAGCAAACTTCATTGCTGTCTTAAGAAATGACCACAGCCATCCCAACTTTCAGCAACTACCGCCCTGCTTGGTTAGCAGCTACCAGCATCAAGACAAGAACCTCCACCAGCAAAGAGATTAAAACTCACTCAAGACCCAGATGTCTGTAACCATTTTTTAGCAGTACAATAGTTTTTAAAGGTTCCAAATAGGAAAAGGAATACGTCAAGGCTGTATACTGTCACCCTGCTTATTTAACTTATATGCAGAGTACATCATGAGAAACGCCTGACTGGAACACAAGCTGGAATCAAGATTGTCGGGAGAAATATCAATAACCTCAGATATGAAGATGAAACCACCCTAATGGCAGAAAGTGAAGAGGAGCTAAAAAGTCTCTTGATGAAAGTGAAAGAGGAGAGTGAAAATGTTGCCTTAAAGCTCAACATTCAGAAAACGAAGATCATGGCATCTGATCCCATCACTTCATGGGAAATAGATGGGGAAACAGTAGAAACAGTGTCAGACTTTATTTTGGGGGGCTCCAAAATCACTGCAGATGGTGACTGCAGCCATGAAATTAAAAGATGCTTGCTTCTTGGAAGAAAAGTTATGACCAACCTAGATAGTATATTCAAAAGCAGAGATTACCTTGCCGACTAAGGTCTGTCTAGTCAAGACTATAGTTTTTGCAGTGGTCATGTATGGATGTGAGAGTTGGACTGTGAAGAAGGCTGAGTGCCGAAGAATTGATGCTTTTGAACTGTGGTGTTGGAGAAGACTCTTGAGAGTCCCTTGGACTGCAAGGAGATCCAACCAGTCCATTCTGAAGGAGATCAACCCTGGGATTTCTTTGGAAGGAATGATGCTAAACCTGAAGCTCCAGTACTCTGGACACCTCATGCAAAGAGTTGACTCATTGGAAAAGACTCTGATGCTGGGAGGGATTGGGGGCAGGAGGAGAAGGGGACAACAGAGGATGAGATGGCTGGATGGCATCATGGACTTGATGGACGTGAGTCTGAGTGAACTCCAGGAGGTGGTGATGGACAGGGAGGCCTGGCATGCTGCAATTCATGGGGTCGCAAAGAGTCGGACACGACTTGAGCGACTGAACTGAACTGAACTGATACAATATTATTTTGGCTACAACACTTTTACATACTTAATAGACTACATTATAGTATAAACATGACTTTCATATGTACCGGGAAACCAAAAAGTTCTATGACTCACTTTATTGCAGCATTTGTTTTATTGCAGGGGTCTGGAACTGAACCCAGAATATCTTTGAGGTATGCCTGTAACTAGAAACTTTTTTTTGATGAAGGGAATTTTCTAAAAATTGCTATATATTATATGGGTAAAATCACTGAATTTTAATTTCCATTTTTTCAATTAGATGTTTAGGTTTTATAGATTCATAGCCAGAAAGAAAAATAGGCATTCTATGACTTTGACAGTAACACAGAATTTCATTTTATTTTCTTATTCACCTGAGTACCTATTTGCTTTTCTAAACCTTAACCTATGATAGAATGCTTCATAGACTTATTGCATATGCATGCATATAATTGGAGATCTTTCTTCCCTAGAGTTCAAGTTGAACATCACTATTGATCTATGTCCAGCATGGCATTATAGGGCATTTTTTTGCAGCTATTTTTAATTAGACATAAAATATTAATCCATCTGAGTTTCTGTATAGAAGGTACCTGGAGGAGGTAGGAACTTAGAGAGGCATACAGAGACAGAATTTTAATTCATTTATTTTGAAGAGAAGTCACTTTATCTTGAAGGGCAGAAGGTCTGTCTCTAATAGTCCCCTTTGTGATCTAGAGGAGAGAATTCACAATGACTACAGCTTACAGGGAAAACTGAAATCCCTTTATGGGTTTGACTTTTCTTACTAACCCCAAATGGGTAAAGGGCTTGTTTTCTCCCAGGTTTGAAAAGCAAGAAGCTCAACATGTGACTCTCCTTTTGTCCAGTGTCCGAGTCCCCAAAACTGAGAGAATAAGACGTCCACAGCAATACAAAAGCATAAAGGGGTTTATTGCTAGCTCGAGCTAAGGCTCAAGTCTCATCCAGAGCAGTGGAGTCTTGATGAGAGCCCCGAGCTCTGAATCACAGCTGCTTATATACAGACGGTCTTTTGTCTCAGCAATAGTGTAGTTGGTGTGTAGTGATTGACTCAACCTTGGGTCATCATGGTGATTGACTTAACCTTGGCATCATCGGGGACCTTGGTGTCATCGGGGACCTTGGTGTCATCGGGGACCTTGGTGGGGCTTCCTAGAATTATGACTCATGCTTACAAGAACCTGAGGCTTAGGCCTAGTGTAGCCTGTCAAGCCTTTCATGGCTCAGGTCAGGTCCCAATATTCCCCCCTGTCTTTTGATCATATAGAGGAATCTTCCTCTATCTGAGGGTCCAGGGTGATTCATCTGGGTCCTGTCGACGGGTGAACTTCATTTTTAAAGGGTTGGAGGGAAGTGGTGTCACCTTCCATTCTCTCTGGGCCTTTTCTTGTTTCTCCGGAATGGCACAGCGCACGTGGTTACAGGGCACCCAAGGTCCAATACTGTCGACCTTCAGGGCAGTAGGGGTAGTAAGAAGAACAACATAAGGGCCCTTCCATCTAGGCTCTAATGTCTTGACTTGATGCCGTTTGACCCAAACCCAGTCCCCTAGACCAATGTTGTGTGAAGGAATTGTTCCCTTCTCTTGGCCTTCATGGATTTTTTTGAGTAAAGTCCAGATGTGCACATGCACCTTGCTTAAGGCCAATAGAGCTTTTTGGAACTGCTGCAATGAAGGAGGCAGCTAGATTCTTCCCTCGAAGATAGGACACACTGGAGGGGGTCCCCCATAAACAATTTCAAAGACGGTTAGGTTTAACTTGTAGGGGGTATTACGTGCTCGGAAGAGATTGAAGGGAAGGAGAGTCACCCAGTCCCCACCAGTCTCTATTGCCAGTTTTACCAAAGTTTCTTTTAGAGTCCGATTCATTCTTTCTACCTGTCCTGAGCTCTGGGGATTGTATTCGCAATGTAGTTTCCATTTGGTCCCCAGAGCTAAGGCCAGTCCCTGAACAATTTGACTCACAAAAGCAGGTCCATTATCAGAGCCAATGGTTACCGGCAGCCCAAACCTAGGCACTATCTCTTCTAGGAGTTTTTTAGCTACCATTGTTGCTGTTTCCCTCTTAGTGGGATATGCTTCTACCCACCCAGAGAAAGTATTGACCAGAACTAACAGATAATGATACCCATACTTGCCTGGCCTTACCTCTGTAAAATCTATCTCCCAGTGTTGTCCCGGCCTTTCTCCCCGGTACCTTATACCCGTGTGCTGTCCTTTTCCTGGTCTCATCATCTGGCATGCCTTACAGGCACGGACTATGTCTTGTATAGCTGCCTTTTGTCGGGGAAACCGCAGACACGCTGTCTGTAAGAGTGCTAGAGTCTTTTTCTCACAGATGGGTGGTCTAATGTAGGTGCGTGCAAAGGTGTTGACCCAAGTTAGCCAGAAGCAACAAGGTGTCATTTTGGTCTTGATACCATCTGTCTTTGCTCTCCAGACAGTTGGTATTCTCTTGAATCCAACTTAGATGGGAAGAGGAATACTCGGGGGTTGGGGGCAAGGTTCCCATTTCCGGGGGTGGGCAATCCCACAGTCAATATGGGGGTTTTATAGTCTCCGAGGGCTGCTTGAGAATCCCTTCAATGGCATGGGGAGTGTAGACCAGGAGCTGTCGTCCATAGGTTAACTTGTCGGCATCATGGACCAGGAGAGCAGTGGCTGCGATGATTCGGAGGCAGGGTGGCCACCCTGCGGCCACTGGGTCCCATCTTTTAGAGAGGTAGGCTACAGGCCGCTTCCAAGGCCCCCACTGCTGCGTCGAGACTCCCTTTCCTACTCCCTGTTTTACATCCACAAACAGTTGGAAGGGCTTAGATGGGTTAGGGAGAGCAAGGGCCAGGGCTTTCAGCAGAGCCTGCCAAAGTTCTTGAAATGCCCGTCTCATTGGCTCAGTCCAAGTCCAGTTTTTACTCCGTTTGCTCCCTTCATACAATGGCTGGGCCTTTTCAGCAAACCCCAAGATCCATAGCCTGCAATACCCAACAGTCCCAAGAAATTCTCTCACTTGACGAGGAGTAAGGACTGAGTATTGGGCCCCCGTGTCCACCATGAAGCCAACTGGTTTCCCCTCCACATGTATAGTTACCCAGGAATTGGGGAGGGGGGCTGAGCCTTGACCCCCCCTAATCATTATCATCTCCTGCATATAAGACGTGGGCCCCCGGGGAAGGTGCTTTTTCCCTGGTGGGCTTTTCCCCTGGTTTTCTTTTTAGGGCACTCTCTTCTCCAGTGTCCTCACTCCTGACAATATGCACATTGGTCCTTTCTTAGTCTCTGTCCAATTTGCTTTCCTTCATCTCTTGGCCTGACTTTATTAGTTCCCTGAGAATTAGCTCCCTGTTTCACCCCTGCAAAGAATATCTGGGCTAATTCTTTCTGATTCCTGTGGTTTTCCTCGGCCCTGAACTCTCTCTCTTCCTGTCTAACACATTCTTCTCTTTCCTCTGGAGTTTCCCTATGGTTAAAAACCCTCTCTGTTGCCCTCACCAGGACTTGTATGGATTGTTCCCCTAACCTCTCTATTTTCTGCAGTTTTTTTCCTGATATCCGGGGCTGCCTGATTTACAAATGCTAGCATAATTGCTGCGCATGACTCATCAGCCTGTGGGTCCATGGGAGTATACTGTCTAGAAACTTCCATTAATCTCTCAAGGAAGGCTGCCAGGCTCTCATTTGGCTCTTGTCTAACCAGATTTACCTTAGCCAAATTTGTTGGTTTCCTGGTGGCTGCTTGGAGACTAGCCATAAGAGTCTGGCTGTACACTCGGAGATGCTCCCTACCTTCAGCACGCTTGAAGTCCCATCGCGCCGCGTTGTAGGTCTCCCATCTACCCCAGAACATTTTTCCATGCTTCTGACAATATCCGTTCGTGTTCCTCTGTGGTGAAAAGCACTTGTAATAGCTGCTGACAATCATCCCAAGTGGGGTTATGGGTGAAAAGAATGGATTCTAAAAGGTCAATGAGGCCCTGAGGCTTTTCCGAGAACGAAGGGGTTTGAGTTTTCCAATTATATAAATCACTAGTGGAAAAGGGCCAGTATTGGTACGTTTGTTCCCCGTCCAGGTGGGCTGGCCCTGCCCAAACAGGAAGTGCCTGGACCATGGAGGTGATGGCTTCTGGGTTATCTTCGTCCGCCATATTGGGGACTCCCCTAGTTCTTCCTCGAGTTCCCTGGGCGGGGCCCCCTTCCTGGGTTGGGGCCAAAGGTTCGTTATCCCTTCGTGTTCCTCCGGACGAGATCTGAGGTACCTGAGGGGGCAAAGGCGGATGCGCACAGCGAGGTAGGGAGAGATCAGTTTCTAGGTCAATTAGGTTAGGATATAGTGAGGATTCCTGGAATACTGGCTTCACCCGGCCGTTGCGCTCTTTGTATTCTTCCTCTTTGGATGTTTCCATAACAAGTACCTGTGGGATAGACGAAGTGGGGGAAGGGGAAGTAAAAGGTTGGGGAATAAAAGGTCTCAGCCAGGCCGGTGGATTTTTTTTTCCCAAATCTTTCCAGACCAAAATATAGGGAGTTTGGTCTGGGTGTCCAGATGGGCCAGGAGCGAGCACTTTCTCTCTAACTGCTTGAATAATTGGCAGGCTGAAGGTTCCCTCTCGCAGCCAGCTGATATTAAGGCAGGCCACTCGGCGGAACAAAAAATTATTAGTTTGTTCTTTTTCATTAACACCGATAGATTTCGTGCTCTAGACTTAAAATCAGAAAAGTGGTCAGTCATAAGGGACAAAGGAGTAGAAGTTGCTTGCCCCATGATTACAGAGAAGAACACAGGAGACAAAATGAACACACAAAGAGCAGAGACAATGCCGGCACTCACACGGACACGACAAACAGATAACGAATACACATCGGCCGAGAACACAGCACTAGGTCTTCTTGGGGCCCCCCCCCCCGAAACTTCCTTTCCCTTGAGGTTATCTTACCAACAAGGTGTCCACAGAGCCAGCCGCCTTCCCAGCACGATGCCAGGCCTCGGCCTTAAGCTGGCTAGGTTTAATCCCCTTACAGAGGCAGCCACCGTCCCAGCACGATGCCGGGCCTCGGCCTTATGCCAGCTAGGTCGACCTCTTTCAGGCTAAGGAACCCCTTCTGCTGGGAGGGTGTTATTCCCCTCAGTTAAAAGGAATCCCGGATGAGCCCCCAAATGTTATGCCCAGTGTCCGAGTCCCTAAACTGAGAGAATAAGACGTCCACAGCAATGCAAAAGCATAAAGGGGTTTATTGCTAGCTCGAGCTAAGGCTCAAGTCTCATCCAGAGCAGTGGAGTCTTGACGAGAGCCCCGAGCTCTGAATCACAGCTGCTTATGTACAGGCGGTCTTTTGTCTCAGCAATAGTGTAGTTGGCGTGTGGTGATTGACTCAACCTTGGGTCATCATGGTGATTGACTTAACCTTGGCATCATCGGGGACCTTGGTGTCATCGGGGACCTTGGTGGGGCTTCCTAGAATTATGACTCATGCTTACAAGTACCCGAGGCTTAGGCCTAGTGTGGCCCGTCGAGCCTGTCATGGCTCAGGTCAGGTCCCAACACTTTGAATCAGAGATTTCTGCTGGTAGAATTACCACTGGGCACTGAGTTTTGGTGAAGAGAATGTAAAGCATTTAAAGAAATTATTGATAGTTGGTCCCTTGTTATTCACTTTCAGGCTCCCTACTGAAAATACGTCTAATTTTTGGAATTTAAAGAATTTGTCAAGATTCTCTGCTGACATTAGATGACTCATATTAAGGGAAAAAAGTGACTTTTACCTCAATGTCATTTAAGAAATGTGATTATTTAGAATCCTATTTTATCAGTATTGTTGCCTTCTTAGATCACCGAGGAACATCCAGAAGTATTAATCTGACAATGTATATACTATGAAGACTGTACTGATAAAGTAGCAGTGAAAGTTGATTAATATAATCTGGATCTCAAGGTTTTTTAGATTCTTCAGTTTAAATTCTACCAGCTAAAAGGGCAGGGAGTGGAAGGAGCAGATGACAAATCATTTCTTTCTTAGAGAAGCAGGTAACTTGCCCCTAAATCTACGTCCTTGTACTTGAATCTTTCTTGATTGGTGGTCTCACAGTTTCAAAATGGTTCACTGTTAAAAGCGAACTTAAAGACATCTTAGACGGTTCTCTAGCTGCTTACACTTTATGAATCTTGGAGCATTCAATACAGTTCAACTGCAGTTCAGCTCAACAATGGAGCCCCTACTCTGGGCCAGGTACTGTGCCAAGCGCTGAGGTATCCATATGAGTAACACCTACTTGTCCTCAAGGAGCTGACAGTCTGTGAGGGAGAAAGACAACAGAAATGGGCAATTATAATTTTATCCAGAAAGTTCAATAGTGGTATTGTATAGAAAGCCTGCTCAAACAGCCTGGAGGGAAATGGATCAGAGAAGAGAACGGTTCCAACTGTTCCAGAATCATTGGAATTTGCCCCTGCTTAATCCTTAGACGTTATCAGACCTACCTGATCTCATATGGAAGGATAATAGCAGAGGGTTGATGCAAAATTGGGATTCCCCATGCCACAACCCAGCACCTGGCTTGGTCAATATGGATACAGGGTTATAGAATATTACACTATTCATTAAAGACAAACTCAGCCAAAATTCTCTAATCAAACTTCTAGGCGTTCCTAGGTGTTGTATACTTGCACGCATGCTGAGTTGCTAAAGTTGTACCTGATCCTTCGTGACCCCATGCACTGCAGTCCACCAGGCTTCTCTTTCCATGGGATTCCTCAGGCAAAAATACTGGATCTTTCATGATCCAGGGATTGGACCTGCATCTCCTGCATTGGCAAGTGGGTTCTTACCACTGATAAACTGGGGAAGCCTGCTCTATACTTCAGTTCAGTTCAGTTGCTCAGTCGTGTCCGACTCTTTGTGACCCCATGAATTGCAGCACACCAGGCCTCCTTGTCCATCACCAACTACCGGAGTTCACTCAGATTCATGTCCATCGAGTCAGTGATGCCATCCAGCTATCTCATCCTCTGTCGTCCCCTTCTCCTCCTGCCCCCAACCCCTCCCAGCATCAGAGTCTTTTCCAATGGGTCAACTCTTCGCATGAGGTGGCCAAAGCATCATTCCTTCCAAAGAAATTCCAAGGTTGATCTCCTTCATAATGGACTGGTTGGATCTCCTTACAGTCCAAGGGACTCTCAAGAGTCTTCTCCAACACCATAGTTCAAAAGCATCAATTCTTTGGCGCTCAGCCTTCTTCACAGGCCAACTCTCACATCCATACATGACCACAGGAAAAACCATAGCCTTGACTAGATGGACTTTAGTCAGCAAAGTAATATCTCTGCTTTTGAATATGCTATCTAGGTTGATCATAGGTTTCCTTCCAAGGAGTGGGCGTCTTTTAATTTCATGGCTGCAGTCACCATCTGCAGTGATTTTGGAGCCCCCCAAAATTAAAGTCTGACACTGTTTCCACTGTTTCCCCATCGATTTGCCATGAAGTGATTGGACCAGATGCCGTGATCTTCTTTTTCTGATCTTCGTTTTTCACTCTCCTCTTTCACTTTCATCAAGAGGCTTTTGAGTTCCTCTTCACTTTCTGCCATAAGGGTGGTGTCATCTGCATATCTGAGGTTATTGATATTTCTCCTGGCAATCTTTATTTCAGCTTGTGTTTCTTCCAGTCCATCGTTTCTCATGATGTACCCTGCATATAAATTAAATAAGCAGGGAGACAATATACGGCCTTGACGTACTCCTTTTCCTATTTGGAACCAGTCTGTTGTTTCATGTCTAGTTCTAACTGTTGCTTCCTGACCTGCGTATAGGTTTCTCAAGAGGCAGGTCAGGTGGGCTAGTATTCCCATTTCTCTCAGAATTTTCCAGTTTATTGTGATCCACACAGTCAAAGGCTTTGGCATAGTCAATAAAGCAGAAATAGAGGTTTTTCTGGAACTCTCTTGGGTTTTCCATGATCCAGTGGATGTTGGCAATTTGATCTCTGGTTCCTTTGCCTTTTCTGAACCTCATTGAACATCAGGAAGTTCACGGTTCACGTATTGCTGAAGCCTGGCTTGGAGAATTTTGAGCTTTACTTTACTAGCATGTGAGATGAGTGCAGTTGTGCAGTAGTTTGAGCATTCTTTGGCATTGCCTTTCTTTGTGATTGGAATGAAAACTGACCTTTTCCAGTCCTGTGGCCACTGCTTAGTTTTCCAAATTTGTTGACATATTGAGTGCAGTACTTTCACAATATCATCTTTCAGGATTTGAAATAGCTCTACTGGAATTCCATCACCTCCACTAGCTTTGTTCATAGTGATGCTTTCTAGGGCCCACTTGACTTCACATTCCAGGATGTCTGGCTCTAGATCAGTGATCACACCATCGTGATTTTCCGGGTTGTGAAGATCTTTTTTGTATAGTTCTTCTGTGTATTCCTGACACCTCTTCTTAATATCTTCTGCTTCTGTTAGGTCCAGACCATTTCTGTCCTTTATCGAGCCCATCTTTGCATGAAATGTTCCCTTGGTACCTCTAATTTTCTTGAAGAGATCTCTAGTCTTTCCCATTCTGTTGTTTTCCTCTATTTCTTTGCAATGATCGCTGAAGAAGGCTTTCTCATCTCTTCTTGCTATTCTTTGGAACTCTGCATTCAGATGCTTATATCTTTCCTTTTCTCCTTTGCTTTTTGCCTCTCTTCTTTTCACAGCTATTTGTAAGGCCCCCCCAGACAGCCATTTTGCTTTTTTGCATTTCTTTTCCATGGGGATGGTCTTGATCCTTGTCTCCTGTACAATGTCATGAACCTCATTCCATAGTTCATCAGGCACTCTATCTATCAGATCTAGTCCCTTAAATCTATTTCTCACTTCCACCGTATAATCATAAGGGATTTGATTTAAGTCATACCTGAATGGTCTAGTGGTTTTCCCTACTTTCTTCAATTTGAGTCTGAATTTGGTAATAAGGAGTTCATGATCCGAGCCACAGTCAGCTCCTGGTCTTGTTTTTGTTGACTGTATAGAGCTCCTCCATCTTTGACTGCAAAGAATATAATCAATCTGATTTTGATGTTGACCATCTGGTGATGTCCATGTGTAGAATCTTCTCTGTGTTGTTGGAAGAGGGTGTTTGCTATGACCAGTGCATTTTCTTGGCAAAACTCTATGAGTCTTTGCCCTGCTTCATTCCACATTCCAAGGCCAAATTTGCCTATTACTCCAGGTGTTTCTTGACTTCCTACTTTTGCATTCCAGTCCCCTATAATGAAAAGGACATCTTTTTTGGGTGTTAGCTCTAAAAGGTCTTTTATGTCTTCATAGAACCGTTCAACTTCAGCTTCTTCAGTGTTACTGGTTGGAGCATAGACTTGGATTACCGTGATATTGAATGGTTTGCCTTGAGATGAACAGAGATCATTCTGTCGTTTTTGAGATTGCATCCAAGTACTGCATTTCGGGCTCTTTTGTTGACCATGATGGCTACTCCATTCCTTCTGAGGGATTCCTGCCTGCAGTAGTAGATATAATGGTCATCTGAGTTAAATTCACCCATTCCAGTCCATTTCAGTTCACTGATTCCTAGAATGTCAATGTTCACTCTTGCCATCTCTTGTTTGACCACTTCCAATTTGCCTTGATTCACGGACCTGACATTCCAGGTTCCTATGCAATATTGCTCTTTACAGCATTCGACCTTGCTTCTATCACCAGTCACATCCACAACTGGGTATTGTTTTTGCTTTGGCTCCATCCCTTCATTCTTTCTGGATTTATTTCTTCACTGATCTCCAGTAGCATATTGGGCACCTACTTACCTGGGGAGTTCCTCTTTCAGTATCCTATCATTTTGCCTTTTCATACTATTCATGGGGTTCTCAAGGCAAGAATACTGAAGTGGTTTGCCATACTGGCTCTATACTTAAAGATCCTTAAATCACCCTGAGTGTAGTTTTATGGAGACTCCTGTAAATTACATGACTGACTTGTTTTTTACTGTTCGGTCATCATTCCCACTTCTCCCCTCATCAAATGCTGAAATTTTTTCTCCTTTCACAAAATCAAGTTAATGCAGAGTTATATACTTAGTGTTTAACTGAATCTCCACAACCAGGAAAACATAAAAGCCACAGCATAAAACAATGAAGAGATAAAAATCTTTCTTCTTTAGTTCCTAAGAGTAAATTATAAGTGCCTCACAAAATAACTGTTTGGTAATTATAATTACACCCAATTTAGAAAGGAAGAATCTGGTCTCAGAAATGTAAATCATGACCAAAGTCATCAGTCAGTCTTACATCAGTGCTCTAGTTCTTTATGTATGATTTTAAATGTTGTGCTATGTTGGTTATACAAAATAGCCACATCAGACTCTGAAAACTTCTATGTTCATATATGCCTCCCAGAGTCCTTTTTAGCCTGACCATTTTTTAGAATTTAATAATAACAGAAAGACCCCCTTTATGGATCACAGTCTTGTCGTGGTGAACAGGCTTGTGTAATTCAGTGAAGCTATGAGACATTCCCTGCAGGGTCACCTAAGATGGACGAGTCATAGCAGAGACTTCTGACAAAACGTGGTCCACTGGAGGAGAGAATG
This sequence comes from Oryx dammah, assembly GCF_014754425.2. Lineage (NCBI taxonomy): Eukaryota > Metazoa > Chordata > Mammalia > Artiodactyla > Bovidae > Oryx > Oryx dammah. The sequence goes on along the minus strand of NW_024070211.1, from coordinate 120,560,002 downwards.
GCAAACCACTCCAGTTTTCTTGCCATAAGAACCCCATGAACAAAATGAAAAGGCAAAAAGATATGACACCAGAAGATGAGCCTCCTGGGTCAGTAGGTGTCCAATATGCTACTGGGGAAGAGCAGAGGGCAAATAGTAATAGCTCCAGAAAGAATGAAGTGTCTAGGCCAAAGCAGAGACGATGCTCAGTTGCGGATGTGTCTGGTGGTGAAAGTAAAGTCTGATGCTGTAAATAACAATACTGCATAGGAACCTGGAATGTTAGGTCCATGAATCAAGGTAGATTGGACATGATCAAGCAGACGATGGTGAAATTGAACATAGACATCTTAGGAATAGGTGAACTAAAATGGACGGGAATGGGCAAATGTAATTTAGAAGACCATTATTTCTACTACTGTGGGGAAGAATCCTTTAGAAGAAATGGAGTTGCCCTCATAGTGAACAAAAGAATCTGCAATGCAATGAAAGTGAAAAGTGAAAGTGAAGTCACTCAGTCGTGTCCGACTCTTAGCAACCCCATGGACTGCAGCCTACCAGCCTCCTCCATCCATGGGATTTGCCAGGCAAGAGTGCTGGAGTGGGGTGCCATTGCCTTCTCCAGTACTTGGGTGCAATTTCAAAAACAACAGAATGATCTCAGTTCATTTCCAAGGCAAAATATTCAGTGTCACAGTAATCTAAGCCTGTGCCCAAACCATTATTGCTGAAGAAGCTGAAGTTAACTGGTTCTATGAAGACCTACAAGATCTTCTAGAACTAACACTAGAAAAAGACGTCCTTTTATCATAGGGGACTGGAATATAAAAGAAAGAAGTCAAGAGATACCTGGAAAAACAGGCAAGCTTGGTCTTGGAGTATAAACTGAAGCAAGGACAAGGCTAACACAGTTTTGTCAAGAGAACTAACCAGTCATAGCTAACACCCATTTTCAACAACACAAGAGATGACTCTACACATGGACATCACCAAATGTTCCAAACCAAAATCAGATTGATTATATTCTTTGGAGTCAAAGATAAAGAAGCTTTACACAGTCAGAAAGAACAAGACCTGGAGCTGACTGTAGCTCAGATCATGAACTCCTTATTGCAAAATTCAGGCTTAAATTGAAGAAAGTACGACCTAAATCAAACCCCTTATGATTATCCAATAGTGTGATGAATTGGTTCAAGGGATTAGGTCTGCTAGACAGAGTGCCTGAAGAACTACGGACAGAGGTTCATAACACTGCACAGGAGGCATTGACCAAAACCATCCAGAAGAAAAAGAAATGCAAGTAGGCAAAGCGGTTGTCTGAGGAGATTTTACAAATAACAGGGAAAGAAGAGAAGCAAAAAGCAACGTATAAAGGGATAGATATGCCCACCTAAATGCAGAGTTCCAAAGAAAAGCAAGGAGCAATAGAAAGGTTTTTAAAATCAACAATGCAAAGATATAGAGGAAAATGATATAATGGGAAAGACTAGAGATCTCTTCAAGAAAACTGGGGATACCAAGGGAACATTTCATGCAAGGATGGGCACAATAAAAGACAAAAATAGTAAGGACCTAATAGAAGCAGAAGAGATTAAGGGGCTGTGGCAAAATACACAAAAGAACTATACAAAAAAGTTTCTAATGACCCAGATAACCACAGTGTGGTTACTCTCCTAGAACAGATATCCTGGAGTGTGAAGTCATGTGGGCCTTAGGAAGTAGTACTACAAACAAAGCTGGTGGAGGGATGGAATTCCAGCTGAGTTATTTCAAATTCTAAAAGATGATGCTATTAAAGTGCTACACTCGATATGTTAGCAAATTTGGAAAACTCAGCAGGAGCCACAGGACTGGAAAAGGTCAGTTTTCATTCCAATCCCAAAGAAAGGCAATGCCAAAGAATGCTCCAGCTACCAGACAATTGTACTTATTTTACATGCTAGCAAGATTATGCTCAAAATTCAAGCTAAGCTTCAACAGTATGTGAACTGAGAACTTCCAGTTGTACAAGGTGGGTTTAGAAAATGCAGAGGAACCAGAGATCAAATTGTTGGATTACAGAAAAAAACAATGGAATTCTAGAAAAGCATCTACTTCTGCTTCAATGACTACACTAAAGCCTTTGACTGTTTGTATCACAACAAACTGTGGAAAATTGTTAAAGAGGTGGGAATACCCGACCACCTTCCCTGCCTCCTGAGAAATCTGTATGCAGGTCAAGAAGCAACAGTTAGAACTGGACATGGAACAACAGACTGGTTCCAAATAAGAAAAGGAGTACATCAAGGCTTTGTATTGCTGCCCTGCTTATTTAACTTCTATGCAGAGTAAAATGCAAAATGTCAGGATGGATGAAACACAAGCTGGAATCAAGGTTGCCAGGAAAAATACCAATAACTTCAGATAATGCAGATGACACCACCCTTGTGGCAGAAAGTGAAGAGGAACTAAAGAGCCTCTTGATGAGGGTGAAAGAGGAGAGTGAAAAAGCTGGCTTGAAACTCAACATTCAGAGAACAAAGATCACAGCATCCTCTCCCATCACTTCATGGCAAATAGATGGGGAAACAATGGAAACAGTGGCAGACTTTATTTTCTTGAGCTCCAAAATCACTGCAGATGGTGACTACAGCCACGAAATTAAAAGACACTTGCTCATGGAAGGAAAACTATGACAAACATAGACAGTATATTAAAAACCAGAGATGTCACTTTGTGGACAAATGTCCATATAGTACAAGCTAGCTTTCCAGTAGTCATCTATGGATGTGGACCATAAAGAAGAGTGAGTGCAAAAAGAATTGATGTTTTTGAATTATGGTGCTGGAGAAGATTCTTGAGAGTCCCTTGGACTGCAAGGAGAGAAAACCAGGAAATCCTAAAGGAAATCATCCCTGAATATTCACTGGATGCTGAAGCTAAAGCCCCAATCCTTTGGACACCTGATGAGGAGAGCCAAGAAATTAGAAAAAACCCTGATGCTGTGAAAGGCTGAAGGTAAAAGGAAAAGAGGGTGAGGATGAGATGGTTGGATGGCATCATTGACTCATGGACATGAATTTGAGCAAACTCCAGGAGATAGTGAAGGACAGGGAAGCCTGGCGTGCAGCAGTCCATGGGGTCACAAAGAGCTGGACACAACTTAGCAACTAACCTACAACAACAATATCAAAATATTAAAGAAATTGAAAGTCCTATAGTTAAACTGTATGATCTGACATATACCTCTGATAGAACTTCACCAGACAGGCTAGTCATTCATACAAAAAATAAAATTGAAATCTCCAGCATCAGCACATTTTTTCCAGTAAATAGGCAAGATCTCTCCATATAGTTTTCTTTGTGAGCCCCAGCCAGGACCCCAAAGGATAGCATGAATAATGATTCATTCACATACTTAGCACATACTTATTAAGTAGCTATTGAGCATGTGATTTCACCAATGAACAGATGGCCCCTGCCTTCATGATCCTACAGACTAGTAGAGAAGATAGATATGAACAATGGGTATATAAACAACAGTGTTTCAGTGGCAAAGTACATAAAACTGTGGTTGGTCTGGGCTTCCTTGGAAAAATAAAAGTAGAGATCTCAGAAATGATTAGGAGTTAGGTATCAGAAGATGGGAGTGATGTAGGAAAAAGGAGAAACTGTATTGAGAAAACTGGACTTTAAGACTCCATGGAGGGAAAAACAAAGATGCAACTATAGTCTAGAATAAGTATGGTATGGCTGGAACTAAGACATGCTACTAAGAAAGAGACTGGAGAAATATAATAATGATAAAGTTGATATTCATCTGGCACCCACCACAGTCAGATGCATTATCTTTAGCATATTTTAATGTCCAGTTCATACAAAATTCATAAAAATCCCAAGGAAGATATTATTATACCAATGTTACAAGTTCAATAACTTTGTCATGGTTACACAGTGGTTAAATGAGTAGGTGGCAAAGCTTTGAACCTCAGGGTTTTGATTCCAGAGCTCACACTCATAATCAGTGATCTCTGCTACCTCTGGACTATGATAAATCTTTTAGGACAAAAGAATTTTTGTCGTCATCTTATAGTCCAGGAATTAACGTATGCTTCTCATCCCAGAATGACTGAATTAGGAACTCTGTAGCAGGCCCAGCAATCTGTAATTTCACAAGCTCTCTAGGTGATTCTAATGATCAATAAAATGTGAGAACCTCTGATGTAGACAATGAGAACTGCTGCAACATATTTAAGCAAAGAAGTGACTTAGATGATGCTCCCTGAGAGTTGATCATTCTTATCCACAAAACCAAAGGGGAAATCATAAGGTTGGGTTTGATAGTTCTCACTTCAGAGGGAAGTAAGACTCAAACTTTCTCATTTTCTCCTTTGCACCTGCAAAGTCACATGCCTACTCCTCCTTACTCACAGAGAATGAAGTTAAAAACAAATGCTACTAAAAGTGGCAGGAGTAATGGAGCCTCCTTAATCTGATGGGTGAATTGGGAAAAATAAAAGTAACATTTGTCATCTTATTGCAGGAAAAATGCCACTAATGAGGCATGACTTAGATAAATTTTAATCTATTAGAATTGCTTTGTTTTATGAGTAAAAATAGTATCCATGTAACAATTAAAGATATTTCTCATTCTTTTGACCAGAAAAAAAGTTCATTAGGAATAGCTGTAGTAATAACTATATTTACATTTTTCCAAAATACACATCATAGTATTAGAGTAACATGAAATTTTCACTCGTTTAGAAAGGGGTGGATTTGAATAAAAAATTCAATAAACCTACCTTTAGAAAGTCAAATTTAATGTCTACTAGAAGATTACCATAGAATAGTAATCTTCAATTGGTATTTTATTTCTTTTCAACTAAATTACATCCATTTCATTAACCTGCAGTAGACTTCTTCCACTACCAATTTTTACATTTGATGCTTTTAATGCCCTTTAATCTGATTTTCAAGTACTATACTTAGTTTACTGATTTACTTACTGAAACTCAATCAACCTAGAAATCAGAAACTGTTAAAAACTTTTCTAAAAGAAACTATTTAAAAGTTGATTAAAAATTACCAATATGAAAATGATTAATAATGTACATATTTTTGAGGATAGAAAAAATATTTGAAAAACTTATAAAGCAACTAACTTGACCTTGAAATACTCTTAAGGATGGAAAAAAAAAAAAGGATTTAATCTGGTGCCCAATCTCACCTACAATTCATGTGTGAGTAAAGAGAAAGAAATGTCCTATTTATTCATGTGGCCAGGATTTAACATGTTGTGCTTTAAATCCAGGGAAGGAAATGCAGGATTTAAAATAAATATACACAGTTTTATATACTTGTGCTGCTGTGTTTCTTGAGTCCCATATCTTTAAGGTAACCTAGTACTTTGATTAAAAGTTTTTTCATTCTTATTAACTGATAGACACACAGCAGCAGGGAGAAGAGAAGTGGCCACCCCCCTCCCTCTCTTCCCACCCCCCCTTCCATGTTTCCTCCTTCTAGCGTGAGATGAGTGCAGTTATGTGGTAGTTCAAATATTCTTTGGCATTGCCTTTCTTTAAGACTGGAATGAAAACTGACCTTTTCCAGCACTGTGGCCACTGCTGAGTTTTCCAAATTTGCTGGCATATTGAGTGCAACACTTTCACAGCATCATCTTTTAGGATTTGAAATAGCTCAACTGAAATTTCATTGCTTCCACTAGCTTTATTCATAGTGATGCTTCCTAAGGCCCATTCGCATTCCAGGATGTCTGGCTCTAGGTGAGTGATCACACCATCGTGGTTATCTGGGTCATGAAGATTGTTTTTGTATAATTCTGTGTATTCTTGGAACCTCTTCTTAATATCTTCTGCTACTGTTAGGTCCATACAATTTCTGTCCTTTATCAAGCCCATTTTTGCATGAAATGTTCCCTTGGTATCTCTAATTTTCTTGAAGAGATCTCTAGTCTTTCCTATTCTATTAGTTTCCTCTATTTCTTTTTTTTTAATTTATTTTTTATTTTACTTTACAATTCTGTATTGGTTTTGCCATACATTGACATGAACTCCTCCATACCTACACTGAAACAAAGCTCTACCCAAGGACCAACAAGTTACAGAGCAAGACATATCACACAAATTCTCCAGCAACACAGGAACACACCCATGAGCTTCAATATACAGGAAGCTCAAAGTTACTCCAAAACTTTAGACGTTTCATAACCCATTACTGGTCACTCCACTGCACTCCAGAGAGAAGAAACCCAGCTCCACCCACCAGACCTCCAATACAAGCCTCCCTAACCAGGAAACCTTGACAAGCCACTGATACAACCCCACCCACAGTGAGGAAGCTCCACAATAAAGAGAACTCCACAAATTACCAGAATATAAAAAGGCCATCCCAAACGCAGCAATATAACCAAGATGAGGAGACAGAGGAACACTCAGCAGGTAAAGGAACAGGAGAAATGCCCACCAAACCAAACAAAAGAGGAAGAGATAGGGAATCTACCTGAGAAAGAATTCTGAATATTGATAGTGAAAATGATCCAAAATCTTGAAATCAAAATGGAATCACAGATAAATAGCCTAGAGACAAGGATTCAGAAGATGCAAGAAAGGTTTAACAAGGACCTAGAAGAAATAAAAAAGAGTCAATATACAATGAATAATGCAATAAATGAGATCAGAAACACTCTGGAGGCAACAAATAGTAGAATAACGGAAGCAGAAGATAGGATTAGTGAAATAGAAGATAGAATGGTAGAAATAAATGAATCAGAGAGGAAAAAGGAAAAACGAATTAAAAGAAATGAGGACAATCTCAGAGACCTCCAGGACAATATGAAACGCTCCAACATTCGAATTATAGGAGTCCCAGAAGAAGAAGACAAAAAGAAAGACCATGAGAAAATCCTTGAGGAGATAATAGTTGAAAACTTCCCTAAAATGGGGAAGGAAATAATCACCCAAGTCCAAGAAACCCAGAGAGTTCCAAATAGGATAAACCCAAGGCAAAACACCCCAAGACACATATTAATCAAATTAACAAAGATCAAACACAAAGAACAACTATTAAAAGCAGCAAGGGAAAAACAACAAATAATACACAAGGGGATTCCCATAAGGATAACAGCTGATCTCTCAATAGAAACTCTTCAGGCCAGGAGGGAATGGCAAGGCATACTTAAAGTGATGAAAGAAAATAACCTACAGCCCAGATTACTATACCCAGGAAGGATCTCATTCAAATACGAAGGAGAAATCAAAAGCTTTACAGACAAGCAAAAGCTGAGAGAATTCAGCACCAACAAACCAGCTCTCCAACAAATTCTAAAGGATATTCTCTAGACAGGAAACACAAAAAGGGAGTATAAACCCGAACCCAAAATAATAAAGTAAATGGCAACAGGATCATACTTATCAATAATTACCTTAAACGTAAATGGATTGAATGCCCCAACCAAAAGGCAAAGACTGGCCGAATGGATACAAAAACAAGAACCCTCTATATGCTGCTTACAAGAGACCCACCTCAAAACAAGGGACACATACAGACTGAAAGTGAAGTGTTGGAAAAAGATATTCCATGCAAATAGAGACCAAAAGAAAGCAGGAGTGGCAATACTCATATCCGATAAAATAGACTTTAAAACAAAGGCTGTGAAAAGAGACAAAGAAGGCCACTACATAATGATCAAAGGATCAATCCAAGAAGAAGATATAACAATTATAAATATATATGCACCCAATATAGGAGCACTGCAATATGTAGGACAAATGCTAACAAGTATGAAAGGGGAAATTAACAACAACACAATAATAGTGGGAGACTTTAATACCCCACTCACACCTATGGACAAATCAACTAAACAGAAAATTAACAAAGAAATGCAAACTTTAAATGATACATTAGACCAGTTACACCTAATTGATATCTATAGGACATTTCACCCCAAAACAATGAATTTCACCTTTTTCTCAAGTGCTCATGGAACCTTCTCCAGGATAGATCACATCCTGGGCCATAAATATAACCTTGATAAATTCAAAAAAATCAAAATCATTCCAAGCATCTTTTCTGACCATAATGCACTAAGATTAGATCTCAATTACAGGAGGAAAACTATTAAAAATTCCAACATATGGAGGCTGAACAACACGCTTCTGAATAACCAACAAATCATAGAAGAAATCAAAAAAAAAATCAAAATATGCATAGAAACTAATGAAAATGAAAACACAACAACCCAAAACCTGTGGGACACTATAAAAGCAGTGCTAAGAGGAAAGTTCATAGCAATACAGGCATACCTCAAGAAACAAGAAAAAAGTCAAATAAATAACCTAACTCTACACCTAAAGCAACTAGAAAAGGAAGAATTGGAGAACCCCAGAGTTAGCAGAAGGAAAGAAATCTTAAAAATTAGGGCAGAAATAAATGCAAAAGAAACAAGAGACCATAGCAAAAATCAACAAAGCCAAAAGCTGGTTCTTTGAAAGGATAAATAAAATTGACAGACCATTAGCCAGACTCATCAAGAAGCAAAGAGAGAAAAATCAAATCAATAAAATTAGAAATGAAAATGGAGAGATCACAGCAGACAACACAGAAATACAAAGGATCATAAGAGACTACTATCAGCAATTATATGCCAATAAAATGGACAACCTGGAAGAAATGGACAAATTCTTAGAAAAGTACAATTTTCCAAAACTGAACCAGGAAGAAATAGACAATTTTAACAGACCCATCAGAAGCACAGAAATTGAAACTGTAATCAGAAATCTTCCAGCAAACAAAAGCCCAGGTCCAGACGACTTCACAGCTGAATTCTACCAAAAATTTCGAGAGGAGTTAACACCTATCCTACTCAAACTCTTCCAGAAAATTGCAGAGGAAGGGAAACTTCCAAACTCATTCTATGAGGCCACCATCACCCTAATACCAAAACCTGACAAAGATACTACAAAAAAAGAAAACTATAGGCCAATATCACTGATGAACATAGATACAAAAATCCTCAACAAAATTCTAGCAATCAGAATCCAACAACACATTAAAAAGATCGTACACCATGACCAAGTGGGCTTTTTCCCAGGGATGCAAGGATTCTTCAATATCCTCAAATCAATCAATGTAATTCACCACATTAACCAATTGAAAAATAAAAGCCATATGATTATCTCAATAGATGCAGAGAAGGCCTTTGACAAAATTCAACATCCATTTATGATAAAAACTCTCCAGAAAGCAGGAATAGAAGGAACATACCTCAACATAATAAAAGCTATATATGACAAACCCACAGTTTCCTCTATTTCTTTGCACTGATCACTGAGGAAAGCTTTCTTATCTCTCCTTGCTATTCTTTGGAACTGTATAGTCCATGAAATTCCCCAGGCCAGAATATTGGAGTGGGTAGCCTCTCCCTTCTCCAGTGGATCTTCCCAACCCAGGAATTGAACCCAGGTCTCCCACATTGCAGACGGATTCTTTACCAGCTTAGCCACAAGGGAAATCTAAGAAATCTGGAGTTGGTAGCCTATCTCTTCTCCAGCGGATCTTCCCAACCCAGGAATCAAACTGGTATCTCCTTCATTGCAGGCAGATTCTTTACCAACTGAGCTATCAGGGCCAAGTGAGAAGGCAGTGATTATTTGGCAGTTCACTAAAACCTTCACTAGCTTCAGAGTAAATTATGTCTGTGTCTGTATATGTCCACAGTTGCAGGACATCTGACACCCAGAGCCAAAGGGGGAGGGATTGAGTCTGGACTGAGCAGAGGTTTGGAGGAGGGGAGAGGCGTTTATTACCTGGGTCCCTTCTGCCTCCTCCTAGGGCCCCCGTGCTGAAAGCCTGGAGAAGAATGCGTGGAGGAAACACAGGACTCCCCACTCTTTTCTGTTCACCCACTCTTTAATTAGAGCAACCGTGGTGGCTCAGAGGTTAAAGCGTCTGCCTGCAATGCAGGAGGCCTGGGTTCGATCCCTGGGTCGGGAAGATTCCCTGGGTCGGGAAGATCCCCTGGAGAAGGAAATGGCAACCCACTCCAGTATTCTTGACTGGAGAATCCCATGGACGGAGGAGCCTGGTGGGCTACAGTCCATGGGGTCACAAAGAGTCGGGCACGACTTCACTTTCACTTTCATGCATTAACCATCTACATGTACTAGGAACATAGTGTAAGTTAAACTTTACCATGAATCTTGACCACTTGTGGTTTATAATCAAGCAGTGTTAACAAACTTGAAATGATTATATGAGTTATTACATCACTACAACTGTGATAAAATCTACAAGGTGAGAGAGCAGAGTGCTTTCAGGGAGAATGACTGGAGCACCATGCTGCAGCAATACCCATCTCCAGAAAAGAAGAAAATAGAGCCAATACTGTGTAACAATCATTATCAGAATAAATTTCTATTTCTCAGGGCAACAGTGGTATAGGTGATGGTATTAATACAATAATGTCAAGGAATTTAGAAAACGTTGGCTACATGATAAGCCATATAATGAACTATGTATAAAATTTTGTTATTGTAAAGATGAAAAATCCCTGGAATCTTCCCCTCCCGGCCAGATTTTAATAATACACATTCCTCACAAAAAGAAGGAAACACATTTGCAATCTTATGCACCTGTGTGGCTAGTCAATTATTCACAAAGCATCATGGATCTGATACATAGTTTCTCTACCTAATTCTGTTGGACAGTCAATTTGTAACGCTAACCAAAATGTACACAGGAACCTTAAGGGAAGCATCACAGATATTTTCTGAGGATCCATTTAGTGGTAAACTGAGGGATACTTGGAAGAGTCAGATGTGGACAGACATCATCTTAGCACATGTTTATCTATCATCTGGAATTGCCAATAAATATACTGTTTAAATATCAGTGGTTAAGAATAAAGACCCTGATAATGAGAGAATCTAGCAGTAGGTCATATAAGTGATTACAGGGCTGTACAAAAATGACTACCAGACCAGCCACAAAAAGTATAACAGGAGCAACCTTTGATTATTGTTAAATATTCAGGCCAGTGGCTCTCAAAATTTAGAGGGGGGCGGGGCATAAGTATTGCTGGATGAACCTATTAAAAATACAGATCAGAGGCTCTGATTAGAGATTCTAAGCATCTAATAAAGGGGAAAATTCCAGAATCTGCTTGTTTAACAAGCATGCCAGGCAATCCAAACACTTCTCTTAGACAGTATTCTGACAAACAAAACTTTGAACACTTTTCAAGTTATCAGCCAGGATCCTCCCCCTCTTTTGACTCCAGTGGTCCTAGACTACCTTCAGTTCCTGAAACAAACCGTGAACAGTCTCTCACAGGACTTTCACATTAACAGCTGCCTTTCTAGGAATGATTTTCCGATACTTCTTGGGCCAACTCCAACTTCAAGCGTAAGCAGCACCTCCGCGGGGGAAGTCCCTGCTTCTGCAGACTAGATTAGCAACTCTGGCCATACACTCCAATGTGCCCTTCACCTCTCCTCCTCACCCAGGTATTTCTCCTGTTCAGTGTCTGTCTCTTCCCACATGCCCTCACGGAGTCAGGAGCTCCATGGAGGAAGAAATCATGTTTATCTTGGTCACCATTACCTCCCCAACACTTCTCACCGTGCTGGGCAGAATGGCCACTCAGCACAATTTAATGAACAAAAAAATGAATGAATGTTAATATACAAACCTCCTCATGAGAAGCAGTACCACCTGCAATTCCTCCTTTATCTGTCATTTAGATCCATGTTTAAGAACAACACTTAATAGGGAAAAAGATCAGGATATTTACTTTGGGGTAAAAGCAGGAGAATGTGAGATTAAAAACAGCTCACTCTTCAATCTGCTTGAAGTAAAATGCTATTGCCCGTGTTGATCTGGGGTGTAAAGAATGCTGCATGGCACTGCTCATTTATGATCTGCGGATCATTGAGATGGCTACTTATCCTTGTCAGCACAACCTCTTAGTATGAAGAGCTATTAAACATCAGCTATGTCAGGGACTGAGAGAGGCTCATGTAAATTATCCCTGGAGATCTTGGGAGGAAAAAATGTGATGATTGATTACAGATTAGTAACTGAACAGACCTCTGCATTAGATTTTGTGACATTCAGTTGTGGCTATTAGCATGATCTCTCAGAATATCAACAAAAAAAATTGACAAAAATTATTTTCAACTGATTGTTACTGATGAAGTCATGGGCTTTCCAGGTGGTGCTAGTTGTAACAAACCCAGCTGCCAGTGTAGGAAACATGAGTCACGGGTTTGATCTCTAGGGTTGCAGACTGGACACAACTGAAGTGACTTAGCTAGCACACACCCACGGAGTCATCTAGGTGTATATTAAATAAGCCCTTACTGAGTGCTAGGCAAAATGAATAAAACAAAGGTTCTGTACCCATAAAAGGTTTTTAACCTGGTTGGTGATTATATCAGCTTTCTTCTAAACATACCTATGGAACAATGACAAATCTCAATATTACATAGCAATAAACATCTGTTCTGTGTCTGCAAGATTCAATTTATCTACACTGGGTTCATTCATGCATCTGAATGTAATCTGAGGGTAAACTAATCTAGACTGATTTTAGCTGGGTCAGTTGGGTTCTGCTTCATAAGTCTATTACCCTTATTCTGGAGCCAGCAACCTAGTCCGAGGCTGACATTTCATGGCAATGGCTGAAGCACAGGAGAATAAACACAGTTTTGGAACCTCTCCTTCAAGTCTCTGTTTGCATCACAGTTATGGGCTTCCCTGGTGGCTCAGACGGTAAAGCGTCTGACTACAATGTGGGAGACCCAGGTTCGATCCCTGGGTCAGAAAGATCCTCTGGAGAAGGAAATGGCAACTCACTCCAGTACTCTTGCCTGGAAAATCCCATAGATGGAGGAGCCTGGCAGGCTACAGTCCATGGGGTCACAAAGAGACATGACTGAGTAACTTCACTTTATGGATATCTTATTGGCCTAAGCTAGCCATATGCCTAAACTCAGAATAAGAAGGCAGGGAAAATACTTCACCTCTTGATGGAAAACTTCAAAACAAAGCACAGGGTGTGGATAAAAAGAGGGGAGGAAGAATCCGCAAGTAATGCAATCTATTATAGTAATATGAAGATGCGAACAAGAGAATAGGAGCCAGTAACAGTAAAGAATCTGCCTGCATAGCAGGAGACCTGGGTTCAGTCCCTGAGTTGGAAGATCCCCTGGAGGAGGAAATGACAGACTTCCCCAGCATTCTTGCTTGGAGAATTCCATGTACAGAGGAGCCTGGCCAGCTACAGTGCATGGGCTCACACACAGTTGGACACGACTGAGGGACTAACAAACTTTGAGAAATGTCAGGATTGAGCAAGTAAAATTTAGTCCTTTATTTTCACTCTGTTTTTAGTACAACTCTGGTGACTTATGTTAAAACCTTAACAGCAAGCCAATATGTTTGCTTAAGTGTTTCTAGTTAGTGAAATTTAAGATTTATCTGAAGGATCAAGAACTCTCCATACGTCCTTGAATCTAAAGTTTGCTCAACTTTAGAAAAACATCAAGTCGCAAGAGTTTTAATAGCATGGGATAATAGCTATAGAATAAAAGTGCCTTAATGCTATTTGAAAGCCACTAGGTATTAGAATACTACAAGGAGGAAGTTCTGAATTGTGTTTCTATTCTTTATTAAGATGCTTTGTGTAATTAGCAGTGTTTCTATCAGAATAAATAGTAATTTGGAATTCATCCAAATTAAAAGCCCAAATGAAACAGAAACATTAGTGGTGAGTAGAATGTTAAAGGAGTCAAACTTCTCTAGGGTAGATATGTCTGTGCAAGTCAGTGCAATTTAAATCAAATCTATAGAATCCATGTGGGATAACAGAATAAATAGAGAGGAAATTTGTGGGAGGAGGAACTAACAACCCAAACAGATACCCAACTAGAAGAGAAATTCATTTCCAGTTTTCTGAAAACACTAAAAATCAAATTAAGTTCTACACATACCATCATGAAATCTGCTTTGGCATCTTACAAAATAAAAAAGGCAAATATATGTTTAAAAAGTCATCATGCATCCTTTGTTACTCAGTGTCTTATGGTTCTGGTAAAGACAAATGTTACCAAGTGGAAAGCATGACTTAACACTACAATACTAGGACTATGGATGGCGCTCATGCTCAATTCCGACTGACCCTTTGAGCCCCCATGGACTGATAGTCCACCAGGCTCCTCTGTCCAGGGAATTTTCTAGGCAAGAATACTAGAGAAGGTTGCCATTTCCTTTCCCAGGGAAGACTAAGGATACCACCTTTTATAGAGAAGGTGTGAAAGCATATCCAACATAACTTATCATTAGTACTTAAGAGAAGTGACCAGGTCACATCACTGGATCCAATTTGTCACTATGCCACCAGCATCATCTGCTTCAGTGTTCACTGCTCATATGAGAGATGTGGCATGCATAGATGCACTCACGTTGAATCTAGTTAATGATAACTGGTCTGAGACATTCCAAATTAGTTACTTACAATGTCTAGGAGGGTCAAACAAGACAGTTCTGGTCTATGCCTACCATGGAAGCAAATGTTTTCTTGGGATAATATAAATAAGCATAGATATTAAGACCTTATCAGCTCCTACAAAACAGAGAAGATCCTGGTGTAGCGATGACCTGCAAAAAATGAACCTCTTAAGCAAAAATATTCATTTCTAGCATTATCTGAACACCTAAAATTATAAAACTTGTAGGAGTAGACATAGGAGAACATCTTCCTGACCTCAGGTTGGGTTTTTGTTTTGTTTTGGCTGTGACTCCAGGCTTGTGAGATCTTAATTCCCTGGCCAAGGGTTGAATGTGGGCTCTCTGCAAAGAGAGTCTGGAGTCCTAACCTCTGGACACCAGGGAATTCCCACAACCTCAGTTTAATTAAGGTTTCTTACATAGGATAATAATAAATTGGGTTTCACTATAATTAGAAAATACTCTTTAAAGGACACTGTTAGGAAAGGAAACAAGCCAGAGTCTTGTTAGCAAAACACATACCTCCTCTTAAAGTAACTGATTCAGCATATATAAATAATTCATACAATTCAAAAAAAAAAAAAAAAAAGACAAATACCACATTCTTTAAAACAAATTACAAAATATTTGAACTGATACTTTACAAAAGAAATACAGGTGGAGAAATAAGCACATGTAAAATTTCTCAACATCATTAGTTACTAGTTAAAAGCACAATGATACACTACTGTTCATGTACTAATATTAGCTAACAATAAAGAAAAACAACCTGAAAATACCAAGTGCTGGGAAGAGGCAGTGCAAGTGAAACAGTCACATACTGCTGGTGAGACTGCACAGTTATACAGCAACTTTGGGAACCAGTTAGCAGTTTCTGGCAGAAGTCGACATACACCTAACAAATAATCCAGAAATTCCATTTCTAGATGTTCACTCAAAAGAAAAAAAAATCTGTCTCTACAAAGAGGTGCATGAGAATGTTAAAGAAACTTTTTTTTATAAAGAGTGTTTACTCTAGAAATAACCCAGATGTCTAGAAATAACCCAGATGTCTATTAACTGCTTAAGAGATAAACAAATTGTGGTATATCCATAAAACATTATTCAGCACCAACAGGAACAAAATACTGCTACCTGCACCAAGACAAAAGGCTAGACACTTTAATATTTCACTTCTATAAAAATCTTAAAAAGGCAAAACTGTAGAGAAAGAGAACAAATCAGATATTACCACTGATGGGGGGGAGCGGTGGGGGAATGACTCCAAAGGGCAATGAGAAAACTTTTGGGGTCATAGAAATGTTCTGTATCTCAATTGTGGTGGTTGTTACACAGTTATTTACACTTGCCAGAACTTACCAAACTGTAAAACTAAATGTGAGAATTTTGTGCTATGTAAATTACATTTCAGTAGATTAGACCTTTTGAAAAAAGAAATAAACAATGGTAGCTTAAACCAGGGTCATAAGAGAGAAAATGGGAAGGTGAAGAAGTGTAGGTGGAAGCCTGACCGAAATGGTGACACAGAAGACTCCTGAGCATCCCTCCTTCTCATGGACATAACAAGTTTATAGATATACACAGAGCAGTTACCTCTGAGAAAAATCCAGACAGTAGCTGAACAACTCCTACACAGCATATAAATGAAAAAAATACCTACAATGAAATGGAAAGTCTGAGACTCTTGCCGTAAAGCCCAACACACTACCATACAGTCAGTAGCAAACTCCCAACTGCCAGCTTCTCCCAGAGGACCTAAGAGTTTGGATCTCCCACTTAGTGGTCCCAGGTTTACGATTTCCATCCTAGGGGTGGATTCCCCAAACACCTAGCTCTGAAAGTCAGTGAGGCTTTCATCAAGAGACCCACAGGAATATAGCAAACAAATGAGCAACTGTTAACATGTCCATAAGCCCTCACTATGGCTCTTCTTCCTCTGCCAGCACAGAGGGAGCAGAGAAAATCACTCATCCCCCAGGCTTTCCCTAAAAGGAACCCATCTGCATACTCTGGAAGCTGCTACCTGGAGGTCAGGCTGCTAATTTAGCACACATCTAGGGACTTGCTGTGGTCATTACTGAACTCCAGGGGAGCCTGCAGACACTTCCCTTTCCTTCTAGCTGAAGCTGGCTCTAAGTCACCAGTATTTCCCTGGAAGGAGTTGTACACATGTCTGCATTGCAGCTTTTGTGGCTGCTGCCCAATAGACAAGTCCCCAAACTTCCTGATTCTGATGGCTAATAAGGCTACCACGTACAAGTCTCACACATGGGGTAATAAGCTGCTCAACACTGGTCTAATGATTTTGGGGATATGATGCCAAAAGAAAAAGCAACAAAAGCAAAAACAAGCGGGATATATCAAACCAAAAAGCTTTTGATCATCAAGGGAAACCATGAACAAAAAGAAAAGGTAATGTGGAGTAGGAGAAAATATTTGTAAACCACACATCTAATAAGGGGTTAATATCCAAAACAAGGAACTGATAGAACTCAAGAGCAAGAAACCAAATAGTCCCCCCAAAATGGGCCAAGGATCTGAATAGACATTTTCCCAAAGAAGACAGGCAGATGGCCACCAGACACGTGAAAAGGTGCCCAACATGACTAATCTTCAGGGAAATGCAAATCAGCTCACACCTGCTCGGATGGCTATTATCAAAAAGATAAGAGACAGCAAATGTTACTGAGGACGTGGCAAAAAGGGAAAGACTACACAGTGTCAGTGGAAATCTAAGTTGGTACAGTCACTAGAGAACACAGTCTTAAGGTTCCTCAAGAAATTTCAAAACAAACTACCCTATGGTCCAGTAATCTCCTTCCAGGTATGTATCCAAAGGAACAAAATCATGATCACAAAGAGATATCTTTACTCTCAGACTCACTACATTATTTACAAGAGCCAAGGTATGGAAATAACCTGAGTACCCATCAACAGATGAATGGACAAATAAAGTGTGGCCTATGGATACAATGGAGTATTATTCAGTCTTTAAAAAAAAAAGGCAATTGTTCCATTTGACATTTGACAACACAGATGAACCTCGAGAGCGTTACACTAGTAAGTGAAATAAGCTTAACGAAGAAAAATACTACATGGTATCACTTGTATGTGGAATCTTGTTAAAAAATTGAATGGAGAGAAAGAGCAAAAGAGTGGTTGCCATGACCCAGGAGTTGGGGAAATAGAGGGAGGCTGGTCAAAAGACACAAACTCAACTATTCAATAAATAAGCTTTGAGGATCTCATGTGTAGTTCAATATTCTCAGCAAAAAAAAAGGAGAGCAAATATATGAGATGATAGATGTGTTAATTAACTAAGTAGGAAGAATCTTTTTCATAACATGCACATATATCAAATCATCATGATATATTGTTTAAATATCTTACAATTTTGTCAATTATACCCCCAATAAAACTGGGGAAAGAGGATTGGATGCCATGTTTTTCACCTGTATAATTGAAATTAAATAGTATTTGTAAAGAATGTAACACAGTGCCTGACAGATTGTAAGGACTTAATGAATGTTAGCAGTCAACATTTTTAGCTTGCCTCAGTTAAAGATTGTGAGCAAACAAAGTCAAGTATGAGTAATACCACAGAACTATCTACAAACAGTGTTAGGGAAGCTTAGCTTTATCTCTAGATATTGGCAGAGTTTTTGCTTTCTTTTTAAGAAAGCTCTGTAGAAGAACATATGTCTATTATTAACTAACTCCTCCAAAAGATATTCACTAGTGCCAGACAACATGCTACATGTTGGATATAATCTAATGGTAAATAAGATATCATTTCGACTCTCAATAATGAACTTGTGAGACTTAGAGGTAAACATGCAATAACAATAGAAGGGGCGCCTACTCTAATACACCCTCCACCAAAGACTTAAGGACAGAAGTCAAGAAAACATTTATTATGAAAAGTCTAAGTAAACCGAGGACCTGGGAGGAAATTAGGAATACAGTGGGAAGGGCAGTTTGGGAAGACGGGAGGGAAGACCATTTTGTGCAAAAGGCAGAATTTGCTTGAAAGCCCAGACATGAGTGGTGCCACAGTGCGTCCCCAGCATTACTGCAGTGGAGGAAGGAAGAGGGCTGGAGCACACAGAAATGCAGGTGAGGCCAGAGAGGCAAATAGGTTCCCGGTTAGACTGGGCTTGGGAAAGCAACCTCCGGATTTTAAACCTTATCCTTAAGATCATGAAAGTGAAAGTGAAGGTCGCTCAGTCGTGTCCGACTCTTTGTGGCCTCAGGGACTATACAGTCAATGGAATTCTCCAGGCCAGAACACTGGAGTGGGTAGCCTTTCCCTTCTCCAGGGGATCTTCCCAACCCAGGGACTGAACCCAGGTCTCCTGCACTGCAGGTGGATTCTTTACCAGATAAGCCACAAGGGAAGCCTGACAGCATGGTAATAATTAAGAATGATGCCCACATTTCTGACTTAGGCAACGATGCCAATTATCAGAGCTAGGAAATACTGGAGAGGAGCATGATGGAAGGGAAGATGATGAACATATATATTTAGTCATAATGTAAAAATGTTAAGTCATATGATATAGCTAGCTCTTTTTATAAACATTTGTTACATCTTGAACTGTAATTCTTATACTTATAATGTTAAAAACCTTTAAATTTTTCACTTTATGGATTATTTTCTTCCTAAGTCTATCGGCACATTTTTATTATTAGAAATAGATATAAAGAACAATGGAAACTAAAACTGCTTTTTGCTAAATGATTAGTTAGTGACTCATTATTTTCCTTTTTGTGCTCAGGAAAGAAATCAACCACATTTCTGAGCTTTAGGAGAAATTAAGTTTTACCTTCTTGTAAACTGCCCTTTTTCTTCCTTACCCAACTTTACCGAGGACTTTGTCTCCTTTCTGCATAGCTGTGTACTTATCTGTTTATATTAATCTAATACCATGTCCTCCTATCTTGAGGACAGAGACTATGCTTAGTTATTTCAAAGTACCCAAGTATCTTGGAAAATTTTGGGAATTATTTGAGTATTTAATTGATGAATTTGCTGAATGACTAGAGAGTATGAATCCATTAGTCCGAGTGACTAAAGAATCCTAACTCGCTTATCTAATAATCTGACTTCGGAAGTCATTTCGTTTTCTCTATACTTTTTGTTAAATCCTTTAGCACCAATTTCTATTATTAGAACAGATCATGAAGTCTTATTCTAAAAATCAATCTTTATTTAACCTGTTTGACCTTATTCCTTTTATTTTCTTTCCAATTGCTTAACCTTAGTCCTTTCAAAACTTTATGAGAAAAGATGATTTATCCTTCAAAATACTTACTCACTCAGCCGTTGGAACACTTAGGCTAGAGTTTGTCCAGGGTGCAAATAAATGGGTATCTTTTTTGAGGGATGAGACCACAATATATTTTAGCAGCTGTAAAAGCACCACCAAACACATAAAACATAAAAACCAAAGCATTTGACTTTCCTCAACTGTCACATATCCGTCATAAACAGTTAATATGTTCAGATGCAGCCACAGTCTTGTGTTACCAGAACTGTACAAGAATGTTGTAATCGGAACTTGAATTCTCTGTTGGTATTGGCAATGAATCTGACTTGTGGTATAGTTCAAACTGGTTAATTTTAGATTCACTGCACCTGTATACTTTTCTGGTACCTAAAAGATTCTTGTTTCTTTTCTTTTTTTAAAATAAAATTTTGCTATCTGATTAAGAAAGTTGTGCTTTGTGGTTTGGGTTCTAGTAAAGGATTTATCCTCTTAATATACAGGCTATCTGAGAAAAATCTGTATTCTCTCTCTTTAATGAAAGATATAAAAAGCAAGAGGAAGGACACTGAAACTGAGTGTTTACCTTAAGTGACATGTGATACAGCACAGAAAAAGGCTGCCGAAGCAGCAAGAACATCAGTGTTATCTGACTGGGTCTTACCTGGCAGCCTGCAGAGCTCTCTACTCATGGAGGATTTCATTATGTGTTTGGGGGAAAAAAATGAAATACATTCTTGAACTTCTGCCTATCAGTATTTGTTTTAGAAGGGTAAGGTAGTCTAGGAATTAAGAACCTATGGGTAAAATTCATTATAAAATGCCAATGAACATCTTTTTGTCTGGAAGCATCTCTCTTCAATATCACATAATTTTCTCTTATAACTTATTTGTCTCTGAATAGAAAAACATCAAGCATCACTTGACATTATAATAGCAGTTATGAATATGGTCAACTGGTATATGTGCTTTCTTGTCTAAAGTATGTACATGCATAAAGAGGATCTCTGAGAAAAGTCTAATTCATGCCTTGAATCTCAAATAATTAAAAATTTGGTCCTATATCAAGGCCTATAGATATTCTTTGGTAAAAACTGAATGTCCTCCAAACACTTCATATACTGGACTTTTTATACAATGAGATGTGTACACTAATAAATTTTTTCATATTTTATAAATTACATATTTTAAATATGTGATTTAAAAGCACTGGTCTCCATCTGCAGACGAATGGATAAGAAAGCTGTGGTACATATACACAATGGAATATTACTCAGCTATTAAAAAGAATGCATTTGAGTCAGTTCTAATGAGGAAGATGAAACTGGAGCTTATTATACAAAGTGAAGTAAGTCAGAAAGAAAAACACCAATGTAGTATATTAACATATATATATGGAATTTAGAAAGATGGTAACCACGACTATGTGTGAGACAGCAAAAGAGACACAGATGTAAAGAATAGACTTTTGGTTTCTGTGGGAGAAACCAAGGGTGGGATGATTTGAGAGAATAGCATTGAAACATGTATGTTACCATACATTAAATAGATGACCAGTCCAAGAAACAGGACACTCAAAGCTGCTGCGCTGGGATGACCCAGAGGGATGAGATGCGGAGGCAGGTGGGGAGGAGGTTTGGATGGGGGGATACATGTACATCTGTGGCTGATTCATGTCAATGTATGGCAAAAATCACCACAGTATTATAAAGTAATTAGTCTCCAATTAAAATGAATTAATAATTTTAAGAAGCACTGGTCAACAACTGACTCAGGAATAAATTCCTTCAGATTTAACAGATGCAGGAAGCCTCTGAAGTGGGCCAAGGAGGGACAAAGATCTGAGTGGGAACTGTGTTCTCCTCAATGGTAACACTCCCAACAAGAATAAGAAGGGCATAGGAGACATGCTCCTTTGTGGAATAAATTAGGTATTTACCTACCTCTCACTTGGTTCTCTATGAAACAGAGAACCTGTGTCTATTATTTTCCTGTATCATCAATTATCCTCTGATAAAAAATTCAGGTTTCTGAAAATATGAAGTTTTGAAATGGTTCTGTACCTAGGAAAATGAAATCTTTAGTATTAAAGTGCGCAAGGAATAGACAGAAATACTTTCCTGATGATTATATGGAATGTGGGCTAATTGACAGGGTACATTGTAGAATAAAAGTATTATTTGATTGTGATATCTAAATATGCTGGACAGGTAATGCAAAAAGAATGAACTTCTGGACTAGTTGGTATAAGTGTAAACAAGATGAGCAAGAATAAAAACAAGGAGAAAATGAAAACCACAAGTTATAGCAGTTGTGCAGTCTGAGGGACTCAGCCACTATTGCATCAATACCAAGTCAACCCCTTTTTAAGGTACGAAGAATCTCCACTGTGAGTGTGATTATGTGCTGACACAGAAGTCTATCCCATAGCCTACATATATATAAGTGATAGCAAAGACAAAACAATTAAGACAAATGTTTCAGCACATCACGGGGAATAAAGCACGAGGTCTCATAAAGCTCAGCCACTTACTCTCAAGAGTTCTCAAGACAGTCTACATTTAACTGTATTTTGACTTCAACTGGGCTTCCCTAGAAGCTCAGTTGTTAAAGAATCTGCCTGCAGTGCAGGAGACCCCAGTTCAGTTCCTGAGTCGGGAAGATTCCCCTGGAGAATGGATAGGCTACCCACTCCAGTCTTTCTGGGTTTCCCTGGTGGCTCAGCTGGTAAAGATTCCACCTGCAGTGTGGGAGATGTGGGTTCAATCCCTGGGTTGGGAAGAGCCCTGGGAGAAGGGAACAACTACCCATTCCAGTATTCTTGCCTGGAGAACTCCATGGAGTATCCATGGTGTCAGAGAGTCGGACATGACGGAGCTCACTTCACTTACTTTAACTGGATTCAAACATTTCATATATTTGAAATTCTGTTCAATTAAAATCATATGCAAAATATAACAACTAAAACTAGTAAAAGAAATGAGAGGTACGATTGGTGGCCCAAGGTCCCACCTACTAACCACCTGCCTTCCTTGGATGCTAGGTACCCAGGAAAGTTCTGTGGAATCTCTTTGGTTCTGAGGAGTCATGTGACTGAAACACTTAAAAAGGCATTTCAATCTATAGACTGGAAATATTTTCTGTGCAAATTAGACCTACTGTTTGTTGACTCCCAGATCCCTGACAAAAAGACAAGACTTGACAAATGTCAACAGCTAGTTAACACGGCAGCCTCAGCAAATCTGTTATCCCGGCTCTATTCCTTCACACTGCTGAAGTGATGGTCAATCACCAACCTCATCACTATCCAAAAAGACCAAAAAAAGAAAACTCCGCAGCGTAACACTAATGTCAACACATTTTAAAGAAGAAAGTTGAAATATGTAGGCTCCAGGAAAATGAATTGATTTGTGCCACAAAACCCCAGAAAGGCTAGGGAACTGGAGATACCACGTTCTGAAGATAGGAGTCAAAAGAGGGGCTAAAAACAAGAAGATCTGAGTTAAGCAACTCTTAACTTTCAATTATCTTTTTTTTTAAATTAACTTTCACTTACCCCTCAATTATCTTTTTAGGAAATAGGTTTAATCTCTAGTAAGGCCTCAGATTCAAAGAAAATATTGTAAGGAAAACTAACAGAAAGTCATATTTGGGGGCTGGGAGATAAAGTAGGAGACTAGGATTGACATACGTACCCTACCAATACTAGAGGTGGGAGGGGGGTTCAGGATGGGGAACACGTGTACAGCCGTGGCGGATTCATGATGACGTATGCCAAAACCAATACAACATTGTAAAGTAATTTGCCTCCAGTTAAAATAGCTGGTGTACTGGGACGACCCAGAGAGATGATATGGGGAGAGAGGTGGAGGGGAGTTCAGGATTGGGAACTCATGTACACCCCTGGTGGATCCATGTCAATGTATGGCAAAACCAATACAGTATTGTAAAGTAAAATTTAAAAAATTAATTAATCAATTAATAAAAAATTATATTTAAAAAATTAAAAAAATAGATAACTAGTGAGAACCAACTGTACAGCACAGGGAACATTACTCAGTGCTCTGCAGTGACCTAAATGAGAAGGAAACCCAAAAAAAGAGGTGATATATGTATACACATAGCTGATTCACTTTGCTGGACAGCAGAAGCTAACACTGTAAAGAAACGATATTCCAATGAAAGTTAATTTAATAAAAAAGAAAGCTGTACGTTCTTTTAGCCCTCTTTCTCTATTTAGTTTTCAGAACCCTGGAAATGGGTGACTCCTCAGAGGTCAGAGGCAACAGGAAATGCTAAGATGACGGCTCAGCATCACGCCTGAAGGGGAGGCAATCTAGAACGCAAGAGAGAGCAGAGGGCTAACGGAAAGGTTTCTCCAGGAAGCATGCTTCTCCTTGTTAGCCTTACAGTACTTAAAAGAATTGTGTATTGGTGTTAGCATGACAGTAATAAATGAATAAAGAATAAATAAAGAATACTCAGTGCTTGATTACAATTCAAGTGGAGAGCAACAAACACAACTTTTGAAAAATAGATTTCTAAAAATAACTTCCTCTTGCTTTCTGAAAAAATAGTTACCTTCTCAATTGTATCTTGTTTAAATTAATAAAAAAAAAATCATCCTCTGTTTTTAATGATTACTTTGGGAAGAGAGAAGTGATATGAAATCTTACAAGGAAAGTCAGGACTAACAATAGACATTGCTGCTGTTATGGATACTTTGTGCATACATACTCGGTCGCTTAGTTGTGTCCCACTCTTTGCGAATGCAGAGACTGTAGCCTGCAAGACTCCTCTGTCCATGGGATTCTGCAGGCAAGAATACTGGAGTGGATTGCCACGTCCTCCTCCAGGGGATCTTCCTGACCTTGGGACTGAACCCATGTCTCCTCCATCACAGGTGGATTCTTTACTACTCTTTCACCAGGGAAGACCCTAGAGATAATCCCGATCATCTCCACTATTCAAATATAATTCCTTTGATCATATATTGCCCAAAGTGAATTTCTGGACACATTACACCCTTTCAGAGTATACTGTTTTTAAAAAAAAGGAAAAAAAAAGAAAGTCAAATCATTTTTCTTCATAAACAAAATCTGCCCTCTTTAAAGTCTAGAATCATTACGAACTTTCTGGCAAAACCTTCTGTAAAAATTTCCAACTGGAAATGTATTTTGCGTGATAACAGGTTGAAGTCATGAATCACTTGCTAACTCATTAGAGTGATGAGCATCAAAGCATCCCTCAGGAATTCAGGGGAAAGGTAGTTAAGCAATTAATGAAGTTATTTAAAATCCTGATATGGTTGAGGCTGCTTTGAAGACTGCTAGGGATTAATATTTATTTAATAGATTGTCAGTTTCCATGCCAAAGAAAGAAATGTGACAGAAGTCACCCTAGTCTAAATGCAAAAAAGGTACCCCATTTGAAGCATATTTTATGGCTGTGGTTGACACCATTATTTCACCATACAAAAGTCATCATTCTCAAGCTGAAATTAGCATTGCTATTGTTTTCGATTAGAAAAATTGGCTCTAGATCCAGCAATTCTCTGCAGTGATTTATATTTTAGAAGCTGCTGTTTTGCACCAGGAGGGAACATGTCAGAGTATAACTGCTCTCTGATGAGATATAAGGTATTAAAATTGATATGAGATGACAAAATGGGAGAATACCAATGTAGGGTAAAGTTTTCACTTGAGAATGGTCTCTGTTATGGCTTCATTCGTGAGACTCTCTGCTAATCTTTATGGTCGATTCAGAACCTAGTTTTTCCCATGAAAATGTATAGGATGTGAGCCTGATGTTATGTAATTAGCTCTTATCTCTTGCATAAAGTACTGAAAGTAAAAATATATGATGACTGAGTTTATTGACAGAATAAAAAGCTTCCAAAGACATTTTAGGATTTTCTTAATTGTATCAAGATTTATTTTCATATGTGATAACCTCACTTACTTTTATCACTAACTTGTTTTAAAGAGTAGTTACAGATTTCAGCCCAAAGTCGAGAACTATGGTTTCTAAAAAAAAAAATCATTATTTTGACCAAATTATTTAATTTTTAAACTACCTTTGTCCCTGAAAACAGAGGCCTCTAAAATCTCTATTTTGGTTTTCTTTTGCTCACTCATGAAGCACTCTGAAATAGGGCCACTGTTAGGAGATAAAATTATATGAGTTTAAATTTTGGAGGGCAAGAACTGCTTGCTCTTCATTATCATACCCTTTATACAATACTAGATACCTAAATTCATGAATAAAGTTCTGTACGTAATAAAATTTAAGGTAATATTATTATTATTATTGGGGCTTTCCTAGCAGCTCAGACTGCAAAGAACCTACCTGCAGTGCAGGAGACCTGAGTTCAATCCCTGGGACAGGAAGGTTCCCTTGAGAAGGGCATGGCAACCCACTCCAGTATTTTTGCTTGGAGGATCCCCATGGACAGAAGAGCCTGGTGGGCTATAGTCCATGGGGTTGCAAAGAGTTGGACATGACTGAACAACTAACACTTTATTATACACAATTATTAAAAAGCAAAATTAAAGCTCTTAGATTTGATTTCTATATCTAAGTCTTAAAATGTCTTACAGGGCTGAGATGCTCTGTATACCCTACTTCCAGGATACCTTTTTAGTCAAAGTGCTCATGCTTGCTCTCAAAGACTGGTTTTCTCTTTTCTAGTCTCTGACAGAATGAAGTTGCAACCAAAGGATTGTTAACTTTGTCATCCTACCTCCGGCTTGAACATCCCTTTGTTCCAAGCAACACAAATAAAAAATAAAAAGGAAACCATCACCTTCTAACTTTGTAACAATGGCATGGTGGTAGCCATGGTACAGTAGAATGGTAAGGTTGGGAAGAATAGAATGCTTTTTTCATCAAAGACTTTAGTCGAGTGATTGAGAAGGGAGTGAGACACAGAGACAAAACATCTGGAAACAGAAGCTAAGCATCAATAAACCAGCTTGAATGCCTACATAAGGTCAGGATCTTGAAGTGCATGGTTAACGCCCTGTGAAATGTCATGTATAATAACTTAAGTCAGACAAATACAGCCTGCAAGCAAAGGGTCTTAGTTAAAACTTAATCAAAAGAAAGCATTTCAGTCCATAACATCAATTTATAGCTTGACATCTAGGAATAATCCAATGCCCAAATGCCAAAATAATGCCACTGGTTAATAAGTTAGCAACCTATTAGTTTCACCCCACAGCAATCACTTTTCTCACATGGAACATCAAAAACAACGAAGATGTGGGTAAGCCTGTGTATACCATCCCTTTGCCCTGCTTCTCACCTCCTCCTTCCCAATCTGCTATTTAACGACAGATTAACCAAGAGCCTCATGCTATTGGCCTTGGAAGGTTGTTTTGTGCTAGAGTAAAAATCGCTATGCAAAAAAATAATAGTATTACTGTATTCAAGAGAGAAGTTCTGAGTAGGATCTTCACTGTGCAACAATTCAGAGACCCTCTTCACCTGCCTAGAAGCTTGGTACTTCTCATCAGTGACTCTACAAGAAACATTTGAACCTTTCTCCCAGATATTTGAATGTCCAGGTCTTTTGGAGGTCTATTTTCCTCTTGTTTATGGTTATTCCTCCCCTGATCATATCAGCAGTGATCTGCTATATAACTTAGTCTGCTTTGAAGACCACCTGACATGCTTTCCCCGCTCTCGTTAGCCATACCTAGTCTCCTCAAACAAAGCCAGTGTTTCTACACAGCTTCTGTTTCAGCTTGGAATTTTATGTCTGTGATTTCTTTCCTACATTAGACATAATGACTCTGACATTAGAAATGTCAGACATTTTAAATCATGGTTTCTGAACTATTCTCAAGCTTACGTGATCTCTTTCCTTCTATGATTCTAATACTCTTCTGAAGAGCATCTTGGATTCTAGTCTTTCTTCTGCTCCCAACCATCTCTATGAACTCTCAGTACAATCTTTTCAAATTAATCTCTTGGTTATTTTACTCTTTGCACACCACAGCAGATACAATACGTGATGCTGTTTGTCAAACCAGTCACAGAGAAGGACCACAAGTCTCCAGTCACTAGATTGGAACCACGTGGCTGTATTCCAGCACACGGGAATACGAGCTGACACAATCATCACATCTGGTGAAGGTACATGACAGCCACTATGCCTCAGTCGTCTCTCTTTTCCCTTCCATGGTGATTTGGGAAGCTGTGTCATCAGAGGGCAACACCATCGGATTAAGGGAGTCTGGATAACCCAGCTGACTGCAGAGAAGAAAGACATAATTACTTTACAGCAGGTTTTTATGAGCAAGAAATAAATGCTCTTATACTTAGTCATTGACTTTTCAGGATCTGCCTGTTGCAGAACTTGTGTTACATTCTTAATATTCTCTGAAACCTTTTTAAATTTAATTTCCAGAAAACAACTTTTTACTTAGACAATTAAGGTTCTTCTTGATCTGCTTCTAACCAAGGTAAGCATGGATCAGATGCCAGACCTTGAGTTTAGTATTATACTTTACATGTAACCTCTCATTCACCTTTATAACAACCTAATGAGGGAAACTGAGCTGCTGAGAGGTTAAATAATTTACACCAACTCACAGAACTAACCCCAAAGCCTACCCTCTTTGAACTACATCTAATTTTTCTATCTCTTTGCAAGTTTCTCTCCTGGAGATGTTTGAAAAACATGTCACCCAATACACTGGAGACCG
Organism: Oryx dammah; assembly: GCF_014754425.2. Lineage (NCBI taxonomy): Eukaryota > Metazoa > Chordata > Mammalia > Artiodactyla > Bovidae > Oryx > Oryx dammah. The sequence continues at coordinate 120,531,540 of NW_024070211.1, read as the reverse complement.
CTGCACCACCATCCATGCTGTCTTTAGCTGTGGGTCTAGCTAGGAATAAGGCCTGGGTTGCCTGGGAGTGATTGCAAGCACTGAAGAAGTTCTTTTCCATTGTAAGGGTAGCTATTTTGCCACACTAATTAAAGAACTGTACTGCACCATGGTAAGGGAGGCAGGAGAATGCACCCATGCTAGTCTGGAGAGGAGGTTTTCTGCGACAGTTCCTGGGGCTACAGCACGTTTGTAAGCAGCAAATTCTACTGACCTGTGAAATGCCATGGAGAGTCAATGCATGTGAAGGAGCCTTGACAAGTTAGGTAGCCCTATGCCTTCCCACGTGTCTCAGCAGTAGAGAATCCACCTGCAGCGTGAGAGCCACAGGAGGTGTGGGTTCGATCCCGGGGTCAGGAAATCCCCTGCTGCTGCTGCTCCTGCTGCTAAATCCTTCAGTCGTGTCCAACTCTGTGCGACCCCATAGACGGCAGCCCACCAGGCTCCCTCGTCCCTAGGATTCTCCAGGCAAGAACACTGGAGTGGGTTGCCATTTCCTTCTCCAATGCATGAAGGTGAAAAGTGAAAGGGAAGTCGCTCAGTCATATCCAACTCTGTGCGACCCCATGGACTGCAGCCCCCCAGGCTCCTCCGTCCATGGGATTTTCCAGGCAAGAGTACTGGAGTGGGGTGCCATCTCCTTCTCTGAGGAAATCCCCTACTAGGAGGAAATGGTAACCCACTCCAGTACTCTTGCCTGGGAAATTCAATGGACAGAGGAGCCTGGCAGGATACAGTCCGTGGGGTCACAGAGAGTCAGAGACAACTCAGCACGCACGCAAACATACGATCAAGTTGTATGCTTACTTTCTCCCTAAGTCTGGGAGTGACATCAATTGGCCACTGTGGCAACAAGCATTATGAGGCTTCCATCATGACTTTCAAACTCACCTCATAGTATTCTATTAATAGCTGGCAGAGCTTGGCTGAGAGCTGTAATAATCCCAGGGGGCCGTGCAAGCCGTTCTGAAGAACAAGTGTTAGTTCAGAAACAAAGCAGAAGCGAAAGCTCATCAACAGTCCTGGGCAGACCGAGCTTCTAGGGCAGAAATGAGCTCTGTGTTCAAAGACTTATATCAGGTTAAAACATTCTATTTTACTTAAACAGAAAATCTCTGTTGGTAGCCACACAACTTTGACCAGACGAAGATTTTCTGTGTGTCACTTGGCATAAGGACATACAAAAGTTTCCTATTACGATAGTCTTATAACTTGGAAAAATCAGTAACTCCCACCATGCAACCCTTGAAGGATCATGTGCTAATGAAGAAGATGCTCTAATAATTAGGCCTAGAGCCCACTGAATGTAACACCTTCCAATTAGCACTCCCCAGCATGAATACTGCCATTATCATTAAACAACAAAGACAAAAATGGGTATCAATCCACATAATAGAAAATAATTGATGAAGTTGGAGGGCGTGATTATTTGTGATTACTTTACAGTCATGCACAGAAAGTAGGAGAACCACAGCTAGTGGTTAATCTCTGGCTACCTCTTTGAAGATAATGAAATTGGCTTCCTACTGATGATTATTCATTAACAATTAATTCTTTCTCAGTGATCTGCCTCATTTTCAGCTTCTCACTACAAACATGCAATGGAATAATTACAAGTGGAAATGAAAAAGCAATTAGTGGCAGATAATGCCAACATCTGATTAAAAACAGTAGAGCAGATTAGCAGCTCCGCAACTGCAAGTCTGCTGGCTCCAGTGGGGAGGTGTAAGTCACCCAGTTATACTGCACTTCAAGCTGCGCTTTCTCTTTTATTGCTTCCCCTCCATCATGGCCGGCCACATTAAATGCTCCCTTTTATTCTAGGGGGCATTAGCTCGTTGTAAATACTTTCTACAGATTAACTAGCTTTGGGGATGATTTGTGATCCTAGATGTTGAAATTCTAAAAGGCACTGTCTCATAGTATGATGCTAAAGTCCATATCTGTATTCCCTTCTTTGGGGATCACAGAAAATACCATATATTTCTTTACTTTGGTTTCAGCTTAACTCTTGTTAAATGTTTCCAGAAGCAGAAGAGCATCACTAAATCAAAAACAAGCACTTTCTTTAAGCACACATGGATGCCTTGGTCTTACAGGTTGGTTTCTCTCCTTGCAGTAATTTACCAAGGAGTAAGATAGTTCTGGCTGCTGTAGAAATAATCCCTCAATAAAAGGCTTATAATTTCACTGTTCTCAGTGATCCAACTGGTGTGTCAGCACTTCATATGATGTAGAACTACATAGGGAGTGTTAAACCCAACAATTCATAAGGCAAACAAAATGCAATTCTCTTTTAAATAACTTGGCAGATGCTTTAATATGAAGATCTAATAAGAGCCTCTCACTGAATTTGACACAGTAGGAGTGTAGATGATAGCTGTTTTAGGAAAACAGATTTTGGTGGTGGTGGGGGAAGCTATGTACTTAGCTATAGAATTATTGGCTGTATATTATTTTACCAGATCCATAAAGATCAAAATAATAAAGAAGAAGGTGTGAAATGGAAATAGAGCAAAATTTGATGAGCTGATATTTAGCTGATATGCACCAGTATTTTAACTTAAATATCTGTTAAGACTGGTCATTTCTCATTCAGTATGGCTGCTGAAGATTCTGGATATCATCCTTGCATATAATAAACTGCTACTAAGCATCTTCTATTACACTGAACAGTGTAGGGACATTCATATTAATAAGACACACCAGCTCAAAATCTAGTGTGAGAGAAGGACATGTAAAGAAATAAGTGGAGTAAAAGATGATGATTGTATGTTAGGGGTATAAAAGGGAGTTTGACAGGGTACAAGGAGGAGCAATAGTGATTGGAAAGACTTCCTAAGTAGATGATGTTTGAATTTAATCTTGGAAGGTGTTGTTCTTGCAGGGACCAACAGAGCAAAGAGCATTACATATGAATCGCGGTATAGAGGTAGGAGACAGTCTGGCATGTTAGGAGAATGCTGCTGATTAAGTACAAAGCCAGACAGCAGGGTGTGAGGATGAGCCCGGCAAAGAGAGAAGCTGGAAAGATAGGTAGCCTGCTCATGGAAGGTGTATATGCTGTGCTAATGAATTCAGCCTTATGAAGTGAAAAACCCTTCAGTTCCTCAGGCAGGTATTTATCAAGAGAAAATTTTTATGTCTCTATAGAATTCAAATTTTGAAAGTCACATACATTCATGATGGAAAGTTCTCTACAAAGCCTAAGTGTCTTGACTTGAAACATGGCTGTGAATTTCTTAGAGTAACATAAATTAATTCATAAAGACAACAACAATACCTTGCTACTATCTCTTTAGTATCTTTACCCAGAAAACTATAACTTTGTCACATCAACAGAAAAATCTATGAAAAGCAGGGATAGAACTATTATGCTTTTTACAAATTAATTGCACACTTTGATTTTGTAGCATGCAAAGTCTAATAAGGTCTCACTCACTGGCTATGTGATCTTAATGAAAGTTGTTTACCATCTAATGCCTCGGTTTTCTTACAAGTGGGATGTATCTATTAAAGAGTTTAGCTAGAAAACACGATTAATAAACTACAACCCTCATCTGCTTATGAAGTCTCTTCAAAATTAATGTGTCACAAACCTCCCTTTAGGAATTATATTTAAATATAGCAAAGACAGAAACAAACAGAATAAAATATCAATGCTCTTAACAGAATGATGGATTGTGGGTGAAAATAAAGAAATACATTTTACTCTCTACTAAGTATAAGTACTCACAGACATGCCTTGATTTGGAGGGGTGAGAGGTGAGGTGAGGGCAGGCCAAGGCAGAGATAGGGGCCAACAACACTGAAGAATCTTGCTCTCTTGTGGATCAATAGCATTCTTAAACACCCCATCAGAGCTGGAAGGAGAGAAATGCATAACCTTATCAAACTCCAAGTCAGGGGTGTCATGTACTGGGAAGGGTCCAGTTGACACTAGGAAGCTCTTTATGAATCATACAGTAGCCTCTAATCTGGAGTACTAAAGACTATTAAGAAAGACAGGCTCTGAAAGAAATGATGACCAAACTCTACTTAAAGATGAGTTTTCTGTCACAATACCAATATCAATCATAGCTGGCTGCCACACACACACACACATCCCTTCCCACACTCACACTCACACATATACAAGGGGTCCAATTTTCTTTGCTCAGAGCTTGCACTTCTTATCTTTAATTTACACTGGTCCCTCAAGTGGTTTTAAAGCTCATATCTATGCTGATGATGTTAAAATTTGTATCTGCAGTTCTGACCTCTACCTTGAACTTCATTTGTGAATCCCCTTGCCAACTCAAGTAGCTTCATCTGATGTCTAATAAGCATCTCATAGCATCACGTTTTAAACTCAGCTCCTGATTCCAGTTGCTCTGTACCTCTGCCCTTCTCCAAGTTTTCTTTATCAGAAAATGACAACAAAAACGCAGAACTTGTGCTGGATTCTTCTCTTTATCTTATTTTCTAAATCTAATCCATCAACACGTGCATGCATGCTTCAGTCACATCCAACCCTTTGTGACGCTATGGACTGTAGCCTGCCAGACTCTTCTGCCTGTGGGATTTCCCAGGCAAGAATCCTGGAGTCCATTGTCATACCCTGCTTCAAGAAGTCTTCCTGACCCAGAGATCAAACCTGCTTCTCTTGGGTCTTCTCCATCAGCAGGTGTATTCTTTACCACTAGCACCACCTGGGAAGCCAAATCCATCAACATATTGTTTAATTTACCTTGAAAGAGTATCAGAAATCTGACCACATTTGGTCTCTTTCAATGCTACCTCCTCTTACGGGGCCTCTGCCTATCATCCAAACCTCTGCAACAGGCTTCTACCTGGTCTTCCTGTTCTACTCTTGCCAACCCCCTCCATTGACAGAGGAATCCTTAAAAATACAAATCTTAATACTTAATAGTTTAATATTTAAAACTCTCAGATGGCTTTGCGCCTCAAAGTAAAATCCAAACACTGTGACCTCCAAGCCTACTGGTGATTGGGCCCCAGACACAATCTCATTTCTTCCCACTCTTTCTTGGTTCTCTCGGGGCTCTCTTTGTTGAGGGGAAGGCAGCTTAAGTTGGTTCAGGGAGGACAGTCAAGAGTTCAGTTGTAGAGATATTGATTTTAATGTACTTGTGACATGTCCTAGAGACATGAAGAAGGCAGTTTCAACATGGGTCTGGAGTCCGAGCAGGGATGTCTGGAACTAGAGATAGATATTTGCAAGTCATCTGTGTATGTGTCATTTGGAACTCTTGGCGTGGATGTCCTAGAAAGAGGAGATAAGGAACCTAGAACCATGGCATATCAAGGTCTGATAGAAGAATATAACTTTATAAAAAAAAAGATAAGCAGTCCCCAAAAGGAAGGAGGAAAACTGGGAGAGTGATTTGGGAGAAGCCCAGGAAGTGAGAAATTGGGAGAGTTGGTATCAACAATTATTTTTCAAGAAGTTTGATAGTGAGGAAAGGAGAGGACACAGTTGCAGGGAGAGGTGTGCAGTCATGGAAAAAAAGATTCTTTTTTATTGGTGAGATATGAACATGCTTAAAAGCAGATAAGAATTATACATTTGAGGGGAGAACGATAATAAGTAAACTTTTTAAAGGGGGAAGGAAATAAAAGCATCACAAGTCTGAGAAGGTAGGATGCCATGATATCATAAACACAGCTGATTAATTTTTGAAGCCAATAACCTAGAAAATAAACATTTACAGGGTTTTTCAAGAAGTATTTAACAGATGTCTAAATACAAATCTTATACATTAAAATTACAAGAGAGAAATAAATGAAAGAAATCTTAGATAATACAGCTAAAGGAAAATAAAACAAACAAAAAACACTGAGAAGCAAAAAAGTTAAAAGATGAAATTAAAGTAAAAGAGAAAGAAGGATTGGGAAGGAGAGTCAGCCTAAAAAATGACAAGATGAATAGGATAAATATATTACTGAAATAAAGAGATTTCCAACATTTGGTCAAAAAATGAAAATCTATATGCTACATACAAAATATCTATAAGTGATACACATAATGAAACTCAGTGAATAAAAAGAAAATGTTGGATAATATTACTATTTATTTATTTATTCATTTAGCAGTTCAACTTGCTTTAAAGAAGGACAGAAATGGTATGGACCTAACAGAAGCAGAAGATATTAAGAAGAGGTGGCAAGAATACACAGAAGAACTGTACAAAAAAGATCTTCACGACCCAGATAATCATGATGGTGTGATCAATCACTCATCTAGAGCCAGATATCCTGGAATGTGAAGTCAGGGGGCCTTAGAAAGTATCACTATGAACAAAGCTAGTGGAGGTGATGGCATTCCAGTAGAGCTGCTTCAAATCCTGAAACATGATGCTATGAAAGTGCTGCACTCAATATGCCAGCAAATTTGGAAAACTCAGCGGTGGCCACAGGACTGGAAAAGGTCAGTTTTCATTCCAATTCCAAAGAAAGGCAATGCCAAAGAATGCTCAAACTACTGCACAACTGCACTCATCTCACATGCTAGTAAAATAATGCTCAAAATTCTCCAAGCCAGGCTTCAGCAATACATGAACCGTGAACTTCCTGATGTTCAAGCTGGTTTTAGAAAAGGCAGAAGAACCAGAGGTCAAATTGCCAACATCCGCTGGATCATGGAAAAAGCAAGAGAGTTCCAGAAAAACATCTATTTCTGCTTTATGCCAAAGCCTTTGACTGTGTGGATCACAATAAACTGTGGAAAATTCTGAGAGAGATGGGAATCCCAGACCACCTGACCTGCCTCCTGAGAAATCTGTATGCAGGTCAGGAAGCAACAGTTAGAGGTGGACATGGAACAACAGACTGGTTCCAAATAGGAAAAGGAGTCCATCAAGGCTGTATATTGTCATCCTGCTTATTTAACTTATATGCAGAGTACATCATGAGAAACGCTGGACTGGAAGAAGCACAAGCTGGAATCAAGATTGCGGGAGAAATATCAATAACCTCAGATATGAAGATGACACCACCCTTACGGCAGAAAGTGGAGAGGAACTAAAAAGCCTCTTAATGAAAGTGAAAGAGGAGAGTGAAAAAGTTGGCTTAAAGCTCAACATTCAGAAAACGAAGATCATGGCATCTGGTCCCATCACTTCATGGGAAATAGATGGGGAAACAGTGGAAACAGTGTCAGACTTTATTTTTCTGGGCTCCAAAATCAGTGAAGATGGTGACTGGAGCCATGAAATTAAAAGACACTTACTCCTTGGAAGAAAAGTTATGACCAACCTAGATAGCATATTCAAAAGTAGAGACATTACTTTGCCGACTAAGGTCCGTCTAGTCAAGGCTATGGTTTTTCCAGTAGTCATGTATGGATGTGAGAGTTGGACTGTGAAGAAGGCAGAGCACCAAAGAATTGATGCTTTTGAACTGTGGTGTTGGAGAAGACTCTTGAGAGTCCCTTGGACTGTAAGGAGATCCAACCAGTCCATTCTGAAGGAGATCAGCCCTGGGATTTCTTTGGAGGGAATGATGCTAAAGCTGAAAGTCCAGTACTTTGGCCACCTCATGTGAAGAGTTGACTCATTGGAAAAGACTCTGATGCTGGGAGGGATTGGGGGCAGGAGGAGAAGGGGACGACTGAGGATGAGATGGCTGGATGGCATCGCTGACTCGATGGACGTGAATCTGAGTGAACTCCGGGAGTTGGTGATGGACAGGGAGGCCTGGCGTGCTGTGATTCATGGGGTCGCAGAGTCGGACACGACTGAGCGACTGAACTGAAAGCCTAATATGACAGTATAATTGCTGTAATCATAAAATGCTGAATAATTTAGTATTAAAGTATTTATGAAGTAAAACTAAAGAAAAAAACAGAAAACTAATGGGAAACTTTAGCTCACAGGTTTTTTTTAAAGAACATCAGATAAAAATGATTAAGATTATAGAGGACATGAATGATATCATTCCTAAAGTTTATTTAACAGTTATATCATGAGTTCTATACCTTATAAGGAGGGAGTCTTCATTTTTCAACTGTCTTTGAAAAAAATTACCAAAAAATGATCACATGTAATAACCTCAAAAAACCAATACAAGTATAACAGACCAATATAAGCCATTTTCATAGATCATAGTGCAGTAAAATTTCATAAGTAACTTTAGGTCAGCACACTTTTAGAAAGAACCATTTGCAGAATATATTTTAACAGAATATGTCATGGTTGTGAAAACTGTAGATTTACTTACTTACCAGTCATTTGACATGGACAAGTGTTTATGGAGATATTTATCAAGAGACTATATCATAATTTTCAGAATATTTTCAGTGACTTCTTTTAATGAATGTTTACAAGATTATTCAGATTAATATAATAATTTAGCTTACTCCAACTAGTAGTTATGTACAGATGTGAGAGTTAGACCAGAAAGAAGGCTGAGTACCAAAGAACTGATGCTTTTGAACTGTGGTGCTGGAGAATACTCTTAAGAGTACTGGGACTGCAAGAAGATCAAAGTAGTCCATCCTAAAGGAAATCAACCCTGAATATTCATTGGAAGGACTGATGCTGAAGCTGAAGCTCCAATATCTTGGCCACCTGATGCGAACAGCCAGCACATTGGAAAAGACCTTAATTCTGAGAAAGATTGAAGGCAAAGGGAGAAAGGGCAGCAGAAGATGAAATGGTTGGATGGCATCACTGACTCAACAGATATGAATTTGAGCAAATTCTGGGACTATGTGAAAGACAAAGGATCCTGGTGTGCTGCAGTCCACGGGGTCACAAAGAGGTGGGCACAACTTAGCAACTGAACAACAATGACAACTCCAACCAAAGTACGTGTCCCACAGATCCAAATCTGCAACTGTCACATTCAGTATTGATTTCATGTGGAATGATAATCAATTTTGTTTACCTTGAAAGAATAAATTTAATCTATTCAAAGGAGAGAAAATATATCACTGGCGTGCTGTTCTGCAAAGTCAATCTAAATTATACATATGATCCTACTCACTATTTAGATCTTATCATGAAAGACATGAAGTTTTTCTCCAAATTATCACAGAAAACAGTAATTGTTTGTAATCATTGCTAATACTTTCTCAAAGCTGAGAAAAAATAGAGCATTCAATTTGTCTGTCCTTAGTATAACTGACAATTACTTATATGAAATGGCACCCCACTCCAGTGTTCTTGCCTGGAAAATCCCAGGGACAGGGGAGACTCGTGGGCTTCCGTCTATGGAGGTCACACAGAGTCGGACATGACTGAAGCGACTTAGCAGCATAGCTTCATTTGGTTCTTTCCCTTAAATTTTAAAAACATCTCTGGTAGGGAGAGCTTCTGGGATGCACGACATAGCTAGTAGATCTTATTTTCAGAACAGCACCTTAAACATATGGAACAAGTTGTTCTCATTAGGTACCACTGCCTTAGCACCATCTATGCATAACTTGCATGTTATAGTTCACCTTGAAGTTATCAATAATTTTAAAATTTCTTTCCCAGTTCTAAGAGTTAATAAAGAATGGCCAAACAATATTTCTTCTTGGACTGCTTTATCCAAATCACGTCTCACAAACACCAAAAGATCAGCTGAGTGGCTAATATCAGAGAATTCATCTTAGAGACTCCGGGGAGTATTATGGACTCTTTTGTAATCAACACAACAAATGGAGCCCCATATTTGGACTACCTGTCATTGTTTGATAAATTATTCCATTTGACAGAGTTGTTCCACCGGATTTTTTTTTCCTTTGCTTTGTCCCAGAGAGCATTATTTGCACTGTTTGGCAGCCAAACAGTAATGGGTATCTCATCAATAACTTGAATAACTCTAACTTTGAAGTTGAACACACTGTAAACAAGACTTCCGCAACTTCTGCAGTTTCATCTACCATCCTGCATTGATGTTTCTGCCTATCCAATGCCTTCCTGCTTTGTTTTAAAAAGCTCAACATTTCCCATAGTAGTCCTTGTACATTTCAAAACTGATGTTTCAGATAGAATGTTTCCTTGCCACAACTGTGAATGTCCCCAAACATGCTTATTCTAATGGAAGAATTTATGTTCATTTTCAATCCACTAAAATCCAAATATAAAATAATTTTCACTATATGTCCATATTTTTTGTTTACAGCTGGTGTTTTTACAGCAGTAACAGGTGGTATCAGATGGTTCATCAATTTGACCTTTCTACTATTCTGAAAGTATATGACTGATTTTATTACAAACACCATTGCACCCATATTTCCATCAGCATCTTCAGGAATAATGTTTTAAAAGACTTATATATAAAGCCCAGAATTGTGTGTGATAGGTTCAAGGAAAAAAAGGAAATCAAAGAATGCACAATCCCAAATACAGTTAATATTTACTACTTAAAATGATAGGTAGGTGCCATCAATGAAAGAATGCCATAAAAACACAAAAATTCAGTATATGAGAATCCATTTTAGTGATCAAACAAGCTTTTTCATACTAACAGCCTAGTAGTTTCACTTCAAAGGGTCTAATAGGTATGCCTGAACACCATCAGAAGATACACAAGGCCTAGGTACACAGGTCGCCCCTTGTGCTAACTGCTTTAGCCACATTCCATGTGAAAATATTTTGAGAACACTGATTTAAGTCAAAATCTTAAAATATATATTTAAGATTACATACATATTAAGATTCTATGTAAATTATTTTAAATTCTGTAACATATATGTTATACATTTAGAAATACTGTATGTTTATAGTATAATGTAATGTATGATTTTCTATGGTTAACTTTCAGTTCTAATTAGTATTTCATACTGGTAAACTTCAGGCCTTGGGGCAAGTTTATATAACTTCTCTAGTCTTCAGATCTTTGACCCATAAAAAGAAAAATAATAGTATACTTCTATCATTGAGTTATTGTGAAGATTAAATGAAATTACCCATATGGAGTGTCTAGAAGAGAGTAAATTTTTATAAATCTTGACTACTATGATGATATAAACACTAGATTAATACAGACTTTTTGTGTTGTTAACTAAGAATATTAGGATTTGCATTTGTATATCAGCCCATTAACTCTATGCCCTCGGTGACTAAGCAGCAATCACTTCAGAGAACAAAAAACAAGTCAGCCCTGCTGTACGAATGTGATTTTTTAGCTAGAAATTAATGACTAAAGCTGGACTTTCTACTATTGTGAAGGGTAGTGCACAGTTCTACTTGCACAAATAGTTATATAACTTCATATGGTCATGTAACCAATAACATTGATAGTGAATATTATATTAAATTGAATATTGGCTATACAAGTTCAGTTCAGTTGCTCAGTCATGTCCAGCTCTTTGTGATACCATGAACTGACTGCTGCACGCCAGGCCTCCCTGTCCATCACCAACTCCTAGAGTTTACTCAAACTCATCTCTACTGAGTCGGTGATGCCACAGAACCAACTCATCCTCTGTTGCCCCCTTCTCTTCCTGCCTCCAATCTTTCCCAGCATCAGGGTCTTTTCTAAGGACTCAGCTCTTTGCATCAGGTGGCCAAAGTATTGGAATTTCAGCTTCAGCATCAGTCCTTTCAATGAATATTCAGGAGTGATCTCCTTTAGGATGGACTGGTTGGATCTTCTTGCAATGCAAAGGACTCTCAAGAGCCTCCTCCAACACCACAGTTCAAAAGCATCAATTCTTTGATGGTCAGCTTTCTTTATAGTCCAACTCTCACATCTATACATGACCACTGGAAAAACCATAGCTTTGACTAGGTGGACCTTTGTTGGTAAAGTAATGTCTCTGCTTTTTAATATGCTCTCTAGGTTGGTCATAATTTTCCTTCCAAGGAGTAAGCGTCTTTTAATTTCATGGCTGCAGTTACCATCTGCAGTAATTTTGGAGCCCCCCAAAATAAAGCCTGCTACTGTTTCCACTGTTCCTCCATCTACTCACCATGAAGTCGCCATGAAGTGATGGGACTGGATGCCATGATCTTTGTTTTCTGAATGTTGAGCTTTAAGCCAACTTTTTCACTCTCCTCTTTCACTATCATCAAGGTTATATAGGAACTGCTTTATAGCTGTTACCTAAGTTATTTCTTACCACATCCCTACAATACTGTGTATCATTACTTTTCCTATTTTAATAAGGAGGGATCTGAGGTGCAGAGAAGTTATATAACCATATAGCCATACAGCTGGTAACTATTAGGTTGATGAAAAAGTAATTGTGGTTTCAGATCATAAATTTTAAATCATTATAACTAGGCTCAAAGATATCTTTATTAATCAAAATAGGAACCATTACAATCAACACATTTTTACCAATGAGAAATAAGTTTATTCCTGTAGCATAAAAATACATGCTTTGGGATTCCATGAACTCTCGGAAAGCATTTTCTGTCTTCTGCTGTTTGTGGAAGTGTTTTCCATGCAAAAAGTTGTCAAGATGCTTGAAAGAGTGGTAGTCAGTTGGCTAGAGGTCAGTTTACTCAAACTCGTCTCTACTGAGTCGGTGATGCCATCGAACCAACTCATCCTCTGTTGCCCCCTTCTCTTCCTGCCTCCAATCTTTCCCAGCATCAGGGTCTTTTCTAAGGACTCAGGTGGATGAGGCAAAAGTTCTCAGCCCAATTTGTTCAACTACTGAAGCACTGGGTGTGTGAGGTGTGCCTGGGTGTTGTCATGATGAAGAATTGGGCCCTTTCTGTTGACCAATGCCAGCTGCACACATTGTAGTTTTTGGCACATGTCATCAATTTGCTGAGCATACTTCTCAGCTGTAATGGTTTTGCTGGGTGGGGCTCAGAAAGCTCTAGTGGATGAGATGGGCAGCACACCACCAAACAGTGACCAGGACCTTTTATGGTGCAAGGTTGGCTTTGGAGCTTTTCCCCTCAGTCCAACCTCTGAGCTGGTCATTGCTGGTTGTTGTATAAAATCCACTTTTCATTGCATGTCACAATCTGATGGAGAAATGGTTCATTGTTGTTGTGTACAGTAAGAGAGGATGACATGTCAGAATGACTAGCTTCTTGATTTTCAGTCAGCTCATGAGACACTCACTTATCAAGATTTTTCACTTTTCCAATTTGCTTCAAATGCCAAAGGACCATAGAATGTTCGACACTGAGTTCTTTCGTAACTTCTCACATAGTCGTAAGAGGATTAGCTTCGATGATTGCTCTCAATTGATTGTTGTCAACTTCTGATGGCTGGCCACTGAGCTCCTCATTTTCAAGGCTCTTGTTTCCTTTGCAAAACTTCTTGAGCCGCCACTGAACTGAATGTCTGTTAGCAATTCCTGGGCCAAACGTGTTGCTGATGTTGCAAGTTGTCTGCTGCTTTACAGCTCATTTTGAACTCGAATAAAAAAATCATATGAATATACTTTTTGCCTACCGTCATTTCTATAGTCTAAAATAAACATCAAGGAATAAGTTATTAACAAAAAACATAAAGTGAAAAGTGCACATTAAAATGATATATAGCATAATCACATTTAAGAATGTATTCTAATATCAAACAGCATAGTTCAACAATGCAAAAAGGCTATTACTTTTGCACCAACCTAACAGCTTAAGCCCTGATGGCTCAGAGGTTAAAGCGTCTGCCTGCAATGCGGGAGACCTGGGTTCAATGCCAGGGGGAAGATCCCCTGGAGAAGGAAATGGCAATCCACTCCAGTATTCTTGCCTGGAGAACCCCATGGACTGAGAAGCCTGGAGGGCTACAGTCCAGGGGGTCACAAAGAGTCGGACATGACAGCGACTTCACTTTCACTTTCAATCTAACAGAACAACCATGATTCAAAGACAGTTCATTTAGAATCCTGGCAAATGAGTTTATGACTTTTATATTTTGTTGCCATTTAACAGGATGCTGCATAACACAATCCTATTATGCAGAACTTGTCTGCATAACAATATTTCCTAGGGATAATCTAGTAGAATCATATTTCCAGAATATATGGGGCTCTTGAAAAATTAAATATCCCACAATTGATAGAGATTAATTTTAGATTGTTTTAAAGTTAATACATGTATGAATTTTTCTTTGCTGGTAGTTTTATTCACTTTTAAGCACATCTTTAAAAATATATTAATGACAGATTAGAGAGAGGCCTGAAAAATTCTCAGAATCATTAGGATCATTTTGCTAAGGGTTTTGGACTTCTAGTAGGAGTTCTCTCTACAACATTTAACAAGGTTTCAGAAATGGTGAAGGTGCAAAATTCAGTGATTAAATTACAACTTTACTCCATCCTTGAAAATTTTTATCATAATGGGGTTATATTGTACCTTGAAATACTCCATCACAAATTCTTTGTTTTCCATTTATTTAAAAATGCATGTGATAGTTATTCTTACTGGACACAGTGGGGAGATGCACTGAACAAGGTAGATAGATAGGTGTCTGGCATCGAGGAATTTATATTCTAGCTTGTCAATATAGGCAATTCGAAAACGAATTTCAGTAATTTGGGAAAAAAATAATCATACTGACAACTTCTCCAGTGGCTCAGCTGGGAAAGAACCCACCTGCAAGAGATACAGTTTCGATCCCTGGGTCAGGAAGATCCCCTGGAGTAGGAAATGGCAAACCATTCCAGTATTCTTGCCTCGACAGTCCCATGGACAGAGGAGTCTGGCAGGCTACAGTCCATGGGGTTGCAGAGTCAGGCACACCTGAGTGCGCACGCGCACGCACATGCGCACACACACAATCATACTGAAGGCAACTTTCGAACGGCTTGAATACTAATAAAACTTTGAGTCTTAGTCCTAGTATAAAGGTTCAGGTTCTGGCATATTACAAACAGAAAAAAATGATGTAGCTAATATCAAAGAGGCCAGGAAAAAAAAAATCCAAGATCTTATAAGTAATTTCTCTCTCCCTGAAAATAGATTTTTTTTTAAAATCACAATTTGATTTTCCTTCAGTTTCTTTTTTCAATCAGCAGGGTTTCATCACCACAACCCAATAAGCAATGGGAGTCAAAATATGGAGGAGAACACCATGGCAGAAAAGGCAATCAACTGTGAAAATGATATAAAAGCTAAGAGGCTGAATACTGGTTCCATTGATGCATGATAAAGAATCGTCTTTCAGTGGCACTTATAAAACTCGGGTTTATCCAGAAGGGTACAAAAAATTCTATTTAGTACGTTTACCACAGTCTGTTTATATGACACTGAGAATGCTAGGGGACAGAAAACTCTGTTCTGTGATTTGTAAAGACATAATCTTTGACCCAATACTGTTGGCCACATTTCATTTTTGTGGTCACAATACAAACAGGTTTGCAACTTTTATTTGCTCTGTTTAAAGTGCTTTACCCTCCTACACTGTTGGTGGGAATGTAAATTTGTATAACCACTTTGGACAACAGTATGGAAGTTTCTTAAAAATCTAAAAATAGAGCTATCATATGAGCCTGCAACCCCATTCCTGGGCATATAGTGAAAGAAAATAAAAGTGTTAGTTGCTCAGTTGTGTCTGACTCTTTGCAACCCCATGCACTGTATCCCACCAGGCTCCTCTGTCCATGGAGTTCTTCAGGCAAGAATACTGGAATGGGTAACCATTCCCTTCTCCAGGGGATCTTCCCAACCAGGGATCGAATCCAGGTCTCCCGCACTGAAGGCAGATTCTTTACTGTGTGAGTCACCAGGGAAGCCTTCCTGAGCATATACCTGGAGAAAAACGTAGTCTGAAAGGACACATATATGCCAGTGTTCATTGCAGCACTATTTAGAATAGCAAGAGATGGAAGCAAACTAAATGTCTATTGACAAAGAAATGGATAAACAGGCTTGGTACATATGTACAATAAAATATTACTCATTCATTAAAAATGATTAAATAATGTCATTTGCAGCAACACGGATGGACCTGGAGATTGTCATACTGAGTGAAGTAAGTCAGACAGAGAGAGACAAATATTATAGGATATCACTTATATGTGTAATCTAAAAAATTAACATTAATGAACTTATTTACAGAATAAACAGACTCACAAACTTATGGTTACCAGAGGGGAAGGTTGGGGGAAGGGACAGTTAAGGAGTTTGGTATTGACATGTACACACTGCTATATTTAAAATGGATAACCAACAAGGATCTACTGTGTAGCACAGAGAACTCTGCTCAATATTGTATAACAACATAAATGGGAAAATAAACACATGTGTTTATCCTTTCAGCTTTAGCATCAGTCCTTCCAATGAATACCAAAGACTGGTCTCCTTTAGGATGGACTGGTTGGATCTCCTTCCTTGCTGTCCAAGGGACTCTCAAGAGTCTTCTCCAACACCACAGTTCAAAAGCATCAATTCTTTGGCACTCAGCTTTCTTCACAGTCCAACTCTCACATCCATACATGACCACAGGAAAAACCATAGCCTTGACTAGATGGACCTTTGCTGGCAAAGTAATGCCTCTATTTTTTAATATGCTGTCTAGGTTGGTGATAACTTTCCTTCCAAAGAGTAAGCATCTTTTAATTTCATGGCTGCAATCAGCATCTGCAGTGATTTTGGAGCCCCCCAAAATAAACTCTGACACTGTTTCCATTGTTTCCCCATCTATTTGCCATGAAGTGATGGGACCGGATGCCATGATCTTAGTTTTCTGAATGTTGAGCTTAAGCCAACTTTTTCGCTCTCCTCTTTCACTTTCATCAAGAGGCTTTTTAGCTCCTCTTCACTTGCTGCCATAAGGGTGGTGTCATCTTCATATCTGAGGTTATTGATATTTCTCCCAGCAATCTTAATTCCAGCTTGTGCTTCTTCCAGCCCAGCATTTCTCATGATGTACTCTGCATATAAGTTAAATAAGCAGGGTGACAATATACAGCCTTGACATACTCCTTTTCCTATTTGGAACCAGTCTGTTGTTTCATGTCCAGTTCTAACTGTTGCTTCCTGACCTGCATATAGGTTTCCCAAGAGGCAGGTCAGGTGGTCTGGGATTCCCATCTCTTTCAGAATTTTCCACAGTTTCTTGTGATCCACACAGTCAAAGGCTTTGGCATAGTCAATAAAGGAGAAGTAGATGTTTTTCTGGAACTCTCTTGCTTTTTCTATGACCCAGCGGATGTTGGCAATTTGACCCTCTGGTTCCTCCGCCTTTTCTAAAACCAGATTGAACTTCTGGAATTTCACAGTTCACATATTGCTGAAGTTCACAATTCACATATTGGAGAATTTTGAGCATTACTTTACTAGCATGTGAGATGAGTGCAGTTGTGCAGTAGTTTGAGCATTCTTTGGCATTGCCTTTCTTTGGGATTAGAATGAAAACTGACCTTTTCCAGTCCTGTGGCCAGTGCTGAGTTTTCCAAATTTGCTGGCATATTGAGTGCAGCACTTTCACAGCATCATCTTTCAGGATTTGAAATAGCTCCACTGGAATGCCATCACCTCCACGAGCTTTGTTTGTAGTGATGCTTTCTAAGGCCCACTTGACTTCACATTCCAGGATGTCTGGCTCTAGGTGAATGACCTACAGTAACAAATTTATCTAATGGTTATATTGTAAAAAGTTTTTAAAAGGTAAACTTTATTTTAAGAATATATTTTATTTAACCTAGTTTAATTAAAATATTACTTTATCACATAATCAATAAAGTTATTAATGATATTTTATATTTTTGGTACTAAATCTTCAAAATCTGATGAATATTTCATATTTACAGCATATTTCAATTTGGAATAGCCATGTATCAAATATTCGAGAGCTACATGTTGCTAGAGCTGTATATTACATACTGCAGCACATACATGCAATGTATGATGTATAAAACCTTTACCTTCATTGAAAAATATTTATTTTCTAATATATAACAAATTATGTGCATTGACAAATAATATATTATAAAAAAGTATTTGCAAAGAATCGTATTCTTTAGATAAATTAAGGCTGTAGATTCTCTCCTTTCCCTTCTTCCCTTCCTTTCTAAATACGTATTTCTCTTACAAATGGGTGCACACTCTATATACTTTAATAATTGTTTATATAGTATAACAGTATAAAATTGGCTGGGTTTGTATAGTAGTCACACTACATTCTATCTTGGTCACTTTTCCACATTCCAGTTTTTTTTTTAATCTGTAAATAACAGTATAAACATCATAGGGATATTATAAGGATTAAATGAATTCATACAAATTACCTGTTCAACAAATGATAAGCATTATTAGGACTTTAATGGCTTCATTTTATTTCATGTATTATTTTAGTACTTCTTTGTCATTCCACACAATGAATGTAGCAAAACCTTTTTACCAGTTTTCTATTAAAGACATGGCTTGTTTCTAATCATCATTATCGTACATATGCTTCAGTGCATATCATGGTAGAAGTGTTAGTCACTCAGTCGTGTCCAACTTTTGCGAACCCATGGACTGTAGCCCTCTGGGCTCCTCTGTCCATAGGATTCTCCAGGCAAGAATCTTGGAGTGGGTTGTCATTCCCTTCTCCAGGAGATCTTCCCCACCCAGAGACTGAACCGGGTCTTCTGCTCTGCAGCAGATTCTTTGTCATTCTTTGAGCCACTAGCAAAGCCATATCATGGTACACGCAGCATTTTGCACATGAATCTGTATGTACAGAGGATAAATATCTAGAAATGGAACTTATAGATCAAATATTACAAACTTAAAAAATTTTAATGTATGTTGCCAAATTGCTCCTCACAGAGACGCTACCAATTTACTACCTAATAATAATATACAACAATGTCCATTTTTCCTTTTATAGGATGTTAAGAATTTAAGGTATTTTTTTTTAATTTATTTATTTTTTATTTTACTTTACAATTCTGTATTGGTTTTGCCATACATTTTTTAAATGACACCTCAAATGTAACCTAAGATATATATTTTGTGCTTTCTTTAAATATGCTTTAAAGAAAGCATATTTAACTGATTTGAATGAAAAATCAAAGTTTATTTCAGAAATTTTAAATGTATATCTTAGAACTCTTAGAGAATTCAGAAGAGATGTAATATAGGAGAAAACTAAGAAGAGATATCATCACTTAATTTCTCCCATATTTTTCTATCTGATTGGAGAGTACCAATATTTCAATGTCTCACAATAATTAACAAGTTAATTTCACTAATTTATCACTTTTAAAAGTTTAATTATTTCTATATATCATTTTGGATCACTTTACATTCAATTAGGAAATAAAAGTAGTGAACTGTGTTATTATAATTTAATTTATACAACATTATGGCTTTATAACTAACTCATATTATTAAAATGACGTCTCAAGATTGGACTTTTTGATTGCTGATCTGTAAATCCCTACAGACTATGATTATAAAGTACTAATGATGAAGGTCCTGGGAAACACTTCTGTCCTTATTCTGGTTAGGCCCATCACCCCTGAGTCAGGGCATGAGCTGTATCAAAGCAGTGTCCCCTCTAGGGCTCCTGTCTCATTAGCAAGAACAAGAAAAATTAGGATGTCCCAGAAATTTTCTGGCAAGGCTATAGCATGCAGTCACAAGTTAAGCAAATTGAATAAATCTGAAAATATTATACTTAGGAAGGCAAATTGCAATATATATATATATATATATATATATATGCTTTAGATAGATTGAGGATAAATATATTTTTTAAAATGTCCCTACTTGTGGTCACTGAAGCTTTTTGAAAATTGGCTTTCTCTCCTGGCTTTGTTACTCTCAGTGAAGAAAGAGGTTCTTGTTGAAACTGAGTGAGAGGTTAAGTGCCCAGAAATAATGCACCAAACACGGTATTGCAAAGGGAGAATCCGCAATAACACGGGTGAACCTCGAGGGTATTATGCTAAATGAAATAAGTCAGACAAAACAAATACCGTATGATCTCACGTCTATGTGGAATTACAAAAGCAGTAATAATAACAGATCCTCATAGGAATAGAGTTCAGCCCTGTGGTTTCTAGAGGCAGAGGGTGGGGAAAGGAGGAACTGGAGAAAGGTGGTCAAATGGTACAAACTCCCAGCTACAACACAAAGAAGGACTGTGGATGTAATGTACAACAGGTTGATTGTAGTTAACACTGCTGTAAGTTATTAAGAAACTAAATAAATCCTAAGAGCTCTCATCACAAGAATACCTTTCGAGTTCTTTTTATTTTATCTATATGGGAAGATGGATGTTAGCTGAGCCTATTGTGGTAATTATTTTACAATATATGTAAATCAAACTGCCATGCTGTATGCCTTAAACTTATACAGTAATTATTTCAATTATTTCTAAAAAAACAAACAAACTGGGGAGAGGGGGAGAAGATGAACTATAAAATAGCTTCACTTTAGGAAGCAGCAGTTCAGAAGAGATTTCATTCTGTAAGTTTTCTAAATATTGTCTTTAATGGAAAAATAGAGGCAAAGATTCAATCATGTGACTGAAAGCCTTCTTTCAGAATCCTGTTTATGATGATTAATATTAGCCTTACCATCTTGAGTCCTTCCTGAATAAGATAGATAAATAAGAATAGATAGGTGGGATATATATTTTTAAAATACATATAAATATGGAAATATAAATACATGTGAATGAGAGGGGAGAGGGTGCCAAAAATAAAAGACAAGGAGTTCCCTGGTGGCCCAGTGGCTTGGACTCCATGCTCTCATTGCAGGGGCCCAGGTTTGAACAGGTCAGGGCACTAGATCATCCCACAAGCCACAATTAAAAAAAAGATCCTGCAAGCCACAACTAAGACAGGCACAACTAAACAAATAAGTTTATAAATAAATAAAAATAAAAGAGAAGCTGTGGCAACAAGATATGAAGAGAAAGACAGGGAAATCTGTGTGTTCATCTGCAGAGTGATACCACTGAACAATATTCTATTTTCTGGGAAAATGCTAATAGACAAACAAAGAAAGGGATATACATGACAGAGAATATGTGCCATGACAAACTCCATTCAAAAGAAATAACATCTATTAGACTCTCAGTCGTGTCTGACTCTTTATGACCCCAAGGACTGTAGCCCGCCAGACTCCTTTCTTCATGGGGAGAATACTGGTGTGGGTTGCCACACCCACATACAGGGATCTTCCCAACCCAGGGACTGAACCCAGGTCTCCCACATTGCAGGCGGATTCTCTACTGTCTGAGCCACCAGGGAAGACATAGAATACTAGAGTGGATAGCCTATCCCTTCTCCAGAGGAACTTCTCAACCCAGGAATCAAACTGGGGTCTCCTGCATTTCAGGCAAATTCTTCACCAGCTGAGCTACCTGGGAAGCCAGATATTTTTATATTTTACATTTTAGTCTTAATATGAGTATCCATATTGTCTAAGCCTATATTCATTTCTATAGGAAAACATACTCTTGTTATGTTCTAAAATTGGATAAAATATTAGTTATGTATTATTTTCTTCATCATATATGTTGTTATTGTTCAGTTGCTCAGTCATATCTGACTCTTTGTGACCCCATGAACTGCAGCACACCAGGCTTTCCTGTCCTTCACTATCTCCTGGAGTTTGCTTAAACTCATGTGCATTGAGTCGATAATGCCATCAAATCATTTCATCCTGTGTCACTCCCTTTTCCTCCTTTCCTCAATCTTCCCCAGCATCAGGGTCTTTTCTAAGGTCTTTTCTTTGCATCAGGTGGCCAAAGTATCAGAGCTTCAGCATTACTCCTTTCAATGAGTATTCAGGGTTGATTTCCTTGAGGATTGACTGATTTGATCTCCTTGCAGTCCAAGGGACTCTCAAGAGTCTTTTCCAGCACCACAGTTCAAAAGCATCGATTATTCGGTGCTCAGCTTCCTTTATGGTCCAACTCTCACATCCATACATGACTACTGGAAAAACCATAACCTTGACTAGACAGACCTTTGTTGGCAAAGAGATGTCTTTGCTTTTGAATGCAGTCTAGCTTTGTCATAGCTTTTCTTCCAAAGAACAGGTGTCTTAATTTCATGATTGCAGTCACCATCCACAGTAATTTTGGAGCCTAGAAAATAAAGTCTGTCACTATTTCCGTTCTTTTCCCCATCGTGAAGCGATAAGACTGGATGCCATGATCTTAGTTTTTTGATTGCTGAGTTTTAAGCCAGCTTTTTCACTCTCCTCTTTCACTTTCATCAAGAGGCTTTTTAGTTCCTCTTCATTTTCTGCCATTAGGGTGGTATCAACTGCATATATGAGGTTACTGATATTTCTTCCAGCAATCTTGATTATAGCCTGTGATTTATTCAGCCTGTCATTTCATATAATGTACTCTGCATATAAGTTAAACAAGCAGGGTGACAATATACAGCCTTGACATACTCCTTTCCCAATTATGAACCAGTCCATTGTTCCATCTGTGGTTCTAGCTATGCTTCTTGTCCTGCATACAGGTTTCTCAGCACACAGGCAAGGTGATCTGGTATTCCCATCTCTTTAGGAACTGTCCACAGTTTGTTGTGATCCACACAGTCAAAGGCTTTTTCAATGGAGCAGAAGTAGATGTTTTTTCTGGAATTCTTTTGCTTTTTCCATCATCCAATAGATGTTGGCAATTTGATCTCTGGTTCCTCTGCCTTTTCTAAATTCAGCTTGTATATCTGGAATTTCTCAGTTCATGTACTGTTGAAGCCTAGCTTGAAGAATTTTGAGCATTACCTTGCTAGCATGTGAAATGAACACAATTGTGCAGTAGTTTGAATATTCTTTGGCATTGCCCTTATTTGGGATTGGAATAAAATTGTAGTTAAGGTAAAAAATTCTATATGAGAAAATCAACTAACACAAAAAAAGTTTTGTATATGTTTATCTATGTGAAACTAAATACCTAAATTAGGAAACATGGAAAATGTGTTTTATAGTTGCTGTAAACCAAAAGCATAGTCAATGCTGAAAAATACAAATTCGCCCACTCTGCTACTTTCAGGAATTTTTCTATAAGCAAATACCTGATCTGTGCATTGATACTGCATGACACACTGTGCTGTCAAATACTGGTTCTCATAACTGGCATCGCTGAAGTGTTCTTTGTTCTCATGTGTAATTTCACTGGTCCTTTATCACAATTAGACATTTCACTGCCCTGTCTTATAGTCACCAAAAGATAAGACAGTGAAGCCAGAGTTATTTATTTTTTTAAAGTGAAAATTGTGCGTTTAAATTCAGAAGACGCCAAAGCACATTAGAAGGGAGAAAAGTGTGGAAGAATTTGACCACTGATAGCAAAGAACTTGCCCTCCTACTAGATAAAATAATGTTGAGGCAGTTATTTCATATTTTTGTTTGGTTGTTTTGTTTATACATATATATTTATTTAATAATATTGTGATGGGTTCTGCCATACATCAACAGGAATCAGCATTAGGTATACACGTTTCCTTTTGTATTTTGTATTTAATGTGACTGTAACCAAAGGCTCAAATAGAGAAAGTTAATGGAGGAGGGCATGGCGATGCACTCCAGTATTCTTGCCTGGAGAATCCCATGGACAGAGGAGCCTGGTGGGCTGCAGTCCATAGGGTCAAAAAGAGTCAGATGTGACTGAAGCGACTTTAACACACCACAACTGCTCTGGTAATACTTTTAATAAAGAGAAAAACAAACATTGAAAATCAGTGTGAGAAAGAACTTAAAACATGCAGGCACATGTTTGCATCTCTGAATTTTCAGCAGTGAGTACTGATTGCAAAGGTGGTGGCGCAGAGCATGGAGCAGGTGTGATGCTGAGGACATCTGCCATCTCCTCTTCTAGAGTCTGCAGCTGGTATCACTTTTGCTTTCCCATAAACCATATTCAATTTCCAGATTTATAAAGAGAAGGTATTTGATTGGGTATTTCCTAAAATCTTCTCCAGCTCTCACCCTCTTAACTCTACACAACAACATTTTGGAGGTAGTGTCAGTGTGTGGGAGGAGAGTTGAGTAGAGGAAAATATACCTCTGCTGACCATTTACTTAGATCAGTTCATTCCATACCCCAAACCACATTTGCACAATACAATCCTTCTTCTCTTTTTGCCAGATAAAGAATCGGTACTGAGAAGCTGAATAGATGTCATCACACAGCTAAAGGGAAAAGGAAAGCTGAAAGTCAAATGAGTGATCTGTGACCTTAAGCCCTAGCTCTTTCCTCACCAGCACGCTACTTAACACTTTATTTTACGTTGCCCCAAATTGTCTGTGAAGATCTGATTTGAACAATCTTTAGGTTAACAGAAACTCCTTTTCAAAATTCTAATCTTCTCCTTCTGTTGCTGTTAAGCCCTGCATCTGATGTTTGGCTCTTCTGAGACCAGTGTTTATGTAAACCGTTGACTGCATATGTTTCCTCAAAGACAAATTTCTCTATGAGCAGAGCTGAAAATATTACTTTAAGGAAGCTGTAGTTTCCTTAAAGCAGGTGAATAAATATACTTACATCTGCTTTTGTTTTTCATTCACTATCACATAAAAACAAGACTCTGAGTTTCCTGAAAATTAAAGTGAATCTTTCAAGCCTGTATGTTTAAGGATAAGCTAGTTTCTGATCAGCAAAGAGAAAAAACACTCAAGAGGCACCTATTACAGCTGAAGATCTCCTCCCTGACTATGTACCATGATGGAGCTGAACACCAGGGTGCACCCAGATCTCCTGTGAAGTATTTGTCATGGAATTAATATGGATTGGAAAAATAAAATCCAGTCAGCCCTCAGGAACCATGTTAGACACTAGTGTGAACTAAACAGATGTGAATCTGTCCTCAAAGAGCTTAGAATATAAATTGTGATCATTCAGTAGAGTTTCCACTAACTCATGTAGCCATTCAAATGTAAATTAAAATTAAATAGAATTTTAAAGTAAGTTGGTTGCACTAGCCATATTTCAAGGGTTCAATAGCCAACTTATTGGACAGTTCAGATTTTACACCATTTCTATCAATACAGAAAGATACACAGTCCTGGTGTAGAGTGAAATCAACATCTAGAAGTATGGAATCCAAAGTACATCTGCCAGGATGGCAACCCCATGCAGTGCCAGAGCGGAGTCAGAGAAATGGCAGATTTTCAGGTTGGGTAGAAGACTTGGAAATAGATATAAATATATAGATATGCACATAAACACTGAAATTCTATTTGTACCTGGGACTATTTTTGCTTCATCCAATCATTCCACTGGTCCATCTCTCTAAGGTGCACCAGTACCACACTTTTCAATTATAGACAACTTATGGTAGGTTTTAACATCTGTTAGAGATAGTTCCCGTTTAATGTTTCCTTTTTGCCCATGTCTTTGTTTTTCTGCTTATTTTTTTAAAATTGAAATTTAATTCACAGAAAATGTTGTATTAGTTTTAGGTGTATGGCATAATAATTTGACATATGTAAATATTGCAAAACTGTTACTTCAACAAGTTTAGTTAACATCCATTACCACATGCAGTTACATTTTTTTCTTGTGATGAAGACTTTAAAAATCTACTCTCTTAGCAATTTTCAAACATGCAGTACAATATTAATTAGTATAGTTAACAACCATAGTCACTATGTTGTTCACTACATTGCCAGATTTACTTACCTTACCTTCTACTCACCAATCTGTTCTCTGTATCTATGAGTTCAGGGTTTGTTTTTTTTTTTCTTTCAGATTTCATATACAAATGAAGTCATATGGTATTTGTCACTGTCTGATTTATTTCATGCCACAAAATGCTGTCAAGGTCTACCCATACTTTCTGTATGTAACATATATGTAAACATACAAACATATACTTTACCTATTCATCTGTCTATTACACTTGGGTTATTTCCAAGTTCTGGCTACTGTAAACCATGCTGCTTTATTATAATATTGTTGTTGTTGTTCAGTCGCCAAGTTGTGTCTGACTCTTTGCAATCCCATGGATTGTTGCACACCAGGCCTCCCTGTTGCTCACCATCTCCTGGAGTTTGCCCAAGTTCGTGTCCATGGAAGCGGTGATGTCATCCAACCATCTCATCCTCTGTCACCCCTTTCTTCTGCCTTCAATCTTTCCCAGCATCAGGGTCTTCTCCAGGCTCTTCACATCAGGTGGCCAAAGTATTAGAGCTTCAGCATCAGTCCTTCCAATGAGTATTCAGGGTTTATTTCCTTTAGGATTGACTGATTTGACTCCTTCTGTCCAAGGGACTCTTGAGAGTCTTCTCCAGCACCACAGTTCAAAAGCATCAATTCTTCAGCACTCTGCCTTCTTGATGGTCCAACTCTCACATCCATATATGGCTACTGGAAAGACCAAAGCCCTGACTACATGGACCTTTGTTGGCAAAGTGTTATGTCTTTGCTTTCTAATACATTGTCTAGGTTTGTCATAGCTTTCTTGCCAAGAAGGAGTCATCTCCTAATTTCATGGCTGCAGTCACCATCTGCAGCGATTTTAGAGCCCAAGAAAAGGAAATCTGTTACTGCTTCCACATTTTCCCCTTCTATTTGCCATGAAGTGATGGGACCAGATGCCATGATCTTAGTTTTTTTAATATTGGGTTTTAAGCTGGTTTTTCACACTCCTCTTTCTCCCTCATCTGGAGAAGAGCATGGGAACCCACTCCAGTATTCTTGCTTGGAGAACCCCATGGACAGAGGAGCCTGTCAGGCTGCAGTCCATAGGGTCGCAAAGAGTCAGGCATAACTGAAGTGACTTAGCATCCGCCCTCATCAAGAAGCTCTTTTTAGTTACTCTTTGCTTTCTGTCATTAGAGTGATACATCATCCACATATCTGAGGTTGTTGATATTTCTTCCAGCAATCTTGATTCCAGCTTGTACCTCATGCAGCCCAGCATTTTGCATGATGTGCTCATGTGTAAGTTAAATAAACAGGATGACAATAAACAGCCTTGTTGTACTCCTTTCTAAATCCTGAACCAGTCAGTTGTTCCATAAAGGGTTCTGAATGCTGCTTCTTGACCAGCATACAGATTTCTCAGGAGACAGGTAAGGTGGTCTGGTATCCCCATCTCTTTAAAGAGTTTTCCACAGTTTGTTGTGATCTACAGTCAAAGGCTTTAGCATAGTCGATGAAAGAGAGGTATATGTTTTTCTAGAATTCCTTTGATTTCTTTGTGATTCAGGGAACATCTGGAAGTTCTCGATTCATGAACTGTTGAAGCCGAGCTTGAAGAATTTTCAGCATAACCTTATTAGCAGGGGAGATGAGTGCAATGGTCCAGTAGTTTGAACAGTCTTTAGTACTGCCCTTCTTGGGAACTGGGATGAAGACTGACCTTTTTCAGTCCTGTGGCCACTGTTGGGTTTTCCAAATTTGCTGACATATGGAATGCAGCACTTTGAGAGCGTCATCATTTAGGATTTTAAATAGCTCTGCTGGAGTTCCATCACCTCCACTAGCTTTACTGGCAGCAGTGCTTCTAGAGGTCCACCTAACTTCGTGCTGCAGAATGTCTGGCTCTGGGCGAGGGACCACACCACAAAACCTTTTTTGTACAGTTCTGTGTATTCTTACTATCTCTTCTTGATCTCTTTGGCTTCTTTTAGGTCTTTACCATTTCTGTCCTTTATTGTGCCCATCTTTGGCTGACATGTTTCTTTGATATTTTCAGTTTTCTAACATTTCTGTCCTTTATCCTGCCCATCTTTGGCTGACATGTTTCTTTGATATTTTCAGTTTTCTAACATTTCTGTCCTTTATCCTGCCCATCTTTGGCTGACATGTTTCTTTGATATTTTCAGTTTTTTTGAAGAGATCGCTAATCTTTCACCTTCTGTTGTTTTCCACTATTTTTTTTTTTTTTTGCATCATTCATTGAAGAAGGCCTTCTTGTCCCTCTTTGCTATTATCTGGAACTCTGCATTCGGTTGGGCATACCTTTCCCTTTCTTCCTTGTTTTTGCTTCTCTTATTTCTTTCGCTATGCTTAAAGACTCCTCAGACAACCCCTAATGTGATTTTGTTTCTTTGGGATAAATGCTCACAATGGGAAAGCTGGATCATATGGTAGTTCTATTTTTAATTTTTTTGAGGAACTTCCATACTATTTCCTGGAGTAGCTGCATCAGTTTACAGCAACTACAGGAACCCAAAAGGCTGCAGGTTCCTTTTTCTCCACGTCCTCATCATCAGTTTTTATTTTATTTTTGATAACAGCCATTCTGACAGGTATGTGGTGACATCTCACTATGGCTTCAATTTGCATTTCACCTAAGGACTAGTGATGTTGAGCACCTTTCTGTGTACCTGTTGGGCCATTTGTATGTCTTCTTTGGGAAAATGTCTACAGAGGTCTGCCAATTTGTAAATCAGACTGTTTTTGCTATAGAGTTAATCAGTTCTTTGTACATTTGGGATATTACCCCTTATCAGAATCACGATTTTAAAATATTTTCTCCCATTCAGTAGGTTGCCTTTTCATTTTGTTGATGGTTTCCTTTGGTATGCAGAAACTTTTTAGTTTGACGTAACCCCACTTGTTTATTTTTGCTTTTGTTGCCTCTTGGGGTCAAATTCAAGAAAATCATTGCCAAGACTAATGGTCAAGGAGCCTACCCACTATGTTTTCTTCTAGGAGTTTTACAATTTCAGGTCTTATGTTCAAGTTTTAAATCCATGAGTTGATTTTTTTTGTTTGGTGTAAGATAGCAGTCTATTTCATTCTTTTGCATATGGCTGTCCACATAGCCATTTTAGTGTTCTCTTTGCTATTCCTGTACATTTATTTTTATGCATGATTTGGTGGCTCAGATAGTTAAGCATCTGCCTACAATGCGGGAGACCCAGGTTCGATCCCTGGGCTGGGAAGATCCTCTGGAGAAGGAATTGGCAACCCACTCCAGTACTCTGCCTGAAAAATTCCATGGACAGAGGAGCCTTGTAGGCTACAGTCCATGGGGTCACAAAGAGTCAGACACGACTGAGCGACTTTCACTTTCACCTAGCTTTATCATACCTTTCATATTTATGTATTTTTAAAATATTTTACATATTTTAACCCAAATTCTTTTTCAGAATATCTTCAATTTTAACAGAGATAATGGTTTCTTTAAAAAGTACAATTTTTATAATAAATAATAAATTAATGAAACCTACTTATACCTTTATGAAACAGTTATTTCATCTTCAGAATTATGTAAATAGCCTGTATTAAGCCTATTGTTTGTTAAGAATATTACATGCATTCTTACTTGATAAGATTCTTTTTTTTTCCTCCGACCCTTAAAGTACAGACCCTTGCCTTCATCCAATAACATTAAGTATATATTTATCTTGTGAAAGGACAATGTACCCTCTAAGAAGTTTCAGATTCCTTCATCTTTAAGTATATATATATATATATTTTAATATAAATTTATTTATTTTAATTGGAGCTTAATTACTTTACAATATTGTATTGGTTTTGCCATACATTAACATGAATCCACCATGGGTATACACGTGTTCCCAATCCTGAACCCCCCTTCCACCTCCCTACCCATACCATCCCTCTGGGTCATCCCAGTGCCCAAGCCCCAAGCATCTGGTATCATGCATCGAAGCTGGACTGGCGATTCGTTTCATATATGATATTATATATGTTTCAATGCCATTCTTCCAAATCATCCCACCCTTGCCCTCTCCCAGAGTCCAAAAGACTATTCTATACATCTATGTCTCTTTTGCTGTCTCGCATACAGGGTTAGCATTACCATCTTTCTAAATTCCATATATATGCGTTAGTATACTGTATTGGTGTTTTTCTTTCTGGCTTACTTCACTCTGTATAATAGGCTCCAGTTTCATCCACCTCATTAGAACTGATTCAAATGTATTCTTTTTAATGGCTGAGTAATACTCCATTGTATATATGTACCATAGCTTTCTTATCCATTCATCTGCTGATGGACATAAGATTCTTACACATATAAAGTACAAATTATTATCTAGTTTACAAATAAGAAGTCTGAGGCATATAGAGATTATGAAAATTCTTCTAGGATTTTAAGCTGGGTCTACCTAAAATCAAAGCCTGCTGAAAATCATACTGAAAATATGAAACATTGCTTCCTTTAAAAACTAACATTAGTCAGAGTCCAAGTAATATGTAATTCAAAAAAGTGAATACACTTGCTTTCATTTGTGTTATATCAGGCTGACTAGAGTTTGTGATTTTAAAAGGTCAGTAACCACTGGAATGAATGTGATAGTATAAAATGAGTTAACACCACAGAAACTCAAGAAGTTGTGTTCTAGCCTAGTCATTATGATTGCTTACTGAGGCACATTTTCTTGAGAAGCCCCTCTTTGAAACTCACCTTTTCTATGTACAGTGGGATACCATATCCATCTCTCAGTCTGTATGGCAACAAAGTAAGCAAACATGAATAATAATACTTGGAGATAACAGAAATATTTAGGCCAATGATATCTAGAAGACATTTCAAAAGTCCATGTGCAAAACTAACACAATAGCTTCAGATTAAAAAGACAATTTAAATACAGGTCAGCTCTTCTCTAGATCACTCTGCCAAAATTTAATATATTTTGTTCTTTTTAAACCAAAATGATGGCCATTCAATATGTTTCTAGGCAATCATATTTCTTTAATTTAGAAATAGAGGTATTAATATATACCTCCACATAGATATTATTCATCAGAAGGTCTAACAATTTCAATTACTTTATGTAGAAAAAAATCTACTGAAAGAATATGGAAGGTCAAATTCTTACAAAATATATGTGGCTTTCATTTTCAATACTTCCTATTTTCATTTAGTGTTTTCTCACGGGACTTAAATACTTCTGCTTCTAATGTGAACATTTGAAACAGTAAGTAAACTTTCAAAAGGGTTATTTCTTATTTTGCCCAACCTGCTGTGCACAGCTCTAGTTTCATTTCTGAGTTGGTATAACCAGTTTTGAGGGGGAATTTATAGTGAGCAGCTATGAGGAGAGAATTTACTTTGTTCCATAAAACAGAGATTTTTCTGATCTACCATATATTTTATTTGGAGAGTTTTTGAATGAAAAATTTCTCTAGCTATGAAGCCTTACAAACTCAAGAAGTATGTGACTTATTTTTGTTCCCTTTTGGCCCCTTCCATTTTCCTGCCTGGCCACGACACGCCATTTTCCCAGTAACTTTATTTACTTAACTCGGTTCTTCCTCTCACTACATCCTTTCCATCTTCGTGGTCCTTATTAGAGAGTAACATCCATTTTATAGATGAGAAATATAAGGCATACAGGGTGTATGCAACCTGCACAGGGGATTTAAGCTGGGTCTGAAGTCAAAGTCCCTGCATATGAGAAAGTCACATATCTGTCACTTCTATCTCGTCCATCCCAATGGAAGATGCTATTACCTTAAAACTAAGCTAGTCTAGCCTCAGGGTAACTCCCGTCTGCGTCACTGCACATCTTTTCACAGTCCTACACACAAATGCCCCCACACTACCATCTCTCTCCACGCCAGGCCTGCCCAAATGATATTTTCTGTGTTTTTGATCATTTATACCAGTGAATTCCACCTTGACTGAATATTAGAATCATCTCAGTAGCTTTTTTTTTTTTGAAAAATATTTGCTAATTGTATATGGATATCAGATGCCTTCATATCAGATGCCTCCATAGCTTTTAAACCATATAAATGCCTGGGCTTCACATAAGTCAAATAAGATTTTCTTGGGGTGGCTATGGATATTCACTATTTCAGTGTGCAACTAAGGTTAAAAAAGTGAAAAATGAAAGTGTTAGTCACTCAGTTGTGCCCAACTCTTTGTGACTCCATGGACTGTAGCCGACTAGGCTTCTCTGTCCTGGGGATTATCCAGGCAAGAATACTAGAGTATTCCTCCAGGGGTTCCTCCCATTGAACCTAGGTCCCCGGCACTGCAGGCAGATTTTTTTACCATCTGAGGCCACCAGGGAAGCCCCAGGCTTGAAAATGACAAGCTTAATATACACTTTCTTTAAATACCTGCCTGAGTCCTACTTTCAGAACTACATCAACTCATTTGGGTCTAATGTTTGCCAGACTACCTATGTTATAATTCCTTACATTTCTGTTATCATTCAGAATTATTCCATATTTTTCCATTCATTCATTGATTGAGTTCTTGAGTACTTACTGAGTGCCTACTACTTGCAAAGACCTATCTTAGGTCTGTCATACATACGTGTAATCTCTCTGCAACCAGCTGAAACAACCTTGAAGATATGTTATATCATATTTTCCCACTAACTAAAGCAGACCCAATATAGTTATAAGTGTGTATGAGATCTCAATAAATACTTCTGATGAGTACCTGTAGTTTCACATTTTATTCTCTTAACCACTCATCTTTTCAGTACATATTTATTAAACTGCTAACTATGTGGAAGATACTTTGATAGATTTTTTTTAAAGAATAATAGTCACCTTGAGTGACTATCAAACATATTTATTTCTTTTGTGGCTTTCTGTTTTAATATGTTGAAGTAGATTTTTTTTTCTTTTCTATTGAACAACGCATCCTGATACCTTAAATTTATTAGATACCTCTTATATGTCAGACATTCTTCTGAGTTATTTGCACTTAATTATCCAGTAGCTCAGCCTCATGAGACAGGATCTGTACCTTCTGAGAGGAGAAATGACTGTCTCAAGTTACCCAGAGAGTAAGAGGCCAAGCTGGGTCTCCAGCCCAGACAGCCTGGATTCAGAGCCTACCACTGTGTCTTCAGCAAAGAGACAGTTTTCTAAAGAGAGTTTTTAAGATGATGTCTCTTAAATTCAAGGAACATAGCAACAGTTTCCTAAGACTGACTTACTGACTTAATAGAAAAATTCTAAAATAATTGTATAGTAAAAATGGCCATTTGTTGTTGTTGTTCAGTTGCTATGTCGTGTCCCATGGACTGTAGCACACCAGGCTCCTCTGTCCTCCACTGTCCTGGAGTTTGCTCAAATTCTTGTCCACTGAGTTGGTGCAAAACTGCCATTACTGGCACTTAAATTGATTCTCAGGCAATGCCACTGATATCACTATAATATTTTGCAGAAAAAAAGTTCTAAGAAGTTCAATAACCAATAGAAATAGCCTGATCATTTTAACATTTTATCATTTTTATTATTAAACAATATTTTGACTCTTTACAACTGCCCACAGATGAGGTTTCCATTTCTAAGTGATTGGGAACAAACTTCTCCCTCTAACTTGACATGATTTTTTTTTTTGAAGAGAAAAAAAGCAAAGGTTTCAGTTACTAAGTAAACAATCTATAAATGTACATCCTGTGTAAAGAAGCAGAGACTATGAAATGAAACCAGAGGATTCTCAAGACTGAAGAGCAGAGGACTCACAGCTATTTTATAAATACCTTTGTTCTTCTAGACATTTTCTTTCACTGTCTGTGTATCATTTTTCTCCCTCGCATTTTCCCACCTTTCCCATTTTTCAATACCTTTTCTATGTTTCATTTCTGAATCTCTTTTGCAGCTGTGAACAACATTCTCTTATCTTAAGTTAAAGACATTACAGAAATTTTTCAAACTGTCAGTGTTCTTTTCCTTTCCTCGTTTATCTGCCTTTATCAGTCACTGTCTGCCCATCGACTCTCTTTTGTCCATCTTTGTGCCTTGATAAATTCTCCACATCTCACTCTCCAAGTATGTGAGATCACAAAGCAACTTTTTGCAATAAAAAACAACTCTTTATTAGAAACACTGAATTTAGGAGTTAGGAATTAGGTGCTCCTTCCTTGGTTAGTTGTAAATACTTTTCAAAACTCAGTATTTACTGAATAATTTCAGTATCAAACTTCGCACCATACTTAAGCACAAATTAAGAAGTTTTTGAAGTCTGATATTTAGGCAGAACTCAGAATTAAATCAACAGTGAAAAGGAGAAAGACAAATAATATGAAACTCTCAGATCTGTTTACAAACTATGTATTAAACAAGCAGGAACATTTTGACTGAATTTTCTGTAAGGGACTAGATATAATCTTCCAGGTCTAATTAATCCTGCCCAGAAAATACTAAAATTTTGATACTGGCAAAGAAAATTCAGGTTAGCTTCTTTTTTTTTAATATAAATTTATTTATTTTAATAATGAAGTGGATGAAACTGGAGCCTATTATACAGAGTGAAGTAAGCCAGAAAGAAAAACACCAATACAGGGTAGCTTCTTCTTGGACTCTATGAACTCAGCATTTAGGACAACCCTTTCAAAAGGTAGCTTGCTTATGGAAACAAACTATCCAGAAGCCCCACTGATGGTTTGTTCATCAGGCTCAATAGTGAACGTCCATGGTAAACAAGACTTTTCCTACTTTTGTGGTCAAAGGCAGAAGATGTTGATTGCTAAGTCACAGGAAAAACAAGTACTCTTACCTTCCCAAATATGCAAGAAGTTCCTGGTTAGTGCCTGTGTGTGTGTGTGCCTGTGTGTGTGTGGTCACTTTGTCTGAAGTACTCAAGATCGTTGGAAGACAAACCTAAAACTGTCAGAGATAAATATGTCCACTTCACACAGAGAAATGGAGATACAACTGAGAAATGAGAACTCTCAGCAAGAATTATATTTATGTATACTTACTTTTGGGGGGGGGGCCCTTAATATATGATTTACAACACACCATTAGGATCTAAAATCATGTTATTTTGAGTTTCCCTATTCAATACTATGAATTGTTAAATTAATAAGATTAGCAAGTTTTTGCAACATTAGCTTAATAATCTCTTTTCAGGGTGAAATTATATTTGTATTTTATTTGTCCAGGGAAGTTATAAACTTGCTATACTAGAATGGAACTTTAGAATAGCCTTGCTCACAGCTGTCAAGAGATAGAGAAAAACAGAAATAGTCCTATCCATAATTGACCATCTTTTAACTGATAGCTTCACATCTCCAATGGGCACTAATGCTGTCCTTTATCTACACTCACACTACCAACTGAACACTTAACTATGAAGTGAGGAAATATCAAGACTCGATCTTTCCTTACAGACCCCATTTTGTCAACATACATCAACTGTTTTAACACATGCTCCTCAAGATAAGAAAGCACACCACATTGCAGATGTATATATATATATATATATATATATATATATATATATACACACACACTGAATTGGTGAAACAGCTTCAAACTGTCACCATGCTCTCCAAACCACAAACAGTGCCTCCACTCTGCAGGGAGAGCAACGGACATGTTTTAAGCAATTCTCTTATACAACAGCTTCTCTTCTACTGACAGTTACTCTGAGCCTCTACCCTGGACTGACGGTAAAGGACGCTGTTAGCAGTCACCTTTTATGCTTCTTACCTGCTGACTCCCCTGTAATCCCTCTGAGCAATCGGTAAGAGGACTCAGGAGCACACAACTATACTTCGTGCATTGGGTCCACAAGGAATCTTTTGTTTCCAAAAAGGTATTTAACTAAGTCCACTAGCACCTGTCAGTTTAAACCAGGGAATTTACCAAGGTAAATCATATTCAGCACGATTTCTGCCTCCAATGATAGCAGTAAATAGCTCACACTTTTTCTAGAAGTGTACTCCTTCTTTAAGGTGTGCTGTTAATACTGATGATTAATTTAAAGGTGAAAATTCCAATATTTTTAAAATTCCCAATTCAAAGTAAATTGTAATGAACAAAGAACAATTTCTGAGGTCATGATAACTCCAGTTCGTATTCCATGGATTGTGGCCTCAGACTATTCATCTAATATCTCTGAGATTCATTTTTTCAATAAAAATGGGGAGAAAGATACCCACTTCATACCTTTGGTGTGGAGTTTAAGTGAGGTCAAGCGTCTGCCATACTGTGAACACACAGTAAATGTTAGCCCTTTTCCCTCATGTGGAAAAACAATACTAAGTTTACAAGCTGTATTTACCTTTGAACAACTTTATTATTATTATTATTATTATTATTATTGAGGAAAACTACCAAGTTTAAATTATAATATAAGGAAATAAAATTCCTGAGGCAATTTTTAGGGCCTTTTACTTTCTGAAACAACACATACGATGATTTTACTGTGTTTGAACTATAATTTAAGACATAGGAATAATTTAAATCCAAACAACTACTTAAGGTTTATTATTCAAGGTTCAGTGGTAAAATGGGAAAAAGTTACATGTTGAGTATAGTTGTCACTTAAAACCTTATTTTCTTTTCTAGTATAATGAACTTGCATTTAAAGTCAGAAAAATCTAACGTTCTCCCCAAGCTCATGAAAAAGAATCTAACATTCATCATCACTACCCAAACAGAAAAGAGACTTTTTAAACTTTTAATTAAATTCTAGAAGACAGTGAAAAACATCCTGTAGTAATAAAGAGCAGTCCTTAATATCTTGTCAAAGGAGCAAGCTTAAGCTGCAATTTGTAAAGATCTATAGCTAGATAAACTCACAAATTTATATCACCAACAAGGGAAATGATATAGAGACTCAAATCTCTAGTTCTAGCAAAGGCTTCAAAGAATTACAAAAGTCAAACTTACCACAAAACCCAGTTCGTAACCATGGCTAACTGAATACTACAGCAGCTGTGGAGTCAGTAAAAGATAACAAGAGGTCATTTTTGTGTCACCTAAAGAGAAGGGCTACTACAGATGCCAGCTTTCCCTTTACTGCCTGCTGCCAGGGTACTCTGCAGAGGAAGGCAGGTAAGATGTGGCTGTAACTCTTGGATAACACCCAGGGTGCAACAGCAAGCTGAGACTCCAGGTATCTGGATGTCTTGCCACCAAGCTACCAAGGGTTGGGTAGTATTGTCTGTGCCCTTGGTGTCAAATCAATATCTGAGTACATAATGCTCAGATACAACTGTCAATCCTTTTCAAACTGACAGGTGGACTCTGGAGTAATTTTGTTGTTGTTGTTTTAATTTTTACTGTAGTATAGTTGATTTATAATGTTATGTTAGTTTCAGGTATACTTCCACTACTTTTTAAAGATTCTTTTCCCATATAGGCCATTACAGAGTAGTGAACAGAATGTAATAGGTTCTTATTAGTGTTCTACTTCATAAATAGTAGTGTCTATATATTAGTCCCAACCTCCCAATTTATCCCTCCCCCTTTTATTACCTGGTAACCATAAGTTTATTTTCTACATCTGTCACTCTCTTCTGTTTTATGACTAAGTTCATTTGTACCCTTCTTTTTTTTTTTTTTGATTCCACATATAAGCAATATCACAAGGACTCTGAAGTAATTTTAAATTCTGATTCTGCCAATTAGCTGTCTGGCCTACAGTAAGTTACTTAACTTTCTTATCTACAAACTGGGCACTATAGTAGTTTCTGATGCTGTTCCCAGCATTGTCAGGAAGGTTAACTGAATTAGTATCTGCAGAGCAGCTGGAATGCTGGTGGGTTCAGGAGGCTCTTTGATAGAGATTCTTAAATAAAAATAGTCTACCCCCCTCATGGAAAACACCAAGATATTCAGAAAAACAATATAAGATTTAGATCAAAACCTCAAGTCCAACTAGGTAAGAAGTCAGAAAGTTTTTTAATGATTGAAATATTATATCACTTATATTAATAAAGCATTAATTAAATATTTATAGGTAATAAATAGTATATATTTTAATATTTAAATATATAAATTACATTCAATACACTGTTATTTTACTTAATATGTTGATGTACAGGGATCTGCTTTTAAATGTGATCAACTTCAAGATCAGATTAACGAAGTATTTACTGTGAATATATGTGTACACTATATAAACAATGCTTTTGTATAGTTCATAACATTTTTATCCTATAATGTATCAGTTAAGGTTATAATTGACTCATCAACATGCCATCTATATTGCATTATCATTAAGTAGCAAAAAAAATCAGATCTCAGAAAGTTGGCTGTGCAAAGTACAGTCATTGACTATACAACCTCTACATACAGAAACAAAATTATGATCAAATTATAACTTGGATGTTTGTCATCTTCAATTTTTTTAATATATATTTTGTTTTTATGACAAAGCTCAGTGGTAAAGAATCTGCTTGCCAATGCATAAAACATGGGTTCAATCCCTTGGTTGGGAAGATCCCCTAGAGAAGGAAATGGCAACCCACTCCAGTATTCTTGCCTGGGAAATCCCATCGACAGAGGAGCTCACTGACTGTAATCCTCAGGGTCACAAAAGAGTCAGACACGATTCAGCAATAATCATTAAGAGTATCATAAGAGTATGATTTATAATTAAACACAGGACATAGGCACTCTCATAATTTACACTAAAATTTGTAGCATGTCTCGCACATGTAAATTTCAAAATTCTTCACTTCTGTTTGCAATTAGGAATAGTGAAGAGCTGACAAGTGGATCCACTACTTCTTCTCTGTGAATGAGCTTCATGTTTCTGTTGACGGACCTATGCTGGTGGATAGTGGAATATGTATATATATGTAAACCATCATGGGTAATATTTCATGTGTTTTTTAATATTATATTTGCATTTAGACTATGTCAAGAAAGAGAAAAATATATAGTCACAATCTAACAACCAATTGAACAAAAAGAATATAAAGTCAATGATTATTTTACTCAAAACTATTACCAACTAATCAGCTCAAATGATTATTCATGATTTATTCACTGAATTTATTACGAATATAAAGTCAATGATTATTTTACTCAAAACTATTACCAACTAACCAGCTTAAATGATTACTCATGCTTTATTCACTGAATTTATTACAAATATAAAGTCAATGATTACTTTACTCAAAACTATTACCAATTAACCAGCTTAAATGATTATTCATGCTCTATTCACTGAACTTATTACACAGTTGATCAAACAGACCAAACCAACATAAGATGTTTATAATTTATAAAGCTATATTCTTCAAAAGCAATAGTTTTTCCTATCTATGGCTTATGGTAATATTTATAGAAGTGAAAAGCACTGAAGAACTGTGTTCTCATGTTGGTACTGAATGAAATCAACCAACCCAGAGGTCTGATTTCCTTTGCATTAGGGGGCACATACTGCTAACTTATTCTTATTTGAAATCAATTTTTAGTTTCCTCCAGAGTAGGAGCCATTTTTGGTTCATCTTCGATCTCCCCAGAGCGTTTATCATACATTACATGTAAGAAAAGTAACCCAGATGGGATGAGCTGAGAGGGTACACATGCCGCCGCTCACAACAGGAGGTACTGACTAACACGGACTTGCTTAAGTTCTGATCACGTTATTTGAGATACAGCTGCATGATACTGAATATCTCTTTTTAACTACTGGAAATTAACAATTACATTAAGAAAATGTTTTCTAATGTGGGGATTCTACTCTACTCTAAAAAATTATAGTGTTATTTTCCTATCTTCTCCAATAAGAAGTAGTTTTTGAAAATTATTATGACCCTCAGCTTGAATAGACCCATTATTCCTTAAAACATGCTCACACGATGTGTTTCCTACCTATTTCCCTCTTGGTCTGGCATTCCTAGCATAGGCTGAAATGATTCTCCA
Source organism: Oryx dammah (assembly GCF_014754425.2). Taxonomy (NCBI): domain Eukaryota; kingdom Metazoa; phylum Chordata; class Mammalia; order Artiodactyla; family Bovidae; genus Oryx; species Oryx dammah. The sequence continues at coordinate 120,492,144 of NW_024070211.1, read as the reverse complement.
GCTATCAAAGCAATCTAATATTGGGTGAAAACTGAAGTTAAAATCAAAGCTCTCAAATGGCATATCTTGGGAACCATCAATAAACTGACCTCACAGTTCAGATGAGGGAATCACTGAAGGGTAATAAGTACAAATTACACATACACGGGTTTAGTCATATGCAGGGATAAGATCTTTATGCCCAAATTAATCATTCACACTAAAGCCCAATGCCAAACTTTTGTTAATAACCAACGTATAGGATGGGCTTCCCTGGTGGCTAAGTGGTAAAGAATTTGCCTGCTAATGCAGGAGATGCAGGTTCAATCCCTGGGTCAGAAGATGCCCTGGAGAAGGAGTGGCAACCCACTCCAGTATTCTAGCCTGAAAAACCCCATGGAAACAGGAGCCTGGGGGCCTACTGTCCATGAGATTGCAAAGGCATCAGACATGCTGCTGCTGCTGCCAAGTCACTTCGGTTGTGTCCAACTCTGTGAGACCCCATAGATGGCAGACTACCAGGCTCCACCATCCCTGGGATTCTCCAGGCAGGAACACTGGAGTGCTATGACTTAGCAACTAAACAACAACAAAGACATAGGATACAATCTGCTTAAGTATAATCAATATTATAATAATACCTGCTTCATTATAAGGACATCCTGAAAAAATTGTGCATAAGTGGTATTTTCAATAATTAGAAAACGATTGCAATAATCTAGAAGAAATTGAATGAGGGCCCGAACTACTATAATAGTACTGAGATTGGAGAAAAGTGGATAGTCTTTAGATATAAGTCATAGAAGTGACAGGCCTTGGTGGTTCATTAGATGTAGGAAAAAGATAGGAATCAGGATAATGATGAAGTTTCGTGTGCGACAGCATTTGTAGTTAGTGGTACTATTTACTGAGATCAGAGCACAGAAGGAGAAACAGATTTGTAGCTTGAAAGGAAGGAGAAGACCGAGAAGATAAGTGTACTTTGATACGTGTTTGAGGTTTGCGTGGGCCATCCAACTGAGGATATTCAGTAAGGATGTCATGGATATGATAAAGGAACTAGACCAGGGCAATCACTGAAGCCCTGATTGTATAAGATCAATCCAGGAGATAAGGTAGAGTAAGAAGAGGGGAGAGCAGAGGAACGTGGATCTCCAGACCATTAAACTGGTCACTGAGAGATGTTGCCTTATTGCAAAACTGAAATATTGAAAATGCGTGCTTTGATAGCATGAAGTGATGTTGTTTAACAACAACGTAATAGTGTCAAGGATGTAAATTAATTTTGCTTTCTAACCTTTTCAACATCCTTTTGTTTCACAGTGTGGTTTCTTCAAGCTACCACACACTACTCTCTGGGCCAGTCAGTTTCACTTTATGCCAAGCAAACAGCGTGAGATATGAAGTTAATCCTAACCACACATTTTGTTATTTACTTGTGATTTGAAAAAACAGATTTGGAGAACCAAGTTATTCAACTGAAATTATAAAAATCTAATTTTTTACACATAAAATTACCTGTCAAGATGACTATGATTATTCATTTCACAACGACCCATTTTTCAAGTTCCTCACCAAACAGTTTTTCTACACCAGCCAATAATAAAAGAGATAACTGACTTGAGCTTTTGGTCTGTTTCTAACCTTTGGCGAGACCTTTAAGGGCAATCAAGACCTCAATAATTGCAGTATGTCTGATCTTTGTATGGCTGTATCAGTTACAAAGGACATTCTGCAATCTTTAAATTCTGAATTGAACCTTACCAAAAAAGCAAGATTCCATGCATGTTTTGTGAATTAAATGTTAAACTAAAATAATATGCCACAAAGAAAATAATCCCAGGCCATGTATATTATTATACACAATTCTTCAAGTATTTTTTGAAACATGAGCACTGTCACAGTTGCTATATAACATTACAAAATTAGCCTACTTAATTGTGGTAAAATTTTCTAATAGTTCAAGAAATATCAGTTGCTTATTCATGTCTAATTTATCAACCATTCCTATCCCTTTTCACTGAAGCCAGGATTCCAAGTTAACTTTTTAAATTAACTTTTAAACCTGGTATCCTTATGAAAATATCTAATCCCCGTCAGCTTTGCACACACAGAATTAATCTTCATTTATGTTGGAATACCATTGAATCCAAAACTTCCTTAGGCAAAATATCATTTACTTCTATGATGTAAAATATGTCTATTATAAAGTCAGATTATTTCTGCAGAAAGTCTATAAGGGCATAATACTCATTATGACACGATGGACATAACACACTTCTGTGATCTTTGGCGTCTTAAGGTACTTTTTACTTTCCCTGATGTAAAAAGGAACCAAAATGACATGCCCTTTCAGAATATTCAAGGCAGGAACAGACTCTGAAAGTCTTAGGTTACTCAGTGGGATCATTTGAAATTTACTCTTGGCCATATTTCCAATAAAGGGTAAAGCTAGTGGGAAATTTTCAGGAATTGTCTTTTGTTTTTAATATGGTAATAGTCAGTCTCAGAAAAATGATACAGAAATTAATACCTTTGTTGATCTCAAGTTTAAAAAAAAAAAGGAGTCAAATTGATCCTACAAGAGAAATATTTTGCCTTGAATAAAAATAAGAGAAAAGCACATTACCTATGTCCCATGCACCCCAATTGGTTTGACTTGTCTTCATTAGTCACTTTTCTGTACTGAATGAGATGTGACCAGATAAACGATGATGAGTATGATCAAGTCTGATGCTCCAATATTTCCTATCAGATCTGGTCTTAGTAGTTTCTTATATTCTATTCAGTTCAAATTAAAGACAACATTTTCTCCATTCTATGTGTAAAATAATAAAAAGTACTTTAATATCTTTACATTCTATTTACTTTAACCTTGAACACTGATGGGCTAATGTGTCATAAATATTCACCCTCTAGGTTACTGTAGGACTGTTTGTACTGCACTTGCTATACTGTAATTTAATAGTTTACTTGTCTACTTTCCTTTGAACTACGAGTTCCTCAAGGATTAGAATGTATGCAGAGACCATGTCTTATTCATCTGTATAAACTCAACATCTAGAAAAGTACCTCACTCATAAAAAGCAATAACAGTAAGTGCTTCCAGATAAATGTACTAGACAGTCAAACTAAATGGATAATGATATGATACTAATCTAGAAAGAGAAGAGCAGTATGTTGAGTTATTAGAATATACTTTCCAGCACAATCAACTATAGGTTTAGCTTTCAAATCTGTTACCTACTAGCTGTATTAATTGGACAAATTATCTGGCTTTCCTAACCTCAGTTTCCCTTCTTTAAGAGGGAAACGGTCATGCCTGCTTTTGAAGATTAGTGAAAGTGAAGTTGCTCAGTCGTGTCCGACTTTTAGCAACCCCATGGACTGTAGCCTACCAGGCTCCTCCATCCATGGTATTTTCCAGGCAATAGTACTGGAGTGGGTTGCCATGAGAATGTATATAAACCATCTATCAATGAGTGGAGTTCACAGTAAAGCTTTCAATAAATGACAACAAAAACTAAAGAAACAAATATTTCTGAAAGAACTATTTCTTTTCCCCTATTCCCTGTTGTTAAAAAGAAACCAGAGGTGGCAAGATGGCAGAGGAGTAGGTGGATGTGGAGTACCTCTCTCTCCACGGATACATCAGGAAGATACCTTCAGACACAGAAGTACATGCAGAACACCAGCTGAAAGTGGACAGGAGTACCTGACCAGTGGAAAAGAATATACAGAACCAAGCAAAACTCAGTAGGACAAAGGAACTAGGGGAAAAAACAGGAGTCTTAGTAGGGCTGGACCTGCCCTTGGTGGTGGGGAAACTGAAGCAAGGGTCCGATCCCCACATCATGGCAATTGTCTGAGTCAGAGGAGAAACATTTAAGGTTGAGAGTAAAAGAGCTGATCTGTGGCAGTCTAAATAGGATGAGAATCAGACAGTCCTTGCCACAGCCATACATACATACCCCAGAAAGGAATGCTGGTCTCCTGGAAGGCACAGCAGCTGGGAGCTGGAGTTTAGGGATTGTGGAGCAATCCCAGGGTGAGGGCTGCTGTTAACTGTGGTGAGATGGATTGAGGGGATGTGAGGGAGGAGATAGTGGTGGGAAATGCCAGTGGAGGATAGCCAGGCAGCCACGGTAGCAAGGCAATACTGCTGAGTCACACGCATAAGGGGTGGAACCATCACCATAGCCTCTCTCCCCCCACAGGCCAGCATCATCAGCTGAACAATAGAGAGGCTGACCCATCAAACACCTGACACGCTGAGCCGGGGGGCCCCTCTATGTGCCTGACTTGCGGAACATCAAAGAAGGACCCCAGGCAAGAGAGCCCTCTAAATTCCTGAACGAGCGGAGCTACAGAGAAAGACGAGCCCCAAAGACCTTCTGATTGCCAGCTATAAGAGGCTTGAAAAAAGACTCCGATGGGTCTGTAACTCCTGTGGCATAGACAGTCCGTATCCCTGCACACCTGGTGCCACCAGGGTCCCTGCAAGCCAAGCAGCTGTGCCACCTTCAAGCTCAACTCTCATTGAGGCAGAGCTGCCACAGGCAAAAGAAGTCTTGCATCTATGCGCGCAGAGTCACTTTGGTCGTATCCAACTCTTCATGACCCTGTAGACTGTGGCCTGCCAGGCTTCTCTGTCAGGAAGGGGGTTCTCCAGGCAAGAATCCTGGAGCATATTGGCCAATACTGGTTGCCATACCCTCTAAAGCACTATATTTCCTGCTGCTCTAGCCGCCATCTCCCCTGAGTACCTGGTGCTGCCAGAACCCCTGTGACTCAGGCAGCTGCACCACCTCCACACCTGGCCCTCACAGGGGCAAACCCAAGTCCTCCAGGGCAGCCTCAGGAGCAAACCCCAGTGGACGACCCACAAGTAGAAGTGGAAGTAAAACCACAATTGAAACCCAGGGGCAGTGTGGCTAAGGAATAAGCCCCAAAACCTTCCCACCAGCTGTGCAAGCTGTAGATTAAATCCACATGATCAACGAGGCAGACTCTGTGTCTATAGAATATATAAAATGTCATTGCGAGCTCCCACAAAAGAAAACGCACTAATTCTAATAGCTGTGGACACTGGAGGCAAGAACACATAGGAGTAGGACCAGATTAGAATCTGAGCTTCAGATCAGCACAGTGCTGGAGGGCATCCTAGGGAGGTGAGGTGGGGTATGACTCCCAGCAAGGGAAAGGATGCTAACAGCAATGACTCAAGAAAAACATTTATTATTCTTATTTTTTGACTTGTTCTGTAGATTCTTTTGGATTTTTTCTTTTTCTTTTTTAATCCCTCTCTGCTGTAGTTGTCGACTTTATTGGCACTGTGAAATCCAATTAAGCTTTGGAGCTGTTTTTTTCTCTCTCACTCACATTTTGTTGTTGTTGTTGTTGTTATAAACCTCTGTCTCTATGGTGGGCTTTTGCAGTTCTGTGGAGTTCCCCCCCCCCACACTTCTAATTTTAATTTTTAAACCTATTATTATTTTTTCTACATTTATTCCTTTGTTTGCTTTTCCTACTCTCCTTTTCCCCTTGCAGTTAATCTTTGACATATAAATCTTCTTTATCTACCTTTATCTAACTTTGCATATCTGTTTGTTCTTTCTTTTCTTTCTCCCCTCTCCTCTCAAAGTATTTGTTAGTTTTATTTTCATTGCTTTATTCCCCAAATGGCACCTTGCTTTAGTTTTGTTTTCCAGTTTGTGTTTTAATTAGTTTTGTTCTGATAGATATAATTTTTGGTTTCCTTTGTTTGCCAGGTAAATTTATTGTACTTTATATTTGTTGGACTGTTTTGATTTTGCTTTAGGTGTATATGTATATATTCAGTCACATTTTTTATTGTTGTTATAAACTCTGCCTCTACGTTGGGCTTTTGCAGTTCTGTGGAGCTTTCCTAATTTTTTCCTTTTTTCTTCTGTTTTTTTTTTTTTTTCTCTTTTTTATAATTTTAATTTTAATTTTTTTAAACCTATTATGTTTTTTCTATATTTATTCCTTTGTTTGCCTTTCCTACTATTTTTTCCCCTTGTTGTTAATATTTAATGTATATAAATCTTCACCTACCTCTATTTAAATTTGCATATTTTTCTTCCTTCCTTTCTTTCCTTTCCTCTCAACATATTTGTTAGTTTTGTTTCCATTGCTTTATTCTCCACTTGGCACCCTGCTTTAGTTTTGTTTTCTGGTTTGTTTTACTTAGTTTTGTTCTTAACTGGTAAATATAAGTTTTTATTTCCTTTGCTCATCAGGTCAATCTACTTACTTATTTTTGTTGCACTGTTTTCACTTTGCTCATGGGTGTATATGTATATGTATATATTCCATTATTTTAATTATCATTTGCCTGATGTTGTTACTGCCATTTGTCTGGGGTTCACCTTTTGTTTTTCACTTTTGGGTATTTGCTTTAATCTCACTTAATGCCATAGCAAACCACTTGTGAAATCTTCATTCCTGACCAGAGATCAAACTCTGAGCCTTTGGAGTGGGAGCACTGACTCCAAGACCCTAGACTCCCAGAGAACTAATCCTAGGGAGTATCACATAGTGAGAACTCACACAAATGAAACCACTTTATTACAAGACACAGTACCACCCAACCACCAATAGAACCTTGTACAGGACACCTCATCTAAACCACAAACAAAACAAAAATATAAACCCAATCATCAGCAGACAGGATTACCACCTCACTCAGCCTTGCCCATCAGAGGAAAAACAAGCAAACAAATAAACAAAAACTCAGCACAAATCTCACCCTATACAAAGCTTACCCAAACCACTGACCAACTTTAGGAAGGCAGAAACCAAAAAGAAGAAAGAATTGAACCTTCTTCAAGGAAAGAGTTCAACTTTCCTTGAAGCCTAGGAAGAGGAGACCTCAAAAACAATACGTTAAAAAAATAATGAAAGGCAGAGAAATGGTACACAAATGAAGGAACAAACTAGAAACACAGAAGTCCAAATAAATGAAGAAGAAATAGGCAAACTACATGAAAAATAATTCAGAATAATGATAGTAAATATGATCAAAACCTTGAAAACAAAATGGAGAAAATGCAAGAATCAATTAACAAAGACCTAGAAGAATTAAAGAATAAATATACAGAGACAATACAATTACTGAAATTAAAAATACTCTAGAAGGAATCAATAGCAGAATATCTGAAGCAGAAGAATGAATCAGTGAGCTGGAAGATAAAATGGTGGAAATAACTTCTGAAGAGCAGAATAAAGTAAAAAGAATGAAAAGAACTGAGGATAGTCTCAGAGACCTCTGGGACCATATCGAATGCACCAACATTCAAATTATAGGAGTCCCAGAAGAAGAAAAGTAAAAGAAAGGGTATGAGAAATTTTCTGAAGAGATTATAGTTGAACATTTCCCCAATATGGAAAAGGAAACAGTCAAGTCCAAGCGTTCCATACAGGATAAACCCCAAGGAGAAACATGCCAAGTCACATACTAATCAAACTAACAAAGACTAAACACAAAGAAAGAATATTAAAAGCAGCAAGGGAGAAGCAATAAGTAAAATACAAGGGAAACCCCATATGCTTAACAGCTGATCTTTGAGCAGGAACTGTGCAGGCCAGAAGACAATGGCAGGATATACTTAAAGTACTGAAAGAGAAAAATATACAACCAAGATTACTGTACCCTGGAAGGATCTCATTCAAAATTGAGAAATAAAAAGTTTTTCAGACAAGCAACATTTAAGAGAATTCAGTACAGTACCACCAAACCTGCTTTACAACAAATGTTAAAAGGACCTACATAGTCAAGAAATATAAGGAAGAAAAAAAAAAAAAAGATCTACAAAATCAACCCCAAACAATTAAGAAAATGGCAATAGGAACATATATATCAATAATTACTTTAAATGTAAATGTATTAAATGCTTCAACCAAAAGACATATACTGGTTGAATGGATAGAAAAACAAGACCCATATATATGCTGTCTACAAGAAACCCATTTCAGACCTAAAGTAACATATAGAATGAAAGTGAGAGGATGGAAAAATATATTCCATGCAAATGGGAAGCAAAAGAAAGCTGGAGTAGCAATTCTCATATCAGACAAAATAGACCTTAAAATAAAGAAGATTACAAGAGATAAGGAAAGACACTACCTAATGATCAAGGGATAAATCCAAGAGGAAGACACAAGAACTATAAATATCTATGTACCCAACTGAGGAGCACCTCAATACATAAGACAAACACTAACAGACATAAAAGGAGAACTTGACAATAACACAACATTAGTAGGAGACTTAAACACCCCACTCAACCAATGGACAGATCATCAAAACAGAAAATTAATAAGGAAACACAAGTTTTAAATGATACATTAGATGAGGTGGATCTCATGGATATCTTCAGGACATTTCATCCAAATGCAGAAGAATACAACTTCTTCTCAAATATACATGGAACATTCTCCAGGAGAGAGCACATCCTAGGTCATAAATCAAACTTCAGTAAACTTCAGTTCAGTTCAGTTCAGTCCTCAGTCGTGTCCGACTCTTTGCGACCCCATGAATCGCAGCACGCCAGGACTCTCTGTCCATCACCAACTCCCGGAGTTCACTCAGATTCACATCCATCGAGTCAGTGATGCCATCCAGCCATCTCATCCTCTGTCGTCCCCTTCTTCTCCTGCCCCCAATCCCTCCCAGCATCAGAGTCTTTTCCAATGAGTCAACACTTTGCATGAAGTGGCCAAAGTACTGGAGTTTCAGCTTCAGCATCATTCCTTCCAAAGAAATCCCAGGGTTGATCTCCTTCAGAATGGACTGGTTGGATCTCCTTGCAGTTCAAGGGACTCTCAAGAGTCTTCTCCAACACCACAGTTCAAAAGCATCAATTCTTCAGCACTCAGCCTTCTTCACAGTCCAACTCTCACATCCATACATGACTACTGGAAAAACCATAGCCTTGACGAGATGGACCTTTGTTGGCAAATTAATGTCTCTGCTTTTCAATATGCTATCTAGGTTGGTCATAACTTTTCTTCCAAGGAGTAAGCATCTTTTAATTTCATGGCTGCAGTCACCATCTGCAGTGATTTTGGAGCCCCCCAAAATAAAGTCTGACACTGTTTTCACTGTTTCCCCATCCATTTCCCATGAAGTGATGGGACCAGATGCCATGATCTTCATTTTCTGAATGTTGTGCTTTAAGCCAACTTTTTCACTCTCCTCTTTCACTTTCATCAAGAGGCTTTTGAGTTCCTCTTCACTTTCCGCCATAAGGGTGGTTTCATCTGCATATCTGAGGTTATTGATATTTCTCCCGGCAATCTTGATTCCAGCTTGTGTTTCTTCCAGTCCAGTGTTTCTCATGATGTACTCTGCATATAAGTTAAATAAGCAGGGTGACAATATACAGCCTTGATGTACTCCTTTTCCTATTTGAAACCAGTCTTAAGAAAACTGAAATCATATCAAGCATCTCCTCATCAATGTGATGAGACTAGATACCAATTACAAGAAACAAACTGTAAGAAACACAAACACATGGAAATTAAGCAACATGTTTCTAAATAATCAACAGGTTACTGAAGAAATCAAAAGGGAAATAAAAAAATTTCTAGAAACAAATGACAATGAAAACACAACAACTCAAAACTTATGGGATTAAAAAAAAAAAAAACTCATGGGATGTAGCAAAAGCAGTTCTAAGAGGGAGGTATATAGCAATACAATCCTACCTCAAGAAAACAGAAAAACATTGAATAGACAACCTAACTTTACACCTAAGACAACTGGAAAAAGAAGAACAAAAAATATCCCCAAATTAGTAGAAGAAATATAAAAATCTGAGCAGAAATAAATGAAAAGGAAATGAAAGAAACAATATTAAAGATTAATAAAACTAAAAGCTGGTTCTTTGAGAAGATAAACAAAATTGACAAACCTTTAGCCAGACTCATCAAGAAAAAAGAGACAAGAATCAAATCAACAAAATTAGAAATGAAAAAGGAGAGGTTACAACAGATAATGTAGAAATACAAAGGATTATAAGAGACTATTATGAACAACTATACGGCAATAAAATGGATAACCTGGAAGAAATGGACAGATTCTTAGAAAAGTTCAGTCTTCTAAAACTGAACCAGGAAGAAATAAAAATTATGAACAACCCAATTACAAGCACTGAAATTGAAGCTGTGATCAAAAATCCCCTAAAATAAAAGACCAGAGGGCCTCACAGGCGAATTCTATCAAACATTTAGAGAAGAGCTAATGCCTATCATTCTAAAACTCTTTCAAAAAATTGCAGAGGAAGGAACACTTCCAAAGTCATTCTATGAGGCCACCACCACCCTGATAGCAAAACCAGACAAAGACAACACAAAAAAACTACAGGCCAATACACTGATGAACATAGATGCAAAAATCCTCAACAAAATTTTAGCAGAATTCAGCAACACATCAAAAAAGTCATACACCATGATCTAGTTGGGTTTAATCCAGGGATGCAAGGATACTTCAATATACAGAAATCAACCAATGTGATACACCATATTAATAAATTGAAAGATAAAAACCACATGATAATCTCAATAGATGCAGAAAAAGCCTTTGACAAAATTAGCACCCATTTATGATTAAAACTCTTTTAAAAATGGACATAGAAGGAGCCCAACTCAACATAGCAAAGGCCATATATGATAAGCCTACAGCAAATGTTATTCTCAGTGGTGAAAACCTGAAAGCATTCTCCCTAAGATCAGGAACAAGACAAGGGTGTCCACTTTTACCACTACTATTCAACATAGTAGGTCCTAGCTACAGCAATCAGAGAAGGGAAAAAAATAAATGAATGAATCCATACTGGAAAAGAAGTAGTAAAGCTCTCACTGTTTGCAGCTGACATGATAATATACATATAAAGCCCTAAAGATAGTATCAGAAAATTACTAGAGCTAATCAGTGAATTTAGCAAAGTTGGAGGATACAAAATCAATACACAGAAATCACATGCATTTCTATATACTAACAATGAAAAATAAGAAAGACAAATTAAGGAATCAATCCCATTCACCATTGCAACAAAAAGAATTAAATATCTAGGAATAACATTACCTAAGCCATGAAATTAAAAGATCCTTACTCCTTGGAAGAAAAGTTATGACCAATCTAGATAGTATATTCAAAAGCAGAGACATTACTTTGCCGACTAAGGTCTGTCTAGTTAAGGCTATGGTTTTTCTAGTAGTCATGTATGGATGTGAGAGTTGGACTGTGAAGAAGGCTGAGCACCGAAGAATTGATGCTTTTGAACTGTGGTGTTGGAGAAGACTCTTGAGAGCTCCTTGGACTGCAAGAGATCCAACCAGTCCATTCTGAAGGAGATCAGCCCTGGGATTTCTTTGGAAGGAATGATGCTGAAGCTGAAGCCCCAGTACTTTGGCCACCTCATGCGAAGAGTTGACTCATTGGAAAAGACTTTGATGCTGGGAGGGATTGGAGGCAGGAGGAGAAGGGGACAACAGAGGATGAGATGGCTGGATGGCATCACTGACTCGATGGACATGAGTCTGAGTGAACTCCGGGAGTTGGTGATGGACAGGGAGACAGGGAGTCCTGGCGTGCTGCGATTCATGGGGTCACAAAGAGTCAGACACGACTGAGTGACTGAACTGAACTGAACTGAAGTGAACTGAAGGAGACAAAAGAACTGTATACAGAAAAGTATAAGACACTAATGAAAGAAATCAAAGACGACATAAACCGATGGAGCTATTCCATGTTCCTGGGTAGGAAGAATCAATATTGTGAAAATGACTATACTACCAAATGCAATCTGCAGATTCAATGCAATCTCTATCAAATTAACAATGGGATTTTTCACAGAACTAGAACAAAAAATTTCACAATTCATATGGAAACACAAAAGACTCCAAATAGCCAAAGCAGTCTTGAGAAAGAAAAATGGAGCTGGAGGAATCAACCTTCCTGACTTCAGACTGTACTAAAAAGTTATAGTCATCAAAGCAGTATGGTACTGGCACAAAAACAGAAATATAGACCAATGGAACAAGACAAAAAGCCCAGAAATAAACCCATGCACCTATGGGTACCTTATCTTTGACAAAGGAGACAAGAATACACAATGGGGCAAAGACAGCCTCTTCAATAAATGCTGCTGAGAAAACTGGACAGCTACATGTAAAAGATTTAAATTAGAACATCTCCTAACATCATACACACAAAAATAAACTCAAAATGGATTAAAGATCTAAATGAAAGACCAGAAATTTTAAAACTTTTAGAGGAAAACATAGGTAGAACACTCAATGACATAAATCAAAGCAAGATCCTCTATGACCCACCTCTTAGAGTAATGGAAATAAAAACAAAAGTAAATAAGTGGGACCTGATTAAACTTAAAAGCTTTTGCACAGCAAAGGAAACTATAAACAAGGTGAAAAGACAACCCTCAGAATAGGAGAAAATAATAGCAAATGAAACAACTGACAAAGGATTAATTTCCAAAATATACAAGCAGCTTATCCAACTCAATACCAGAAAAACAAACAACCCAATCAAAAAGTGGGATAAAAGACATAAACAGACATTTCTCCAAAGAAGACATACAGATGGCTAACAAACACATGAAAAGATGCTCAACATTGCTCATTATTACAGAAATGCAAATCAAAACTAGAATGAGATATCACCTCATACAGGTCAGAATGGCCATCATCAAAAAGTCTACAAATAATAAATGCTGGAGAGGGTGTGGAGAAAAGGGAATGCTCTTACACTGTTGGTGGGAATGTAAATTGATATAGACACTATGGAAGATGGTATGGAGGTTCCTTAAAAAACGAAGAATAAAACCACCGTATGATCCAGCAATCCCACTCCTAGGCATCTACCCTGAGGAAACCAAAATTGAAAAAGACACATGTATCCCATTGTTCACTGCAGCACTATTTTCAATAGCTAGAACATGGAAGCAACCTAGATGTCCATCGACAGATGAATGGATAAAGAATTTGTAGTACAAATACACAATGAAATATTAGTTAGCCATAAAAAGAATACATTTGAGTCAGTTCTAATGAGGTAGATGAACCTAGAACCTATTATACAGAGTGAAGTGAGTCAGAAAGAGAAAGATTAATGCAGTATTCTAGTGCATATATAGAGAGTCTAGAAAAATGGTACTGAAGAATTTATCTACAGGGCAACAATGGAGAAACAGACATAGAGAATAGACTTACAGACATGGGGAGAGGGGAGGAGAGGGTGAGATGTATGGAAAGAGTAACATGGAAACTTACACTACCATATGTAAAATATATAGCCAACGGGAATTTTCTGTATGGCTCAGGAAACTCAAACAGGGGCTCTGTATCAACCTAGAAGGGTGGGAGGGGATGGGGATGGGAGGGAGGTTCAAAAGGGAGGGGATATATGTATACCTATGGCTGATTCATGTTGAGGTTTGACAGAAAACAACAAAATTCAAAAAAAAAAAAAAGAAAAGAAACTAGAAAACAGCCAATTAAACAGCTATGTTTAGCTTATTTCTCTCCCATGATCCCATTTCAGTGACAGTGAAGACGGACAGAAAGAAAAAAAATCTATGGCAATGCTAAAAACAAACTCTCAAGAGAATGAGAAAAGTCACAGACTGGGATAAATATAATTGTGAAGGACACATCTGGTAAAGAACTGATACCCAAAATATACAAAGAACTCTTAAAAGTTCAATAAGAATAAAATGAATCTGATTAAAAAATGGGTATAACCTGAACAAACATCTTATCAACGAAGATGCTATATAGTTGTCAACTAACCACATGAAGAGATGTTCAACAGCACAAGGAACTAGAGAATTTCAAATTAAAACAAGACTGAGATAGACTACATAGATAGCATGGAATGTCAAACTCCATAACCATAACACAAAATGCTGGCAAGGACGTGAAGGAATACAAATACTCTTTTTTTTTTTCTGGTGAGAATGCAAGGTGATACAGCTTTGGTTGTTTCTTACAAAATGGGACATGTTATTACTATATTATCCAGCAATTGTGTACATTGGTATATATCCAAGTGAACTGAAAAATCATGTCCACACAAAAACCTATACAAGGATATTTAGAGCAGCTTTATTCATAATTGCCAAACCTGGAAGCAACCAAGATGTCTTTCAGTAAGTAAGTGGATAAATAAACTGGGATATCCAGAGAATTAAATATTATTCATTGCTAAAACAAACCAAAAATAAAAAAGTAATTGAGCCATGAAAAGACACAGAGGAATGTAAATGCACATTATTAACTGAAAGAATTCAATCTGAAAAGGCTCATGCTGTATGATTCTGGCTCAGATGACAGAGTCTGCCCATGATGCAGGAGACCCAGGGTTTGATCCCTGGGTTGGGAAGATCCCCTGGATTAAGGAAATGGATATCCACTCCAGTATTCTTGCCTGGAAAATCCCATGGATGGAGGAGCCTGGCGGGCTACAGTTCATGGGGTTGCAAAAAGTTGGACACTACTGAGTGACTACCACACACACACAAATATATGACAATTTGGAAAAGGTAAAAGTATTGAGACAGTAGAATATGGGTAGTTTCCAGGGGTAGTTTCCATGGGCTTCCCTGGTGGCTCAGTGGGTAAAATGTCTGCGTACAATGCGGGAGACCCGAGTTCGATCCCTGGGTCGGGAAGATCCCCTGGAGAAGAAAATGGCAACCCACTCCAGTACTCTTGCCTGGAAAATGCCATGGACTGAGAAGCCTGGTAGGCTACAGTCCATGGGGTCGCAAAGAGTCAGACACGACTGAGCGACTTTCTTTCCTTTCCTTTCCAGGGGTTTGGAGGATGGAGGGATGACATCTCTATATGATATTACAATGGCAAATACGTGTCACTATACTTGCGTCAAAACTCATAGAGTGTATAACACCGAGAGTGAACCCTAAAGTAAACTTAGGACTTCAGATGATAATGATGTGCTAATGTAGGTTCATCAGTTTTAACAAATGCAACCACCACAAAGAGGGAAATTGATAGTGGGGGATGCTATGTATGTATAGAGAGGGAATATATGTCAACTCTCTGTACTTTCCACTCAATTTTTTCTGTGAAGCTAAAACTGTCTTAGAAAATAAATTTTACTAATTAAAAAAGAAAAAAATATTTTCCTATAGTTAATTAAAATAGAAATGCCTCTGACTGCAACTATGTTATTTTCTTTAAGAATGAAACAAAAAATTCTGTTTATTCTCAAATAACCTTATTTGCAACTCTAACTTTGTTAAGGCTTCCCTGGTGGCTCAGATGGTAAAGCATCTGCCTGCAATGAGGGAGACCCAGGTTTGATCCCCAGGTCGGGAAGATCCCCTGGAGCAGGAAACTTTGTTAAACAATCAACCTGTTATCATACAATATTATCAAGGGCATCACTTCCAAATACCCAATATTCAATAATTGTGGTTTGGTAAGAAATATCTCCACTGATTTCTAAATATTTTACATCATCTACTTTTCTCTGAGGGCAAAGTATCTCTGGATTGTCTTTTGTGTTTTGAAGCAATACGCCATCAATCTATGATGAGACTATCTGCAATGTCATACAGTTCAACTAACTCAATGTTTGAATGAAATTGTCTAAAAATATATAGTAGGTATTCTCCATTTTTTTAAGAATTTGACTTTGTCTATCTAGCATCTTTTCTTTCAGGACTGTACCCCAGCCAATCCACAGTATTCTGCTAACCTGCACAGCCTCCCCTTTCCTGGCCTGATATGCAGTTCCTCACTGATAGCCTCATTGTGGCTGCCTTGGACATGATGATTTGTTCAGAAGCAAGGGATGTGACCAAAGCCAATTCTTCCCAAGAATTCTGGCAAGAATATCTGCAAAGATATTGTTTAGTTTTAGAAGTATACCAAGACCATGCAAAGAATCTGTAAGTTTTGTGGAATGAAATAAAAGAAAACTTAAATATAAGAAAAGGCACATCATATTTCTGTTATTGACAGAAGGGCTCAAATTGATAAAATATTGTAAATTAATCCATGTATATTATTCATTTTGGCCAAAATAAATTTAAAAATGCATAAAACCAGAATGTTTGATTTTTCTGAAAGGATAAATACATGCTAATAGTTTTGATGAAACAGATAGATTAGATTTCAGTGTAAAAAATGTAAAAGTAATAGGAAAACTATAACAGCAAGTATTATCTAAATCTATAAGTGGAAAGCTTTTCTTATTTGACATCAAAAACCGTAAAGCATAAAAATAAAGAGTTGACTACATATTAGTATGGAAGGATATATAAAGTCAAAGGACAAGTGAATCACTGAAGAAAAACATTTGCAACCTATGTGAGAAACACAGAGATAATATTCATAATATGTAAAGAAATAGCATACTCCAGAAATAAACAAGTAACCCCATAGGAAGAAATGTTTGCATAACATGAAAAAGCAATCCCCAAGAAAAATACTGACTAGTATTAATGGAAAAATAACCAACAAAATGCCAAATGATGGGATATTATGTGTCATCTCTCGGAGTGGCAAGGGTAAAAAATATTAGTAACTGTTACTAAGTTTTCTCATATATTTCTGGTGATAGTGTAAAGATCAAAGAGGATCATGAGCCATGTACATGAACTGTACATGAGCTGCACAGGAACATGTACAGCTTCCAGAAGCTGTAAAAGGACTATAACCCTTAGTTACAACACTAGTCTTTAGGGAAAAAATTATTTGTGTTACCAGATCTCTATCTGGAGTGATTTCCAGAAATGCATTCTAGACATAAACAAGGACTGTCTGTACTATTTCAGGAAGTAGGAATAATAAAAATCAGCATTTCAGTGAAGATTAAAATGCACCCTGTAATCAACCAGTGGATCAGGGTACAAGGCAAATAATGATTCTAATAGAACTTGGGGAATAGTAATAAATAGAATTTAATGTACTGTTTTCAAGTGCATCTTTTTTTATGACTCTACAACTGATCCTTTTTCTCAGTTCTGTGATAAAAAGAACTAGACAGGACAGGATAATCAAGGAGAATCTGGCTCTCAATGAATTCTAAATAAGTGATTTTTGAACTGCACAAAATAAAATCAACAAAATTGACATACCTTTAGTTAGAATCAACCAGAAAAAGAGAGAGGACTTAAACACAATCAGAAATGAAAGAGGAAATGTTAAATCTTATACTACAGAAATACACAAACATAAGAGACTACTACAAATAACTATACACCAACAAACTGGACCTAGAATGAATAAATTTATAGAAATATATACTTTTCCAAGACAGATCATGAAGAAACAGAAAATCTGAAAAGACTCATTCCTAGTAAGGAGATTGGATCAGTAATCAACAACCTCCCAATAAACAAAAGTCCAGGACCAGAAGGCTTCACTGGTGAATTCCACCAAATATTCAAAGGAGAATTAATATCAATCTTTACCAAACTCTTCTAAAAAATAGGAGAGAATACTTCTAAGTTCACTTTATGAAGTCAGAATAACCCTTATATAAAACCAGACAAGGACACCACAGAAAAAGAAAATTTACAGGCCAATATTCCTGATGAGCATACTTGCAAAAATTCTCAACAAGATATCAGCAAACCAAATTCAACATGATTTAAAAGGATCATGCATTATGACCAAGTGAAATTTATTCCAGATATGCAAGGATGGTTCAACGTCTGCAAATCAACGTAATACAACATGTTTATAAAATGAAGGATAAAAAGCATATCATCAATTCAATCAATGCAAAAACAGCACTTGACAAAATTTAACATCCACCTATGACAACAATTCTCAATAAAGCGGTATAGAGGGAACATAATCCAATATAATAAAAGCCAGATATGACAAACCCACAGCCAACATCAAACTCAATGGTGAAAACCTAAAACCTTTTTCTCTAAGATCAGGAAGAAGATAAGGATGCCCAATTTCACCATCTTCATTCAACATAATATTTAAAGTACTAGTCACAGCAATTAGACATAATAAAAAAATAAAAGACATCCAAACTGGAAAGAAAAATTAAAGCCATCATGAATTGCAGATAATATAATATTATATATGGGAAAACCTAAAGATCACACTAAAAAAACTGTTAGAATTAACAAATTTAGTAAAGCTACAGGATATAAAATCAATATACAGAAATATGTTGCATGTCTATATACTAATAACAAATTATCAGAGAAATTAAGAATATAATTTGATTTACAATTGTATCAAAAAGAATAAAATACCTAGGAGCAGGTATTTTTCTTATTTATCAAAATACAGTAAAGATAATTAAGACATTGATGAAACTGAAGACACTAAAGCATAGAAAAATATTATATATTAATGGATTGGACAAATATTGTCAAAATGTCCAGACTACTCAAAGTAATCTACACATTCAATGCAATTCCTACAAAATCCATATTCACAATGGAATACTCAGTTCAGTTCAGTCGCTCAGTCATGTCCAACTCTTTGAGACCCCATGAATTGCAGCACACCAGGCCTCCCTGTCCATTCACTAACTCTCAGAGTTCACTCAAACTCATGTCCATCAAGTCAGTGATGCCATCCAGCCATCTCATCCTCTGTTGTCCCTTTCTCCTCCTGCCCCCAATTCCTCCCAGCATTGGAGTCTTTTCCAATGAGTCAACTCTTCGCATGAGGTGGCCAAAGTACTGGAGTTTCAGCTTTAGCATCATTCTTTTCAAAGAACACCCAGGACTGATTTCCTTTAGAATGGACTGGTTGGATCTCCTTGCAGTCCAAGGGACTCTCAGGAGTCTTCTCCAACACCACAGTTCAAAAGCATCAATTCTTCGGTGCTCAGCTTTCCTCACAGTCCAACTCTCACATCCATATGTGACTACTGGAAAAACCATGGCCTTGACTAGATGGACCTTTGTTGGCAAAGTAATGTCTCTGCTTTTGAATATGCTATCTAGGTTGATCATAACTTTTCTTCCAAGGAGCAAGCGTCTTTTAATTTCATGGCTGCAACCATCATCTGCAGTGATTTTGGAGCCCCCCAAAATAAAGTCTGCCACTGTTTTCACTGTTTCCCTATCTATTTGCCATGAAGTGATGGGAACAGATGTCATGATCTTCGTTTTCTGAATGTTGAGGTTTAAGCCAACTTTTTCACTCTCCTCTTTCACTTTCATCAAGAGGCTTCTTAGTTCCTCTTCATTGTGTGCCATTCAGCCATAAAAAAGAAGGAAACTTGCTATGTGCAACAACATGGACAGACCTTGAGGGAATTATGCTAAGTGAAATAGGCTAGACTGAGAAAGACAAATACTAAAGGATATCACTTATATGTGGAATCTAGAAAACAAAACAAAGAACAAAATAACCTCATAGATAGAGAAAAGATGAGTGGTTGATAGAGGTTGAATGTGGGGGTGGGCTAAATGAGTGAAGAAGGTCAAATGGTACAAACTTATGGTTATAAGTGAGCTGTGGGGAGCTAATTACAGCATGGCAACTATAGTTAACAGTACCATATTGCATATATGAAAGTTGTTAAAAGAGTGGATCTTAAAATTTACCATCACAAGGAAAGAAATTCAGTAACTATGAAAAGAGTTGACTCATTGGAAAAGACTCTGATGCTGGGAGGGATTGAGGGGAGGAGAAGAAGGGGACAGCCAAGGATGAGATGGCTGGATGGCATCACTGACTCGATGGACGTGAGTCTGAGTGAGCTCTGGGAGTTCGTGATGGACAGGGAGGCCTGGCGTGCCATGATTCATGGGGTCGCAAATAGTCGGACACAACTGAGCGACTGAACTGAACTGAACTGAACTATATATGGTGACAGATGTTAACTAGACTTACTATGGCAATTGGGTTATAATATATGGACTATAAAGAAACCTGAGCACTGGAGAACTGATGCTTTTGAACTGTGGTGCTGGAGAAGACTCTTGAGAGTACCTTGGACTGCAAGGAGATCCAACCAGTCCATCCTAAAGGAAATCAGTCCTGAATATTCATTGGAAGGACTGATGCTGAAGCTGAAATTCCAATACTCTGGCCACCTGATGAGAAGAACTGACTCATCTGAAAAGACTCTAATGATGGGAAAGACTGAAGGCAGGAGGAGAAGGGGACAACAGAGGATGAGATGGTTGGATCGCATCACTGACTCTATGGACATGAGTAAACTCCGGGAGTTGGACAGGGAGGTCTGGTGTGTTGCAGCCCATGGGGTTACAAAGAGTTGGACACGACTGAGTGACTGAAATGAACTGAACTGATATATAAAAATCAAATCATTGTACACATGGATGAATACAATGTCTGTCAGTTATCCCTCAATAAAAAAGGGACTTGATTAATGAATTAATATATAACAATAAGATGAATGCTAAATATTCATTAAAACTTATAAGAGAAATCTATGATAATATAAACTATATAAGAAACTACTGCTACATTATAGGGTTAAAGACATAAACTACAAACAAAATTTATAAAACCAAATATGCAATTATAATTTAGCTCACATCTATCATGTGCTTACCACATGGCAAGCACCATGATACACACCAAGTGCTACAGCTTCCAGTACACACTCATGTAAGTACATATTCACAAATACATGTGAACGTATGCCTCAATCTTTTATTATCCTGGTGGAGTGGGAGTACTGGAGCAGAATGGGCAGAATAAAAGGAGGTTTACAGGGAGGGGAGTTCAAGAAGGATGAGACACTCTTTCTACTACACAAAACAGTATTTGCTTGAATTGTTTTTATTATGGATGCTTTTTGCTTTATTATCAGGAAAATAACAATAATAAAGCAAAAAAAAACCCCATACGATTATACAGAACTGTACAAAAGGTCTTAATGACCCAGATATCCACGATGATGTGATTACTCACCTAGAGCCAGACATTCTGGAGTGTGAAATCAAGTGGACCTTAGGAAGCATTACATGAATAAAGCTAGTGGAAGTGATGGAATTCCAGCTGAGCTATTTAAAATCCTAGATGTTGCTATTAAAGTATGTCAGCAAATTTGGAAAATTCAGCAGTGGCCACAGGACTGAAAAAGGTCAATTTTCATTCCAGTTCCAAAGAAGGGCAATGCCAAAGAATGTTCTAACTACAATACAATTACACCTATTACTCTCAAAATCCTTCAAGCTAGGCTTCAGAGGTATGTGAACCAAGAACTTCCAGATGTACAAGCTGGATTTTGAAGAAGCAGAGGAATTAGAGATCAAATTGCCAATGTTTGTTGGCTCATGGAGACAGCAGGGGAGTTCCAGAAAAACATTTACTTCTGCTTCACTGGCTATGTTAAAGCCTTTGACTGTGTGGATCACAATAAACTGCGGAAAATTCTTCAAAAGATGGGAATACCAGACCACCTTACCCTTACCTGTATCCTGAGAAACCTGTATGTGGGTCAAGAAGCAACAGTTAGACCTAGACATGGAACAACTGATTGGTTCAAAATTGGGAAAAGAGTATGATACAGCTGTATATCTTTACCCTGATTATTTAATTTATATGCAGAGTACGTCAAGCTGAATGCCAGGCTTGGTAAATCACAAGCAGGAATCAAGATTGCCAGGAGAAATATCCACAACCCCAGACACACAGATGACACCACTCATGGTAGAAAGTGAAGAGGAACTAAAGAGCCTTTTGATGAAGGTGAAGGAGCAGAGTGAAAAAGCTGGCTTAAAACTCTACATTCAAAAAACAAAGATCGTGGCATGCAGTCCCATCCTGGCAAATGGATTGGGAAAAATGGAAACAGTGACAGCTTTTATTTTCTTGGACTCCAATATCATTGTGGATGGTGACTGCAGCCATGAAATTAAAAGACTTTTGCTCCTTGGAAGCAAAGCTATGACCAACTTAGACAGCATATTAAAAAGCAGAGACACCACTTTACTGACAAAGGTCTGTCTAGTCAAAGCTATGATTTTTCCAGTAGTCATGTATAGACGTGAGAGTTGGATCACAAAGATGACTGAGCACTGAAGAACTGATGCTTTTGAACTGTCGTGCTGGAGAAGACTCTTGAGAGTCCCTTGAACAGCAAGGAGTTCAACCAGTCAAAACTAAAAGAAATCAACGCTGAACATTCATTGGAAGGACTGATGCTGAAGCTAAGGCTCGAATACTTCAGCCACTTGTTGCAAAGGTTTGACTCACTGGAAAAGATTCTCATGCTGGGAAATATTGAGAGCAGGAAGAGAAGGGGGCGACAGAGGACAGATGGTTGGATGGCATCATCAACTCAATGGACATAAGTCTGTGCAAACTCCAAGAGATAGTGAAGGACAGGGAAGCCTGGTGTGCTGCAGTCCATGATGTTGCAAAGAATTGCACACGACTGAGTGATTGACCAACAACAATCAGGGAAAAATCAAAGAGTTTCATTTGAGAGAAAAAGAAATAGAAAACATAGTATTTTGTTAACTCTCAGAAAAATTATTCATTTATTTTCAAAAAGATTATAGTCTTATGTGTGCTACTTTCCAAATACAGTTCCCTGTTCATCTTTGTATCCCGTATAGTTTCTTCATATGAATAGCATTAGTAAATGGTGTCTCCGCTGAATGAGAGATTACTTTTATTAGAAAGTCTTGGGAATAACAGTTTTATAGAGCAGTTCCCACCACATTATGAACTTAACGCTATGAAATATGCAGTTTTAAAAACTAAGAGCTTCTCTATAATATACTTATTTCAAATAATAAAAGCGCAGTTTTAGTTCTTGTGAATAATGTCATCTCTTTGAACATTTAATATTTTCAAAGATAAACATAGCTCCTTTTGGTGAAGGAACATTCAAGTAATTTATGAACTACATAAAATAAACAAACATGTGTGCATACACATAATTTGGGTATCTTTAACATATATATTCTGAAACTGGTGTATTTTAAGGTCATGTAAGAAAAATCATTTGTTCTACAAGAATGCCTCCAGCAAATATTATACCATCACTTCCAGTTCCTATTTTAGGATATACGTGGGCTCACAAACACTATTAAAATGCTTGTCAAATAAAATACTTTGACCCTCAGGGCAAAATAACTCTGACCCTCAGGGCAGAGTTATTCACCAAGATTGAAAATACAGAAAATGATCAAAAAAGGGGTCTTAAATTCAACTTTAAACTTTGAAAAGAGTCACAGCCAAAAGAAACACTTATAACTGAAGATTTGACTTTCTGAGTAATGGTATTGCTACCTTTTGTACCAGTTATGCTGTAAAATATGACCACATCAACTCTGAGGTAGATTATCCCATTCAAACGAAATGAAACCACCTGAAAAGCTCACTCCTATGGAGTGGAGAATTGTCCTCAAATTGTCAAGTGGCTATGTTTCAAGGATCCTCTTGATTAAGGCCTCAAGTAACATTTGAAAAGAAATGTCAAAAGCGAAATATTACTTCACTGTTGTCTCATACAAAAATACATGGATTTGAAAATCACAAATACAGCAAACTGAAGTTTCCGTTATTCAACACCAAGTTAACCTTCTCAAAACAGTGACCTTGCTGTGGAAGTATGTGTTAAATAATAAATAGCAAATTTTCCTTTCCAAATCTGTGCATTCTTTCCCAGCAATATGCTGCTAAAATGATTCAGACTGAGCATTCAAGGACCTTAGGAGTCTGGTTTATAACAGGACTTTTACAAGAGCTTATTGTACTCCTATGCTACAAGACAATTTCTAAATGAGTCCTCAAAAACTGCCATTTTGACTCAGAAGTCACATATTCAGTAAATATATCGTGGAAAATTACATGAAATATAATCTTTCATCAATAAAAACTGTTATATCACAAAGTAAGAAGATATTGAGTAACTATTTAGCTATGTCCATCTTACTTAATATTAAATACAAATAATCCAAAAAAGAATGTTTGGAGGCTTTCAGTTCAAGATGGTGGAATAGAAGGATGTGTGCTCACCTCCTCCTTCAAGAGACCAAAATTGCAACTAGCTATTGAGCAACCATCAAGAAGAGCATGTGGGAACCCACCAAATAAAGATACCCCACGTTGAAAGACAAAGAGGTAACTGCAGTGAATCGGTAGGAGGGGTGCAGTCACAATTATATCAAATCCCAGAAACGCCAGGTGGGTGACCCACAGATGGGAAAACAATAATACCAAAGAAGTTCTCACACTATTGTGAAGGTTCTGAACCTCAGGGAATCCAACAAAGAGACTGGAAATACCCAGAGACTCTGGCCTTAAGGGCAACAGGATTTGATCATTGGCCTTCCTGAGGGCTAAGGTAACCAGAGATTCCAGTCTTAGAGGGCACAAACAAAATTCTGCATGCACCAAGACCCAGAGGAGAGACGCAGTGACCCCACAGGAAGCTGATCCAAAACTACCTGCTAGTCTTGGAGGACCTACTGTGGAGGCATGGGTTGGGCAGGGGCTCACCACAGGAACAGGGGCACTGGAAGGTCCCCCTTGGTGTAAACACTCCAGTTCACCATTAACCCTACCATAAAGCCTGTAGAGCCCTCAGGCCAAACAACTAACAGGGAGGGAGTGCAATCCCACCCATCAGCAGATAACTGGATTAAAGCTGTACTAAGCAAGGCTCTGCCCACCAGAGCAAGACCCACTGGTCCTTCCCATCAAGAAGTTTACACGGCCTCTTAGCTTCATCCAGAAGGCAGAGGGAAGACAGAAGAAGCAAGAAGCACAGGCTCACAGTAGCTAAAACAAAAACCATATTATAGAAAGTTAATCAGCATGAAAAAGCAGAAAGTTATGTCCCAGATGAAGGGACAAGATAAAATCCCAGGAAAACAACTAAATGAAGTGGAGATAGGCAACCTTCCAGAAAAAGAATTCAGAATAATGAGAGTGAAGATGGTCCAGAATCTCAGGAAAAGATTGGGGAGATGCAACAAATGTTTACCAAAGACCTAGAGGAACTAAAGAACAAACAGAGGTGAATAACACACTAGAAGGTATCAGTAGCAGAATAACTTAGGCAGAAGACAGATATATGACCTGGAGGACAGAATGGTGGAAATCACTGTCCCAGAACAGGAAAAAGAATGAAAGGAAATGAAGACAGACTCAGAGACCTCTGGGACATTAAGCGCACCAACATTCACATTATAAGGGTCCCAGAAGAAGAAAAGAGAGAGCAAGGATCTGAGAAAATATTTGAAGAGATAATAGCTGAAAAATTCCAGATCATGAGAAAGGCAATAGTCAACCAAATCCAGGAAGCACAGAGAGTTCCAGGAAGGATAAACCCAAGGAGGAACACACTGAGACACATAGTAATCAAGCAGACAAAAATTAAAGACAGAGATAAAATATTAAAAGCAACAAGGGGAAAAGGACAAATAACATAAAGGGAACTCCCATCAGGCTATCAACTGATTTCTCAACAGAAACTCTACAAGCCTGAAGGGAATGGCGTGACATATTTAAAGTGATGAAAGGGAAGAACCTACAACCAAGAATACTCTACCCAGGAAGATTCTCTGTAGATGTGATAGAGAAATCAAAAGCTTTCCAGACAAGCTGAGAGAATTCAGCACAACCAAATCAGCTTTATAACAAATGCTAAAGGAAACTTCTCTGGGTGGGAACACACAAGAAGGAAAAGACCTACAGAAAAAAAAAACCAAGACAATTTAGAAAATGGTAATAGGATCATACATACAGATAATTACCTTAAATGTAAATGGATTAAATGCACCAACCAAAACACATAGACTGGCTGGGTGGATGAAAACATGTGCATGTATACACTTCCTCTTACCACATCACTCAGCTTGGTCCCCTCTAAATTGTATGTTATTATTATTTTTTTAATTTTACTTTTACTTTATTTTACTTTACAATACTGTATTGGTTTTGGCATACATTGACATGAATCCGCCATGGGTGTACATGAGTTCCCAAACATGAACCCCCCTCCCACCTCCCACCCCACATCATCCCTCCAGATCATGTCCCCATTATGGCTTGCAATTGTAATTATCTTTATCTCTTATTTTTCATCTGGCTATGGATTATGAAAACTGATAAACATCTTTTATTATTGTGATTATGTAACTATTATGAGCTATCCCACGTTGAAGGTCAGGAAGGGCAGCGGTAAGGAGATACCCCTCATCCAAAGTAAGGAGCAGCGGCTGTGCTTTGCTGGAGCAGCCGTGAAGAGATACCCCATGTCCAAGGTAAGAGAAACCCAAGTAAGATGGTAGGTGTTGCAAGAGGGCATCAGAGGGCAGACACACTGAAACCATACTCACAGAAAACCAGTCAATCTAATCACACTAGGACCACAGCCTTGTCTAACTCAATGAAACCAAGCCATGCCCGCAGGGCAACCCAAGATGGGCGGGTCATGGTGGAGAGGTCTGACAAAATGTGGTCCACTGGAGAAGGGAATGGCAAACCACTTCAGTATTCTTGCCTTGAGAACCGCATGAACAGTATGAAAAGGCAAAATGATAGGATACTCAAAGAGGAACTCCCCAGGTCAGTAGGTGCCCAATATGCTACTGGAGATCAGTGGAGAAATAACTCCAGAAAGGATAAAGGGATGGAGCCAAAGCAAAAACAATACCCAGTTGTGGATGTGACTGGTGATAGAAGCAAGGTCCGATGGTGTAAAGAGCAGTATTGCATAGGAACCTGGAATGTCAGATCCATGAATCAAGGCAAATTGGAAGTGGTCAAACAAGAGATGGCAAGAGTAAATGTCAACATTCTAGGAATCAAAATGGACTGGAATGGGTGAATTTAACTCAGATGACCATTATATCTACTACTGCGGGCAGGAATCCCTCAGAAGAAATGGAGTAGCCATCATGGTCAACAAAAGAGTCCAAAATGCAGTACTTGGATGCAGTCTCAAAAACGACAGAATGATCTCTGTTCGTCTCCAAGGCAAATCATTCAATATCACAGTTATCCAAGTCTATGCCCCAACCAGTAACACTGAAGAAGCTGAACGGTTTTATGAAGACTTACAAGACCTTTTAGAAATAACACCCAAAAAAGATGTCCTTTTCATTATAGGGGACTGGAATGCTAAAGTAGGAAGTCAAGAAACACCTGGAGTAACAGGCAAATTTGGCCTTGGTATGCAGAATGAAGCAGGGCAAAGGCTAATAGAGTTTTGCCAAGAAAATGCACTGGTCATAGCAAACACTCTCTTCCAACAACACAAGAGAAGACTCTACACATGGATATCACCAGATGGTCAACACCGAAATCAGATTGATTATATTCTTTGCAGCCAAAGATGGAGAAGCTCTATACAGTCAACAAAAACAAGACCAGGAGCTGACTGTGGCCCAGATCATGAACTCCTTATTACCAAATTCAGACTCAAATTGAAGAAAGTAGGGAAAACCACTAGGCAATTCAGGTATGACCTAAATCAAATCCCTTATGATTATACAGTGGAAGTGAGAAATAGATTTAAGGGCCTAGATCTGATAGAGTGCCTGACGAACTATGGAATGAGGTTCATGACATTGTACAGGAGACAAGGATCAAGACCATCCCCATGGAAAAGAAATGCAAAAAAGCAAAATGGCTGCCTGGGGAGGGCTTACAAATAGCTGTGAAAAGAATTGAGGTGAAAAGCAAAGGAGAAAAGGAAAGATATAAGCATCTGAATGCAGAGTTCCAAAAATAGCAAGAAGAGATAAGAAAGCCCTCTTCAGTGATCAATGCAAAGAAATAGAGGAAAAGAACAAAATGGGAAAGACTAGAGATCTCTTCAAGAAAATTAGAGATACCAAGGGAACATTTCATGCAAAGATGGGTTCGATAAAGGACAGAAATGGTCTGGACCTAACAGAAGCAGAAGATATTAAGAAGAGGTGGTAAGAATACACAGAAGAACTGTACAAAAAAGATCTTCATGACGCAGATAATCACGATGATGTGATCACTCACCTAGAGCCAGACATCCTGGAATGAGAAGCCAAGTGGGCCTTAGAAAGCATCACTACGAACAAAGCTAGTGGAGGTGATGGAATTCCAGTTGAGCTATTTCAAATCCTGAAAGATGATGCTGTGAAAATGCTGCATGCAATATGCCAGCAAATTTGGAAAACTCAGCAGTGGCCACAGGACGGAAAAGGTCAGTTTTCATTCCAATCCCTAAGAAAGGCAAAGCCAAAGAATGCTCAAACTACCACACAATTGCACTCATCTCACATGCTAGTAAAGTAATGCTCAAAATTCTCCAAGCCAGGCTTCACCAATACGTGAACTGTGAAATTCCTGATGTTCAAGCTGGTTTTAGAAAAGGCAGAGGAACCAGAGATCAAATTGCCAACATCCGTTGGATCATGGAAAAAGCAAGAGAGTTTCAGAAAAACATCTATTTCTGCTTTATTGACTATGCCAAAGCCTTTGACTGTGTGGATCACAAGAAACTGTGGAAAATTCTGAAAGAGATGGGAATACCAGACCACCTGACCTGCCTCGTGAGAAATCTGTATGCAGGTCAGGAAGCAACAGTTAGAACTGGACATGGAACAACAGACTGGTTCCAAACAGGAAAAGGAGTACATCAGGGCTGTATATTGTCACCCTGCTTATTTAACTTCTATGCAGAGTACATCATGAGAAATGCTGGGCTGGAAGAAACACAAGCTAGAATCAAGATTGCCAGGAGAAATATCAATAACCTCAGATATGCAGATGACACCACCCTTATGGCAGAAAGTGAAGAGGAACTCAAAAGCCTCTTGATGAAAGTGAAAGAGGAGAGTGAATAAGGTGGCTTAAAGCTCAACATTCAGAAAATGAAGATCATGGCATCTGGTCCCATCACTTCATGGGAAATAGATGGGGAAACAGTGGAAACAGTGTCAGACTTTATTTTTTGTAGCATAGGGAACCATAGTCAATATCTTTTAATAATCTATGATGGAAAATAATTTCAAAAATAATATATATGTATTTGTATTACTGAATCACCTCGCTGTGCACCTGAAACATTGTAAGTTATCTATACTTCAATAAAAAAATATATATATATTATAAAAAAGAATGAGTTCATCCTCATTATTAAATAGGAAAAATTATTAAGTGAGCACATCTACATTAAAAGATGCTATGGGGTAGAGGTATGAAATAGGTCTTGTTCTCTTGATATGATTTTGCAAAGCATTTTACAAGAATTTGTAAAAATTAAATCTTGTTTTTTTTGTATGGTCAAAGATTACTTAAGATTAAAGGCATATCTTTAAAAGGAGACATCACTTTGAAAAAGAAAATACTTCAATGTTTATGCAAATACTTTTGTTTGTGAATTTGAGTGATGAGACTTTACTGTTTCTACATTGCTTGCTAACTGAGCCCACTGAAACATCATACTGGATTGGTAGTTCGTCTAAATGAAAGACCTAATAATGAATTTTACAATGTCATATTAAAATATTATCATATCTTTAAGAAACCTTAAAATGTGCAAGATTAACTAGAAGTCAAGAAGTAACTGTTTGATACTGGTAGTACTTAGAAAGATAAGAAAAATTGTTTGGGCAGTTGTTTGGGCAATTATTCCAATATCTTATGACCTGTATCCATCTATTAAGGGGGAGAAATAATGGATATGCATCAATGTAAAAAGTCAGAGTTAGCCAGATTTTAATTTTCTACATTTTCTTAAAGCTAAATTTAGAGTGTCAGCAACATGAATTCTGGACCATAGGAACTCTGAATGAAAAATGTACTCACAAAGCCCTAGTATGACCAAAAAATAGCAGTTCAGTTCAGTCGTTCAGTTGTGTCTGACTCTTTGCAACCCCATGGACCGCACCATACCAGACTTCCCTGTCCCTCACCAATTTCTGGAGCTTGCTCAAACTCATGTCCATCGAGTTGATGATGCCATCCAGCCGTCTAATCCTCTGTCATCCCCTTCTATTCCTGCCTTCAATCTTTCCCAGCATCAGGGTCTTTTCAAATGAGTCAGTTCTTCACATGAGGTAGCCAAAGTATTGGAGTTTCAGCTTCAGCATCAGACCTTCCAATGAATAATCAGAAATGATTTCCTTTAGGATGGACTGATTGGATCTCCTTGCAATCCAAGGGACTCTCTAGAGTCTTCTCCAACACCACAGTTCAAAGGCATCAGTTCTTTGGTGCTCAGCTTTCTTTATAGTCCAACTCTCACATCCATACATGACTACTGGAACAACCATAGCTTTGACAAAATGGATCTTTGTCAGCAAAGTAATGTCTCCGCTTTTTAATATGCTGTCTAGGTTGTTCATAGCTTTTCTTCCAAGGAGCAAGCGACTTTGAATTTCAAAAACAGCAAAGACTTACACATATTGTAATCTGATAAAATCTGTGAACAGAGAGAAAAGTAGCTCAGATGTTAGCAATGAGGTTTCAATGGAGAATATTTGGATTGTTTTGTGGTTCTGAAGGCCAAAGCAGTGGGGATGGGGAAAACAAATTTCTAAAGCAAAGTTCATCTCCAGAATGCTTCTGAGAAGGACTGGCTTCATCTGTTGTTTCAAGACTTGTCTGACTTAAGAATCGTGTAGTACATTTCTTCAGCTTCCCAGGTGGGGTAGTGGTAAAAAATCCGTGGCCAGTGCAGGAGACTCAAGAGACACAAGTTTGATTTCTGGGTCAGGAAGATTCTCTGGAGTAGGAAATGGCAACCTACTCCAGTTTTCTTGCCCGGAAAATTCCATGCACAGAGGAGCTTGGAAGGTTACAGTCCATGAGGTCACAAAAGAGCTGGACGTGAGTGAGCATACACACACAGCAATCTTGTTAAAAATATAAATTCCCAACAAGTACCCCATTTCCTCACCTCACCCTTATTCTTATCCAATAGGACTGCAATGATATCACAATCCGCATTTTTTTGAAGAGACCCCAGGTTAGCCTTATATATTAACAAAACAAATTTAGGAAACATTCTCCTAGCCTCTTTAATTGTTCAGCCCTAAACGTGACCAGCATGCTTGATTACTAATCATTCAGCACTGAATAGAGAAAACTACCCTCATTCAAGTAAACGAGATCTAAGAGAGAACAAATTTCACTTTACTTTAATAGCACTAGTCAAAAAATAGAATGTTTATGTCTTGCTCCCTCAATTATTATCATCATCATTTTGTTAATGATAATGCTAGTAAAGGTTGATTACTAAAATAATGACATGTTTTCATACTGTTGTTATTTGAGATGACTGTGTTTTCATTTAAATAAAAGAATTAAAGAGATACATTTACTTATTCTCAGTCTTTATTTTTCCAAAATCGTTGCCAAAACAGCAATTTTAATAATCCTCAAAATGCATACTGCCATTTATGTAGTTTTTGATCATGTGACCCAGTTGTCTCATACTAAGATTCTGAAGCCACATACATATTCAATTTAATAAAAATCCCATGCATCAGAAAAAGTTAGAAAGCAGTATTTCATAATTTTAAACAATTTTTAAAGAAAAGCAACTTCCAATACAAGCATCTCTTCTTTCACATAATTATTAAAAGTACTTTTCACTGAGGATTTTGGTGACCTCCCTACATTATCGCAAGGATGCATGTCTACTTAATTTTTCCTTTCTTCCTTAAGTGCGTGAATCTATTTGTAGTTCAGAGGATGAGCTTAGATTTTCTGCTCCCATTAAAAGCCAACTGAAAGAACTGTCTGAAATAAGATGGTTGCATCTATCTCTTCAGTTGCTCCAGATTCTTCCTTGGATTAATAAACTAGACCACAAAAAGGTACACAATTTAACTGTGTGAATTTTATCCTTCATGTATTTGGCTTCAATTAATTGTCTTTTGGACTTCCCTGGTGGCTCGGATGGTAAAGCATCTGCCTACAATGCGGGCGACCCGGGGTTTGATCCCTGGGTTGTGAAGATCCCCTGGAGAAGGCAACGGCACCCCACTCCAGTACTCTTGGCTGGAAAATCCCATGGATGGAACAGCGTGGTAGGCTACAGTCCATGGGGTCGCTAAGAGTCAGACACTACTGAGCCTGTCTTTTAATGATAAGATTTTGGTTTTTGTCAAATGTACACCCGTGGCGGATTCATGTTGATGTATGGCAAAACCAATACAATATTGTAAAGTAATTAGCCTCCAATTAAAATAAATTTAAATTTAAAAAAAGATTAATTGATCACACACACCAAATAAAATGAGACAATACATTACTATTTTTGTATCAGGCATATATTTTTGAAAACATGACCTACTGTTATCCTGAAATGCCCTTTTATAAATCTTAACAGAAGAAATCCCTTGAACAAATTACTGTTCAAGAAAAACTTTGCTTGATTTGAATAGTTACTATGCTTTTTCCATATAGATTATGGAAAATTACATAGCTGGACATATTCTTCTTTCAAACTGGCAGATATCAATCTTAAAGCTGAATTTGAAGCTCAGATTAGAAAGCTCAAGTGAAGTAATGTTAGTCCTAATAATATACAAAGACATAGCCCCCATACAAACCCACACAGACATACACACACCACACACATACTGACTTTGGCTTTCCTCTTTTTTCTTTTACATGCTAAAAATAAAATCTGATTCTTCCCTTCTACTTATCATCTTTTTCGGTTTTTAAAATAATTAATCTCAAGTATTTTGTGGGACAAAGAAGGATACTCTACTTTCGTTGTTCAGTGGCTCAGTTGAGTGTTGACTCCATCCCATGGACTGTGGCACCCCAGGCTTTCCCATCCTTCACCATCTTCTGGAGTTGGCTCAAACCCATGTCTGTTAAGTCGGTGACTGCCACCCAACCATCTGCTCTCTGTCATCCCCTTCTTCTCCTCTTCAATCTTTCCCCTTATTAAGGTCTTTTCTAATGAATCTGCTCTTCACATCAGGTGGCCAAAGTATTGGAGCTTCAGCATCAATCCTTCCAATGAATATTTAGGGTTGATTTCTTTTAGGATAGACTGGTTTGATTTCCTTGCAGTTCAAGGGACTCTCAAGACTCTACTTTTATTCTACTTCTAACAGTATTTCCACTACTCTTGGTTTGTTATTAACTGACAATGATTTACTGAGCATTTACCTTGCGTTCAATTATTGGGTGAGTTAGCTATGGTCATTTCTTTACTAAAAATGAAGCAAAGGGAATTTAGAGGGGTTAAATAATTGATCCACAGAATCACCACTAGGAATTACCATGTGCAGGTTTTAAAGCTTGGTGCTAGGTCTAATTTAATCCTATATACAAACCACTGTGGTATGTTGTAAACCTCAAACATTCTAATATTAAAGAAGCTAGTAAATTCTATCAATGATAACAGTGTGCTTATTTGATGTCATCAACAAATACTTGTTATACGTCAGTCTTTACTTTCCATTTTCAGTTAGTGACATTTGTTTCTTACAAACACAGATTAATACTCATTGCACTTGATTAGAGGCCATGTCCTTTTCTATGTTTTTTACTTTATAACAAAACAATTCAGGAGTTCAGTTCATAGTTGTGAGAAGGGAAACTGCTAAAATAACCATCAACCTTAAAAAAAAAACCCTACACATTAAACAAAATACATTACTCACATATTACATACCTATTCTGAAACACAGTACTCCAAGTCTCATTACTAACTAGGTCACACTGCTTTAGACTCCGAAGTCAAATGGCTGAGAGAGACGTTAGAAGATAGCTATAGTAAGTCTACCCTATGTAATTCCCCTCAGATCCTAACACCAAACTCCAAGCTCCCATGTATAAGGAGTGCACTCTATTTTATTTGCCTTAATGTACAGTTAGTTTCTTTGCAATGTCCTCCTTTGAAAAATGAAACTGAGTGCCAAGTAGAAGGTAGCTATCTATATTTCCTGCTAGTGTTAAGCATAAATTAGCCAGTGGCTTCTTGGAATACTGCCATGGAGACAGGTGGTCCTCTACATTTTTATTCAGGGTTCATATTTCTAAGTGCTGAGAAACTACAATGATAGATAACATAAAATGCATGGTTAGATATTCAAGGAATTCGTTTCAGTCAAGTATTCATCAATTCTATCTTCTAACACTTGCTCTCTGCAATTAGACACCAAATTTTTCAGATTTCCTGGTCTATCAAATTATGTCATGTTAGACCTCAAGGCTTTCTGTGGCATTTTCTTTAAGGTCTGTTCATTTCCATAGAGAATGTTCATTCATTCGTAAGCTCTGTCCTTACAAATATGAACCATAAAGTCTGGCAATTTAGACCTGTTTTCTCATACCATTTATTTAGCAAAATTGAAACAATAGAAACCAGTTTTTAACCTTGCTTGCCCTACACATGTAGTTTGAAAATATACTTTGTCACCTTACATGTATTCAGTTCAGTTCAGTCGCTCAGTCGTGTCCGACTCTTTGCAACCCCATGAATCGCAGCTCGCCAGGCCTCCCTGTCCATCACCAACTCCTGGAGTTCACTCAGACTCGCGTCCATCGAGTCAGTGATGCCATCCAGCCATCTCATCCTGGGTCGTACCCTTCTCCTCCTGCCCCCAATCTCTCCCAGCATCAGAGTCTTTTCCAATGAGTCAACTCTTCGCATGAGGTGACCAAAGTACTGGAGCTTCACCTTTAGCATCATTCCTTCCAAAGAAATCCCAGGGTTGATGTCCTTCAGAATGGACTGGTTGGATCTCCCTGTAGTCCAACAATTTTCTTCAACAGTCACTTTCAGTGTCATAAAAGTGAACAGAGGTTAGAAAGTTCCATAAATGCTGTTTGTATAAACCAGAAATCACTATCAATCACTCTATCATTCTGTCAATCACCACTGAGTCATGCCTTTTTCTTAGCTTCCATATCTAATCAATCATATATGCTATTGATTTAACCTCCTAATGATATTTCAAACCTATCCCTTTTCATCATTTTGCTCCTGGCCATGTTCAGGCTACCACCATCTCCAGTCCAGTCAACTACCATTATCTCCTCATTGGGTCTAGATCTTTCCTCTTTCCATCCATCCTATATACTACCATCATATTATTATTTCTAAGAAGCAGGCCTTAGAAATGCCTATCTTTTTAAACATACTCTTTATTACAATCAAACTAACATTATGTATAGAAGTACTTGATATTAACACTTGCTGCATGGCATGTGGGATCTAATTCCCTGACCAGGGTTTAAACCTATGCCCCATGCATTGGAAGTGCAGAATCTAAACCACTGGACTGCCAGGAAAGTCCCCAAAATGCCTGTGTCTTGCTTAGAATCCTTCAATGACACCTAACAGACCTAAAGGGATATGGCCTAACTACTTAGTATGTCACAAAAGTCCCTTTACAATCTAGCATCTTCATACCCTGCCAGCCTCACCCTCATCACTCACACCACTCCTCCATAAAACGCTTTATGATTAGTAATCAGTATTTGTTGAATTAATAACTGAATGGTTTAAAGACACTCATGTACAGTGACTTGTTTGCTATCAATACAAACTTCTGTGGCTACCAAACATTTTTTTTCCCACTCTCTATATTCATCAAATCATAAAGGAGGTATGCAATTGTATTGCTGTTTACATAATCCATCTATTAACTCACTTTAAGGAGGCAAGTGTTTGCGGTCTTGAGTAAATTCTTCCTCTCTTCAATGAGACAGATGATAAAAAGTGGAGGAAAATGGGGCCAGGCTCTGAATCAAGTTAAAAAGTGATTCCTGTACTCAAATCCTCCATTAAAATTTTCCTCAATTTGGCATTTCACTGTAAAGGCACATCTATTCAAACCATGTGCTGGGAGCTGCCTTTCATATGCTTCCCCTATGGGCTATTTCAGGAAAATTACCAGCTTTCAAGTGAGGTCTTGTAGTAATGTGTGGGCTCCAAGCAACTGTGTGCTACTTTACTATGATCCCTTATGTCTTTGACAATTTGCAATTCTATAAATCACGACATAAACATAATTTTAAAATAATTTTATTCACATGTTCTAACTCTCATAGGAAATTTCACTGTGGTTAATGCATTTAATAAATCTTTAAATAAAACAAATGAAAGCAGGATGTGATATAAATAGACATGAAAGGCTTTCCCTGGATGAAATTTAAGTTTACAAATGAGTCAGGAGACTTGACCAATGGGAAGGCAGCCAGAATGTCTCTGGGGGGAGAACAGGGAATATACAAACAATTGCATATGGTTCGATGTGAAAATATCTCTGGTCTATTTCCCCTGACATATTGATACAACTATTTAGCCTAATAAGTTTATGTTTCATTTACCCTGAATCTTAGAACGTTTAATGTTACCCTTTGTCACGGATCATCATACAGTGAACTCATGTAAATTCAAAATAGTGAGTTATGATTCTTTCTGCCTGAGTACTTTAAAGCTCTCACTGCTTTCCCTCTGTTCTTGCCAGCATCCCCAATATTTCAGGCCATGTACAGTAAATTGAATATGATTTCTGCCCTTGGTATTCAGTGACAATACATGTTGAAAATTCAGGTTTGTCTTTAATCTTTTCTTCAACCTTGAAATAGCTAATTCTGGTTTTGAAAAAGTTAAAGATAACAGCTAATTGTGTCAGTAGGTATTGAGAGTATCCCTAAGGATATCACTTGGAATTAATTTTATCAAAAAGCATACATTATGCAGCACTTTGTGGTAAAAATAAAGTCATTGTGAACAAATGATAGAGTAATTTTCTCTAATTCTACGAACAGAGGAGAGTCAAGCCAATTTTCTCTTTCACATCATTAAATAATGTAATCATACTTATTATTACTGAGTGGACAATAATGCTTAATGAAGAGAGAGAGAATATGGAGAAAAATTTTCATTTTCCTGAAATACTTTTTAAGTCAAGATTTTGCTCTTTTGGTTGTATTTGGGATTGCAAGGCCCAGTACTAGTTTAAATACAAACTATTTCTCAGAAAGCTACCTAATCTCCACTAATCTTTAACTTCTGAATCGGAAAATTAAAAAGGTTGGACTGGACCATTTAATCTCTAAATATTGTCTAAAGCCCCTTCTGCAGGGTCTTTAGCATTTTGCAATTTCATTATTCTTCTTGAACAGTATAATTTCTCAATCCCACTGTGCTAATTTTTATGCTAGCTCAGGAATGTCTTCTTTATTTTATTTATGGTTCAATGTTAAAAGGAATATTTTCTTTGCATGAACTTTGAGGGAATATAACATCTTCCTGTTATCCAAGAGGATGAAGCACAACCCCAGAGAGACAAGATGCATCAAAAAACCTCTTAGAATTATTGTCACATATTTATTATGCCCACCCATGTCTTGAGAATGAGGGATCTGAATATTCAATATTTTTAGATTAATTTATTTTAATTGGAGGATAATTACTTTGCAATATTGTGATGGCTTTTGCCATACATTGACATGAATCAGCCATGGGTGCACATGTGCCCCCATCCTAAAACCCCCTTCTGCCTTCTTCCCCACCCCATCCTTCTGGGTGGTCCCAGAGCACCAGCTTGGTGTGCCCTGCTTCATGTATCAAACTTGCACTGGTCATCTGTTTTACATACGGTAATACACATGTTTCAATGCTATTCTCTCAAATCATCCCATCCTTGCCTTTACCCATATAGTCCAAAAGTCTGTTCTTTATATCTGTGTCTCTTTTGCTGCCTTGCATATAGGATTGTCATTATCATTTTTCTACATCTATATACATTAATATACTGTACTGTTTCTCTTTCTGACTTACTTCTCTCTGTATAATAGGTTCCAGTTTCATCCACCTCATTAGAACTGACTCAAATGTGTTTCTTTTTATAGCTGAGTAATATTCCATTGTGTATATGAACCACAACTTCCTTCTCCATTTGTCTGCCAATGGACATCGAGGTTGCTTCCACGTCCTAGCTATTGTAAACAGTGCTGCAATGAACATTGGGGTACACGTCTCTTTCAATTTTGGTTTCCTCTGTGTGTATACTCAGCAGTGGGATTGCTGAGTCATATGGCAGTTCTATTTCCAGTTTTTTAAGGAATCTCCACACTTTTTTCTGTAGTGGTGGTACCAGTTTGCACTCCCACCAACAGTGTAAGGGGGTTCCCTCTTCTCCACACCCTCTCCAGCATTTACTGTTTGAGGACTTTTTGATGGCTGCCATCCTGACTGGCATGAGATGGTACCTCATTGTGATTTTGATTTGCATTCCTCTAATTATGAGTGATGTTGAGCATCTTTTCATGTGTTTATTAGCCATCTGTATGTCTTCTTTGGAGAAATGTCTGTTCAATTCTTTGGCCCACTTTTTGATTGAGTTGTTCGTTTTTCTGATATTGAGTTGCAGGAGCTGCTTGTATGTTTTGAAGATTAATTATTTGTCAGTTGTTTCAGTTGCTATTATTTTCTCCCATTCTGAAGGCTGCCTTTTCACCTTGCTTATAGTTTCCTTCATTGTGCAAAAGCTTTTAAATTTAATTAGGTCCCATTTTTTTTTGTTTTTATTTCCATTACTCTGGGAGATGGGTCATAAAGGATCTTGTTGTGATTTATGTCAGAGAGTGTTCTGCCTGTTTTCCTCTAAGAGTTTTAAAATTTCTGGTCTTACATTTAGATCTTTAACCCATTTTGAGTTTATTTTTGTGTATGGTGTTACAAAGTGTTCTAGTTTCATTCTTTTACATGTGGTTGACCAGTTTTACCAGCACCACTTGTTAAAGAGATTGTCTTTTCTCCATTGTATATTCTTGCCTCCTTTGTCAAAGATAGGGTGTCCATAGGTGTGTGGTTTTCTATTTTGTTCCACTGATCTATATTTCTGTCTTTGTGCAGCACCATACTGTCTTGATGACTGTGGGCTTTGTAGTAGAGCCTGAAGTCAGGCAGGTTGATTCCTCCAGTTCCGTTCTTCTTTCTCAAGATTACTTTAGCTATTTGAGGTTTTCTGTGTTTCCATACAAATTGTGAAATCACCTGTTCTAGTTCTGTGAAATCTACCATTGGTAGCTTGATAGGAATTGCATTGAATTTATAGATTGCTTTGGGTAGTATACAGATCTGAATACTCTATTAGTGATTGATAAGGAGACCAACTTTCTAAAGATTATTTTTTGAATTAGCTTTTCAAGACAGTAAAAAAATTCAAAGACTTAAAATGGCCAAATATTTATGCAGTATTTATTACCAAAAGATTCAGTGCTTTCAAGAAATACTAGTTAAGTAATCTTCATATCTCGAGTAGGAAGAGGTTTCTTGTATATATGGATATGATAGCACTAAAGCACAGAGAGAGCTACTGACTCTACTGATTCAATGCTTAAAAACAGCAATTGAATCCAGCTGCTTTTTACTGGGTAATGAAGAGAATACTGTCTAGTAGAAACTATTGAGGATGTCTGCCCAACCCAAATCTTCTTTGAGAAGACTCTCCACTATCACTTGGCAGCCATTTTTGTACTTGGCTCCCTGCCCACAGCTGACTGGATCAATACTGGAAACCCTCACATAGCATAATAAATCCACCAGCTGAGCTGTTACAATCAATACTCCCAATAACTAGGTCAAAAGACACTAGGCATCTAGTCAGTGACATTCAAGCTGAAAGGATATATAACCTAGGAGTGAGTGTCATATGCACCCTAATGTGTCAAGAGATAAAGGGGGGAAGGAATGCCATATTTCTACCCTTTAGGTTGTTTTAAATAAATAAATAAAGCTACTATCACCAATAAATTCTCTTTAACTCAATCAAATTTGAGTTAATCATTATTTCTAACTAATCCTTCCCTAAGACCTATTGACTCTCAACTCATTCCATGATTCTTTCCTTAAACTCTCTATTACTGGTATCTAGTGACTCCTGTCAGAGTAGGCAATGGCACCCTGCTCCAGCACTCTTGTCTGGAAAATCCCATGGATGAAGAAGCCCCCTGGCTGCAGTCCATGGGGTCGCTAAGAGTCAGACACGACTGAGCGACTTCACTTTCACTTTTCACTTTAATGCATTGGAGAAAGAAATGGCAACTCACTCCAGTGTTCTTGCCTGGAGAATCCCAGGGACGGGGGAGCCTCGTGGGCTGACATCTATGGCGTTGCACAGAGTCAGATACGACTGAAGCGATTTAGCAGCAGCAGCAGCAGCAGCAGCAGCAGCAGCAGCAGCAGTGACTCCTTATCAACATTTGAAAAAGCAGATGATGGTATAAAACAGTCATCAAGTTCCATAAATATAACTTTGACCAATTACATTTAATAAGATATAATTCGTTTCTGAAAAAAGATCAATGTCCTTCCTAGTCCACTTTGAAGAATAAAGTGTCCAGAGAGTGACTCTGTGTAGATCCTAGATGTTCCCTTTCTCCATTTTCTCTGCAGAAAGTAAGCTCTGGCTCTACTCCTTTTGGAATCACCCCATATGATCTTCTTGAAAGCTCTCACTCTTAGCTTTAAGAGTCTCACCTTCAGTATATGAAAGAGTTTCTGGCAAATTAGTCTGTGGAACTAAGGTG
Source organism: Oryx dammah (assembly GCF_014754425.2). NCBI lineage: Eukaryota > Metazoa > Chordata > Mammalia > Artiodactyla > Bovidae > Oryx > Oryx dammah. The sequence goes on along the minus strand of NW_024070211.1, from coordinate 120,451,671 downwards.
GCAACCCCTGTTAGGTCACTGTCCTGTAATGCTGCTCTCTTAGCTCCCTGATCAGCTGCTTTGTTCCCTCGTGCCACTTCCATGCTCCCTTTTTGGTGTCCTTTACAGTAGGAGACTGAAACCTCAGTGGGCAAGGATTTGATCACCATATCTGATTGGGGACCCTCAAGTGGTCAAGTGGCCTCTTTCTTTCCAAATAGCAGCATGTGCAGGTAGCACCAGAAAGGCATACTTGGAGTCTGTGTAAACGGCTCTTCTTTTTCCTTTTCCTAGCTCTAAAGCTCGAGTCAGGGCTATGAGCTCAGCTAATTGGGGTGAAGTACCTGGTAGCAAAGGTTTAGCCTCTATAGTCTCAAAATGGGAGACTACTGCATATGCAGCTCTTCTTTTTCCATCCAAGACAAAGCTGCTTTCATCAGTGTACCAGATTTCCTCAGGATTGGCCAGAGGATCTTCCAACAGTCCCTCTCGGGGTTTTGTCCAGTGGTCCAAGGTTTCTAGGCAAGAGTGAAAGGGGAGAAAGAGCCCTCGGGGGTAAGCAGGAAGCTGGCTGGGTTAAGAGCCTCACAAGGGGATATAGTTAGCCCTGGATTTTCCATCAGCATTACTTGATATCTGAGAATTCTTTGATCAGATATCCATAAGTGGCCTCTCCCTTTTAGGAGTTGTTTCACTTGGTGACTGGTAAAACTAGTTTGCCCCCAAGAAAAAGTTTTAAAGCATCTATCAGGACTGCAATAGCTGAAAGATTTCAAAGGCAGGAAAGATCTCTTCCCAATAAGGGAGTAGGACACTCGAGGACAACCAGAAACTAGTGGGAAAATATTCATCAGCAATGAAGAAGTGCTCAGGTGAATCTTTGGTACTCATTTTTCCTGTAGCACCCAAAATGGTACAGATTTGGGAGGAGAAGGCTCTGGAGTAGGCGGTCAGGACAGAGTAGGTAGCCCCTGTGTCAACCAAGAAATTCTCAGACCTACCTGCCACATCCAGTTGCTAGCCTTGGCTCCAGCCCCATGATGGTTACCTATGACAGGAGGGCTGGCTGGAGTGTGCCACTTCAGTCCTGTTGAACCATCATGAGGGAAGGCTTGGTGCTTGACCTTGAGGGCAGAGTGCTGCCCAGTGTCTTAATTGATGGATGTTTGCTCTCAGATGGACCAGTGTTACAGCTCAGTTTTATTTTGAAAATAAAGGAAAATACATTCTCAAGGCATGAGGGCATGCTGACCCAAAAGACATAAAGAGAAGAGAGAGACATCTCTGGCCCTTTGGCCCTTCTTTTTATATGTTTTTTCTCCTTCCTCTGAGCCTGCCCTATGTAAATTGGGCTATCCAAGAGTGCTATTTGTTCTACCTGAGGTCCTCACTCAGGTCCTCAGACCTTCTTTTGTTCTATTTTTGAGGGCTTTTCCCTTCCTTTTCTTTTAGCCATTGCCATTCTGGACTCTTTTCCTATTCTAACTACCTCACAGTATCAATCATGAAAAAGAGATGGAAACTACAATGGATTCATAAGAGTTTTTGTTATTTCTAATTATTTCCTAAGCCTAGAAGAGCACAGACTACTTTGAAAATGCCTTTTGCTTTATAAATATTAACAAGTTAGGGTAAAAAATGGTTTAACTTGTATCCGTTTTGAAAAAGTATAGGCTATTACTTCTGACTTCAATAATCAATCCCCTAATTTAAATCCTTTTTCAGTGTATGTCCCTTCAGTTATATGGGGACATATGGGTATATACATCAACCAGAAAAGCAGAATCAGTATGAATGATATAGAAAAGGGGTTACAATGGGTGTTTGCTCTTACACAGCTATGGAAGCGAGTCCTTGTAAGACTGTTGCTTCTACATCCAGTGCTGACCCTGAAGTAGGCAGGACAAGAAGTAAGGAAGGAAAGATGGACCTGCATTAGGAAAGACAAGGTGAAACCAAAGTCAGTCTCCCAGAGCCTCTAAGTTTGATGATGTGAGTGACCAGCACAAGAAGCTAGTCCTCTTCATCCCAGAGCTCAACATGCACCTGGCCAGGGAGCCAAAGCAGCTGAAGATCTGGCAATAGCTAAAGAAGCTGCAGGCCTACCACAGTTCCAGGCCAACAAAGTACACCAGCAAAGGAACAGCAATATTCGAGAGCTGCCAGCAGAGCATGGTACCCTGAGGTGACCTTCCAAGCATAAAATAATATGCCTTTAATCTCACTTCCACCTACCAGATCTCATACAATGTCTCATGCATCCCATATTAACCTGGAAGTTGATAGGCACAGAACTCTGGGAAATTCATTTCCAGCTTAACTAAATTGACATAATGCAAACCCACCACAACACTTATTACAGGCTAACATTCTCTTATCAGTAAACAGAAACAAACAAAGCTCAAATCTTAACTGCTTCATTTATCTGACAAGTTATTCTTTTGCTGAAACAAGAAATATTATGACCAAGTTTCAGGTTTCCAATTTTTTATCAAAGAATGTTAACCTATGTTGATATTAATAATAATTAATGCCAATAATTAGTATTGCTGAGTCAATTAATTTGATTTAATTAGGTGCTCTGTAACCCATGACCTGGCACTTGATACAAACTTTTCTGTTTATCTGTGTCAGTATCCCTTGATCATAAGGTTGAATCCATACTTATTTCTCATTTCCTTTTTCTTCCCAGATATTTCCTGAGTAATTGCCAACAATGCACAACATAGTGCAACCTTATGGGTACTTCTCATGACTCTTCAAATCGTTCATACTGTAAGGAGAGGGAAGACAGGATGTCTGATGACAAAGAGCTTGGACTTACTTCTAAAATACATATTTAAATGGAAACTATGTTACCAGAGTTGCTGTATTTGAAGGTGTAAACATAATGCTTAACTTTGTTTTACACTTTGGCTATTTGCAAAGTTTTTTATGTAAGATAAATCATATTGTTTCCTACTACTAGCAGAGCTCTGTTTGTCAAACACAGATTCTTAATATTTGAGAAGCCATGAGCCCCCAGCAGAACATATGAAAGCTATCCACTCTCTGCTGATAAAAATACAAATAAATATACTTTGTATACAATTTTAGCAGAGCTGGAGAGGACCCTCTGGAGCCCATCTACAGATCCTCTGAAATACAGATCCTAAAGTAGGAAGTTCTATTCTTACTTAATGATGATAGTTACAAAAAGGAATGCTTGAAATTTCTAGGATATTAATTCAAATAAATCATATTACATTGAAATACCCTTTCGGGGGATGCTTATGCTGCTGCTGCTAAGTCACTTCAGTCGTGTCCGACTCTGTGTGACCCCATAGACAGCAGCCCACCAGGCTCCCCTGTCCCTGGGATTCTCTAGGCAAGAACACTGGAGTGGGTTGCCATTTCCTTCTCCAATGCATAAAAATCAAAGTGAAGTTGCTCAGTCGTGCCCAACTCTCAGCAACCCCATGGACTGCAGCCCACCAGGCTCCTCCATCCGTGGGATTTTCCAGGCAAGAGTACTAGAGTGGGGTGCCACTGCCTTCTCCAGGGGATGCTTATATTACATTTTAAAAAGACATATGAACATATGCTGCTGCTGCTAAGTTGCTTCAGTCGTGTCTGACTATGTGCAACCGCATAGATGGCAGCCCACCAGCCTCCGCCGTCCTTGGGATTCTCCAGACAAGAACACTGGAGTGGGTTTGCCATTTCCTGCTAGGCAACGATAATAATTCGGAAATTTGTTTTGGAGTTTAAAGTCTGACCACCTCCAACAGAACTGTGTCTTTTATATTTTCATTACCATTTGACCACCCACCTGGTGTTGCAAGGAAGTGCTTTGCACTTAATAGGTGCCCAACTCGTGCATTTTAATGTTAATACATTTGAAATTACCAAATAGTACATGGATATTTTATTCTCCTTAATGAAAATGTTCTCAAATTTTCTAAGCATAATTTTCCATTTGATGTATAAGCCTCAACATTGTTTTCATTCCCATGTGGTGCTGACCTAATATCCATGTTTAGACACTGCAGACAATCTCCAGACAAAGAAGAGATTTCTCTTTTCGTAACTGAGCCTGGCTGCATTTGCAAAGTAGTTTCCCACAATTTTTAAAATGTCCACTTTCACACGGAGAAATTTTTTCAGCCTACACACATCTGTAGAGATTGTCCAACCATCTAAATCACAAAGGAAGGTTCTAATTTTTTAATTTATTCTGGCATGAAATTGAGTGCAACATCTGTTTTGCACATGCTCCATCATTTTACCCTTTGGTCATTATCGCAGTTTTTCTACCCAAAGCTTCCAATTGCAAATGTTTTGAAATTTTGATCCCGTGTTCTTCAAGATAAGGAATCTTTAAAAATCACTTTCCTGTGCTTAAGACTCAATAAATAAGAATGTTACAGTATCAAGGTGAGGAAACCCATGGATTAGAAAGAAGAATTTATATGGCTCTTTGTTTAAAACTGCTTCTCTTTAGCAAGCTAGGGAGATAAGATATAAATTATTACTAAAGTACTATTATACCCTCCTGAGAGTTGTGGTCCTGCCACATGGCATTTGTACAGATCAGGCGATATGGGCACCCTGACTTCCAGCATGGACACAGTTGCAGGGGTCAGCCACAGCTCTGTCTCCTTGAACTCCATCCAGAAGAGCAGAAAGGGGGAGAGTGGGCTGAGGGATTGGTACTGAGAGGCTGCAACCAGAAAGTGAAGATCTTAGAATATGATGCTGTGGTAGGGACAGAGGATAGTTCAGGCTACGTAATTTACTAAATCTCTGTTTTCACCTCCCTTCTGCCCTCAGATTTCTAGCTGGTAAACAGCTTTTTACAATTCTTTGTCTCAAAGATTCTTGAAGCCGTTTCCTTCACTCCCAGAAAAGATTTTGCTGAATGACTGGGAGAGGAGGAAAGAGGTTGGCTCTGAGAAAACCAAAGTGGGAAGAGGAGACTCCTGGATGGAGAGAAGTGTTTGGGTCCCTCAGGAGTGAGGGGGGTCAGGGGAGGGGGGCCTGCTCTTCTACTAGCTCATATTACTGAGATTTTTATAAGCATTGCTTTTAATTTTTAATTTAAAAAATACATGTTAACAAAACAAAGACGATAACCCTTTTAGTTCTGCTTTTCAAAATAACGATGATTAGAAGAGGGCCAGTTGGAACCACATAATTTAGATGCCTCAAGCTGTCTTTCTTCTAATTACTGCAAGATTTCATCTCAACACCATTACATGGTAACTTTAAATAAACCCACACATGCTAAAGCATTCCTTGAAGTGCAATCTTCTATGTAAAATAATGCTAGATGCCACAATACAAGATGCCAACATGTGTTAAAATACAAGGTGAAAATTAATAAGAAAAAACTCTCCGAGTATCTTTTTAACATATTCAATATAGTGCAAATTTAATCAAACTTCTACTTTCTCTCTACATATATAACTGGAAAGCTCTAATTCAGCATATGTCACCTCAAACAATTTTTAAATTGTCAAGTCTTTGAGAAATTCCTGTAACTAAAAATATTGACTATATATTAATATATATGGTGGGTGAGGAAATTGCTCATAAAGAAAAAACATCCTGAAATCCATTATAAAACAATGCTGTAATTTGAACTATTCTTTGCTAAGCTACTTTCAAAATTAACATTTAAGAGGGGTAAACTGTTAAGATTATACTCCTTTTGCAAAAGAAAAATAAAGCTTTTTGAAAGTGAAAGCGAAGTCTCTCAGTCGTGTCTGACTCTTTGCGACCCCATGGACTGTAGCCCACCAGGCTCCTCCATCCATGGGAATTTCTAGGCAGGAGTACTGGAGTGGGTTGCCATTTCCTTCTCCAAAAAACCTGCCTAATTATATCTTCACTTATATACATTTTTAATGAAGAACTCAAAGTAATGGCTAACTCTGGAACAGTGGTGTATATAAACCAATTTATTTTTGTTTATAAAACACACAACTGTCCCTCTGAGAGCCTTCAGGAGGTAAACTTATACGACTCACCAATGCAGGAAGTTCCCAGCCTTTATGGCTTACACACATAATTATCTTCACCACTTGTTCTTTACATTTAGTAGCAAAAGGCTAAATTTGGAAAGGCTCTGTCTTTCCAAAGACTTCTTTCATATTCAGCAAATTTCTGAAACTCTGAGTGTCAGCATGGGTATAAAAAAATTCCATGACAGCCAAGAATCGTATCTTTTTGAGTAGCTCAATAAAGCAAACTTTCAGAGAAATGGCAGATATTTTTTTTTGCAGCCTATGCCTACAATCCTTTCATCAATATCAGAAGGTTTTACTTTGAATTAATAGAGAATTATGTCCTGGGAAGTTACCAAGATACATGAGAGTATGTCTATACAGAATGAAACAGATTTTATCTACCACAAATGGGAATGTTGACATTCTACCCACTATAACTTGCATAGAAATTAATAATATTTCTACCAGTTAATTTGGCATGGTCAACAAGGACATAGAACAAAGGACAGACAGCATCTGGGGGACAGGAGGATTGTATACTTGCAAGCCCTTACTGTTCCCACAGTCAGCTTACTCACTCTGAGCCTCAGTAGTATAATTATATTAATTACCATAAATTTGACATAAAGATTGAATACCATTATGCCTGGAAAGCCAGAGTCCAGTATCACGCACATAAGTCCTTGATAACACTGACATTATTGTGATCACTGCTAAGAGGCCGATAACCACTGGGGCACATTTCTGTCTGAGGGGTAGCCCATATGTTTTCAGAGCTTTTCCACAGGAATAAGACAAAGTTAACTTCCCTGGAACTTTGCTTATTAGTGAACCATCACTTGGCCTCTTCCCCATCCCAGTCCCTCTGTCTGTCCATTTTTTTCTTGGGGGCATTGCTTAGTAAACCATTTTTCCACAAACCTTCATCTGAGGGTCTGCTTCTAGGGAATCCCAATCTAAAATAGTAATGAAAAAGGAGAGAGAGGAAGAGAGGAGATATTGAAGTAATGCTTAATTTTACGTGTCAACTTAACCAGATCAAGAGTGTCCGGTATTTGGTTAAATTACTTCTGCATGTGTCTGTAAGGGTGTTTCTGGATGAGGTTAACATTTGAATCAGTAGACTGAGTAAAGCAGATTGCCCTCCCCTGTGTAGGTGGTGGGCCTCATCCAATCTGTTGAGATCTGAACAGAACACTGAGCAACGGAGAATGCATCTCTACCTGATGGTTTCCAAGCTAGGATATCAGTCTCTTCCTGCCTTTAGACTTGGACTGGAACTTACACCCCAGGCCCGCCTAGTGCTTGGACCTTTAGGCTGCAGATTCTGACGCTGCACAAACATCTCAGTCTCCATAAATGTATTAGCTTATTCTTCATGATAAATCCAATTTATATGTATGTATACATGCATATCTCAATATTGATCTCTCTCATAAACATACATATATATATATGTGTGTTTGTATGAGCTTCCCAGGTAGCTCAGTGGTAAAGAGTCTACCTGCAGATACACGGGTTCAATCACTGGGATGGGAATGTCCCTGGAGGAGACAATGGCAACCCATTTCAATATTCCTGTCTGGAAAATCCCATGGACAGAGGAACCCGGTGGGCTACAGTCCTTGGGGTCGGGTAGCAAAGAGCCTGGCACAACTGAGCATGCACAGTTGCATATATACGAGGGGGGGTGGGCTTCCCAGGTGGTGCTAGTGGTAAAGAACCTGCCTGCCAGTGCAGGACACATAAGAGATGTGGGCTAGATCCCTGGGTCGGGAAGATCCCCTGGAGGAGGGCGCAGCAACCCACTCCAGTATTCTTGCCTGGAGAATCCCATGCACAGAGGAGCCTGGCGGGCTATGGCCCATAGTGTCACAAAGAGTGGAAATGACTGAAGAGACTTAGCACACACATAAACAGAGAGGATACACACACACACACACACACACACACACACACACACACAACTTCTATTGGTCTACTTCTCTAGAGAACCCTGACAAGTTCAGAAGAGGATTCCGAAGTATTCATAAGTAAAAGAGTTTCTAACATTCTTTACTTCCCTACTGCATAGCACAGGGAACTTAGCTCAATATTCCATAACAACCTAATTAGGAAGAGAATTTGAAAAAGCATAGATATATAACTGAATCAATTTGTTGTACACTGCACATTAATAATACAGCATTGTTAATCAACTTTACTCCAATATAAGAAAAAAAGTTAAAAGAAATTTTAAAAAAGAGTAAGAATGGGGAATAGGAGGCAATAAGATTGAATACAGAGCGTATTCCTGTGGTAGTTGATGAAGCCAGGACCAACTTTCCTCTCTCTTTTCCAGAGGAATATGTCGGGAGGGGGGCATTCCTTCCCCACTTGAATGCCAGTGTGTATAATTACTGACTGTTTTGCAACATTTCTTTGTACTAGTCTAGAATCCTACTCTTGGGAGCTGTTTAAAGTCAAGGTCCATGTGGTCAGGGACCATCTGTGAATATCCAGTGCTCACTGAATATGTAATGCAGAAATTAGGGGCTGAGTAAATCAACAGAAGGAACTTCAAATCATCTCACCAACGTCATATTTTGACCATGATATTTAACATACATGTTTCTTTAACTGTACAGCATGAGGAGAAGAACAGATTACGGGAATCAGGAGCCCTGAATCTTAACCATTGTGCTGTCACTACATATTAATGTATATATTTGAGTTGGGACAAGTTGCCATCTTTCTTTCTGAGCTTCAATATCTTCACCAACATATTAAAATGTCTGAGTTTCTAACATAATGTTAGTTTTAACATTGCAGTTTTCTACTAGAAAAAAACAGGTTGAGAAGAACAGAAAAGATCAATTTTCTGTCTGAACACTATTAGCTTCAGAGTGATGCTAGGGACCAACTCAGAGACCTGAGGCATGTACATTTTAAAGTCCTCTTTAAGGTTACAAAATTATAAATTCAAAGCTAGGTACAAATACTAGGTACTATATTATTTTAAACGAGAAAAAAAGTCACAACAAATTACAAAGTTAGAAAGTTAACAAATAGTACACATATCAAAAATCTGAAAATAATATATTTTTATTAACCACCTAACACAACTCTATATTCCTGAAGTTTTTAGCTGTATGCACTGTTCCACTATATGATAATAATTTTGCAATGTCTAAGAGAGAATAAAAGATAATTTAGTCTTGCTTTTGCATGATGGAAAAATCATTTTTATTGATATTCTAGAAAAATGTTCATTGATTTTTGACATCAAAGTTTTAAAATTTCATTATGATATGCTAAGGAGGGCTTTGACATTTTGAAGCTTCTGCTACTCTCCTGTCTTTTACTTTTCTTGGCTTCTACTGACATACTTCATTCCAGTTATATTTGAACCTTGATCTGATTAACAATTATGAAAAATACACAAAATTATGCTGAAATTAAATCATACATGATAAGTTAAGCCAAAATGAATTTTTAAATTAATGATCCACCATACTGAGCAGTATAATCGAGTTCCTCCTCTATCATATACACCCATTTCCTCATAGGTTTGTGTCAGTTTCTTCTCTTATAAGCCAAGTAACTTTCAAATACTCAATAAGAGTACAATAATCATCCATGCTCCCATTACCTGGATTCAACAACTATTGACATTTTGCCAAATGTACTCCATTTGTGTATTATGTTTTGCACCATTCTAAATCTGACCCTGCCAGATTTCTTTAGGTAAAGATGAGTGAGATTCTCTAAGATGTGAGATGACATGGTTAGATGCATAAAACATGCAATTTCTCACCCAAAAGTATTCATGGTGTAACACAGCAACAGGTTTTCTGATAAATTCTACTTTGTGTAATTCCCATATATGGTGCATACACTATGTATTTAAGTGCAATTCTTAACAAGAGATGATTTGCGTTTTGATCAGTTGTGCATGAGATTCAAATTCCTAACTTACACATACTCTGATTGGATGCCTTTTCCCACATTAAAGGGAATCTGGGATCTCTGGGAATGAGTGACTCTAGTCATTTTGTCCCAAATTTTCCCTCATTTCCTTCTATACTTACTCTAGTTCATATTACTTTAAGACTTCTACCCGTGGACAGTAACAGTATTCCTAGAAGTCATTTGTACCTCTGGAGAGCTGGCAAAATTTTCACTTTGCACAGCAGTGACTGCAAGGAAGATTAATTATCCAATTTTTAAAATGGAACCTCTAAAATGTTTACAGCCATTCCAATCTTGATAAGAGAGAGAGAGAATGTGTGTGGGCATGTGTTTATGTTTGGAGGAAGAAGAAGAGATCTGTAAGGGACTAGAAGACAGACGGCACCCCACTCCAGCACTCTTGCCTGGAAAATCCCATGGACGGAGGAGCCTGGTGGGCCGCAGTCCGTGGGGTCGCTAAGAGTCGGACATGACTGAGCGACTTCACTTTGATTTTTATGCATTGGAGAAGGAAATGGCAACCCACTCCAGTGTTCTTGCCTGGAGAATCCCAGGGACGGGGGAGCCTGGTGGGCTGCCGTCTATGGGGTCGCACAGAGTCGGACACGACTGAAGCGACTTAGCAGCAGCAGACTTAGCAGAAGACAGATTGAAACTAAATAATGGTCTTAAGGAATTATGGCTAATATAATTTTCCTTGGCAAATTTAATACAATTGGTATTAAAAGGAGCCTGTATAAATGAGAAAATCCAAAGTTGGAGCTGCGTGTACTTCACGGTATATCTGTCTCTGTTCCTGTTTGTTCTCTCATATACTTCTGATGAAAACCAAGTCCAAGGCTCCCAGAGCTTGGAACTCTAGAACTCACAGAATCATTCTATGACTTGGTTTATGATGATGGAGGAATATGTTGTTAATTTCTGAATATACAAACTGAAGTATTTAAGCATGAAATATCCTTACATCTACAATTCACTTTTAAATGACTTAGCCAAAGTATATAGAGAGATACATACAATGGTTCCCTGATGACTCAGACAGTAAAGAACATGCCTGCTAATGCAGGAGACATAAGAGACACAGGTTTGATCCCTGGGTCAGGAAGATCCCCTGGAGAAGGAAATGGCAACCCATTCCAGTATTCTTGCCTGGAGAATTCTAAGGATAGAGGAGCCTGGCGGGCTATAGCCCACGGAGTCTCAGAGTCAGACATGACTGAGTGACTAACACATGTGGCAAAATGTTAGCAGCTAATGAACCCAGGTGGTGTGTATATGGACGTCTACTGCACCAATTTTTCCATTTTTGTGTTTAAATTTGCTCATGATGAAAGTCTAAAAATAAGGGGCCATGTGAAGATCACTTACTCAGCAGAAGAGAAAACTGAGGCCCAATAAGAGTACAATAATCATCCATGTACCCATTACCTGGATTTGACAATTGTTAACATTTTAACAGGAGTTAAATGTGAGCCAAAGGACTTTCCCAAAGTCACAACACAAGCTGTTCCTCATTCTCTGTAACTGCTTCTCCTGATGAGAGCAGTCAGGATTCTCACTTAGGAGACTTTCCTACGGTAAAGGTCAGCTTTGCATTTGACATCTCGTTCTGCAATAACATCTTTCAACACAACAGAAATGCACAGGGACTGTGATAACACAGTGCTACAGCATGATATTCCCACTGCCCATTGTGAGTAAGGCCTGGGCACTAGAGGTGGCCAGGCCACGACTGCTGCCCACTGACAAGCCAGGGAGCTGATGCAGAGCACTTTACTCAATCTGCTTAGCTCATCTCCTAGAGGGGATTTCTTGGTTTCATGCTAATTCTGGTGTCTCCTTTGTGATGTTTTCACTGGGGCTTCCCAGATGGCTAAGTGGTAAAGAATCCGCCTGCCATGCTAGAGTCTTGGGTTCGATCCCTGGGCTGGGAAAAACCCCTGGTGAGGGAAATGGCAATCCACTCCAGTATTCTTCCCTGGAGAATCCCATGGACAAAATAGCCTGGCAGGATACAGTCCACAGGGGTGCAAAGAGTTGGACATGACTTAGCAACTAAACAACAACAAAGTGGTTTTATTTAACAGGTACATGAGGTATTATTCTCCCAGAGAAAGCAGATCACTTGGGGAAATAAGAGGCAGCTTTCTCCTTTAGGAGGAATTTTTGCAAGCATATGAAAATGGACAAAGAATAAAGGAAAGGAAAGACAGGTCTATCTAGCCTCAGCTGCAATCTCTACAGTATTCTGTGATTCCATTTTTAAGAAACCTTCTTTGCTGCTGGTCAGTTCACTAATATATGAGTATGTTTTCTGTGTCAATATCTATCTGTCACAAGGTGGGTAGTGACTGATGAAAGGACACCAAGAGCAAAAGCTACAGTCTAAGAACATAAGAATTCATCTCTGAACAAGCAGCTCCTCAGAGCTGGGGACAGAGCAGACAATTCTAGTGTAATAACAAGCTTCAGAGCCCCAGAGGATGCACAATACCACCTGACTGCGGTAAGAAGCAATCAGATGCTTAGAAATGCTCACTTTTGCTATTCTCAGCTTCTATATAAACTCTCTGTCCCCAGGACTGCTCTAGAGAAGTTCATTCTATGCCTGCTTGCTCATCAGGTCAAACAATCAGCCTTCTAGACAAGCCAGAAAACATACCTCCTTTAATGAGGGACTGAGTAAAGAAGAAGTTATAGATTCCATACCATCCCTAGATAAAAGGACTCTATTCATATCATCCTCATTTTTAAATAATTTGCATGTGTTTTACAAGTATGATTCTAATATTTCTTCTGTTGTTATAGTTTAATTATAAATTTTCCTATATTAAATTATGGTTATGTTTCCTAATCTCCAGTATGATAAGTACTTTGTATGATAATATTTTTAGAGAATTGACAGTTACAAGACACTATGGTTCCCTGAATAAAAGGAACATATTTGAATCTGAGGAGTTCTGAAATAACACAATCAACATTTCCCCCTTGGAGTTATTATTAGCAATTAGATTTACAGAAGGCCATAGGCAGTTTGTGTTTAATTGCTGTTTACAACAAATCACCTTCTCAAGGAGATTATATTATGGTGACATTGCTATTATTTTTAAAAGAAGATAGAATCCTCTTTGCCTTTTGATTATACAGTGATATATTTTTTCCTCCATATTAAAAAGCAAAAATAATTGACTCCAGATATATGTAATGCAAGCAGAAGCTTTTCTTTCAGGGCATTCCCCTCATATATCATTAATATCCTAAGCGTGAAAGCATGCAAATTTTCAGGAAGGCCATTCTCTTTTCTCTCCAATACCTAAAGAATGCTTTTCCATGACCCCCAAAGATAATTCTTCCGCAAGATCTGTCAAAATGATTAACCTCTAGCTAGACTGTCATGGAAAAAAAAATAGAGAAGACATACATTACCAATAATAGGAGTAAGCAAAGGAGCATCTCTATAGATTCTAGGTTATTAAAAGGATTATGTAGATGATGAAAATTTTAAGTCAATAAAATAGAGAATCTAAATGAACTGGATAAATCCCTTTATAGACACAATTAAAAATCACTGAAGAAATACTAACCTGAATAGCTATGTATACACACTTTTTTTAATGAAATGAATGTATACTTTAAAAATCTCACAACAAAGAAAACTACGGTTAGACGAGTCCACTGTTGAATGCCAACAAAAATTTTAAAAAGACTACACCAATTCTAAGCAAATTCTTTCAGAAAATTTAAACTTATTCTATGAGGTTAACATCCCCATGACATTCAAACTGAAAAAGACACTACAATAAAAGTACAGATATTTTATAAATATAGACATAAAACTTTAAAAATAATACTAAATCTAATGCAACAATATGTAAAAGAGAGAATATATCTTGACCAAGTGAAGCATTATCAAAAAATGTAAGATCGGTTCAAGAATCAATTAACAAAATTCACTATATCTACAGACTAAAGATGAAAATCATATAATCATCTCAAGAGACATAGAAAAAGTCATTCACAAAATTCAACATCTGCTCATGATATAAACTCTTCACAAAATGTGAATGAAAGGAAGCATCATCAATGTGATAAAGAATATCTAGGAAAAGTATAATCAACACTATACCCAGTGAGAGAAAAAGAGTTTTCCCCCTAAGATACAGAAGAAATAGATTCAAGGGATTAGAGCTGATAGAGTGCCTGAAGAACTATGCATGAAGGTTTATAACCTTTTATAGGAGGCAGTGATCAAAACCATCCCCAAGAAAAGAAATGCAAAAAAGGCAAAATGGTTGTCTGAGGAGGCCTTACAAATAGCTGAGAAAAGAAGAGATGAGAAAGGCCAAAAAGAAAAAGAAAGATATACCATCTAAATGCAGAATTCTAAAGAACAGCAAGGAGAGAAAAGAAAGCCTTTCTAAGTGATCAGTGCACAGAAATAGAGGAAAATAACAGAATGGGAAAAACTAGAGATCTCTTCAAGAAAATTAGAGATACCAAGGGAACATTTCATGCAAAGATGGGCACAATAAAGGACAGAAATGCTATGGACCTAACAGAAGCAGAAGATGTTAAGAAGAGGTGGTAAGAATACACAGAAGGGCTATACAAAAAAGATAACCATGATGGTGTGATCACTCACCTAGAGTCAGACATCCTGAAATGCCAAGTCAAATGGGCCTTAGGAAGCATCACTGCAACAAAGCTAGTGGAGGTGATGGAATTCCAGGTGAGCTATTTCAAATACTAAAAGATGATGCAGTGAAAGTGCTGCACTCAATATGCCAGCAAATTTGGGAAACTCAGCAGAGGCCACAGGACTGGAAAAGGTCAGTTTTCATCCCAATGCTAAAGAAAGGCAATGCCAAAAGAATGTTCAAACTACTGCACAATTGCATTCATCTCACACACTAGCAAGGTAATGCTCAAAATTCTCCAAGCTAAGTTTCAGCAGTAATGAACCAAGAACTTCCAGACATTCAAGCTGGTTTTAGAAAAGACAGAGGCACCAGAGATCAAATTGCCAACATTTGTTGGATCATATTAAAAACAAGAGAATTCTAGAAGAATATCTACTTCTGCTTCATTGACTACACTAAAATCTTTGACGGTATGGATAATGAAAAAGTGTGGAAAATTCTTAAAGAGGTGAGAATACCCGACCACCTTACCTGCCTCCTGAGAATCTGTATGCAGGTCAAGAAGCAACAGTTAGAACTTTACATGGAACAACAGACTGGTTCCAAATAGGGAAAAGAGTACATCAAGGCTTTATATTGTTGCCCTGCTTATTTAATGTCTATGCAGAGTACGTCATGCAAAATGTCAGGCTGGATGAAGCACAAGCTGGAATCAAGGTTGCCAGGAGAAATATCAATAACTTCAGATATGTAAATGACATCACCCTTATGGCTGAAAGTGAAGAGGAACTAAAGAGCCTCTTGGTGAAGGTGAAAGAGAAGAGTGAAAAAGCTGGCTTAAAACTCAACATTCAGAAAACTAAGATCATGACATCTGGTCCCATCACTTCATGGCAAATAGATGGGGAATCAATGGAAACAGTGTCAGCCTTTCTTTTCTTGAGCTCCAAAATCACTGCAGATGGTGACTACAGCCACAAAATTAAAAGACACTTGCTCCTTAGAAGAGAACTATGACAGACATAGACAGCAATTAAAAACCAGAGACATTTCTTTACTGACAAAAGTCCATATAATCAGAGCTACGGTTTTTCTAGTAGTCATGTATGGTTGTGAGGGCTGGACTGTAAAGAAGGCTGCATGATGAAGTGCCGGGGTCCAGCCCCGGTGGATCTAGGGAATTTGAAGGTGGGGACGGCGTCGGCGTCTTTGGAAAAATACATATTTAATTACAGATATATAGAGAGATTAGAAATGGATAGTGTAGTAGGAGAATTAGTGGAGAAAAGAGGCTGAATTCAGCCAGAGAAACGGGAGCAAGAAAGAAGCGACATGGTGGAATCAGTCTTTCCGGAAACTGATCCAATTTCTTTATTTTGGGGTTTGCTTATATACCTTTTGTTACACATAGGGATGAATACAGAGTCATGCGGGGGTCTTAGGGATATTACATCATCTTCTGGCCATGAGTAAGACCTGCTGACATTCTATGGTCCTTTCTTTCTGATAACCAAAAACCTTATTTCCTCCAAGGGTGTTTTTTCTTAAACCAGGCACCACCCTCCAGATAAAGTTACATTTCTATAGGGTGAGGTTGTAGTGAGTTACAATCAAGAAAGGAATTTATTTAACCCAAGGTTAATAGGATTAATCTTAAAGGTTAATACCTATCTCTCCTATATGCTTAAAGGTTAATACTTATTTCTCCTATATGTTAGTTATATTCATTATAAGGGCAGGGAATATGGAGATTTAGCAGCAAACATCAGTGCAACAAATGAAAAACCCTTCACCAATATAATTCCTATCCAACTCACTATACTAATAATTTCTAACTCCCCAAAAGAATTTGCCTTTAGTAAGTCTAAAACATCTCATGCCTCTCAGATTGGGAGGCTGTAAACAATCACATGTTGCCAGACGAACCTATACAGGCGGGCTAGATAACCTTCAGAGGAGTTCATAAGCTGAAACACTCTTGTCACGCCCAGGGAATTTTTATTGCCTTGGAGCTGCACGTTTACTCCTTCTCCAAGAAAAATGGTTATGGGGGAGAGCCCCCCGTAAAGTCGAAGGTGTAGACAACAGCATAAAACAGACTCTGGTTTGGGGGTAGATGCTTGGGAACAGGGGGTTTCCTGAGGCTTGATCACGCCTTTGCGTATGCCAAGACTCCTTCCTCATGACCTTTGCCATGGGCGGAGTTCGTCACGCTGGCCCCCAACAATGAAGAATTGATGCTTTTGAACTTTGGTGTTGGAGAAGACTCTTGAGAGTCTGTGGACTTCAAGGAGATCAAACCAGTCAATCCTAAGGGAAATCAGTCATGAGTATTCATTGAAATGACTGATGCTGAATCTGGACCTCCAGTACTTTGGCCACCTGATACGAAGAGCTGACTCATTAGAAAAGTCCCTGATGCTGGGAAAGACTGAAGGCAGGAGGAGAAAGAGATGACAGAGGATGAAATAGTTGGATGGAGTCACCAACTTGATGGACTTGAGTTTGAGTAAGCTTTGGGAGATAGTGATAGACAGTGAAGCCTGGCGTGCTGCAGTCCATGGGTTCACAAAGAGTCAGATCTGACTGAGTAATGGAACAATAACAATACTGGTAGTCTTAGCTAGTGCAATAAAAAAGTAGAAAAGGTACCCATAGTTGAAAGGAAGAAATAAAATATCTCTTTTCAGATCACATGATTGTCTTCATAAAGAATTCTACAGTATCTATTAAAAAGTCACTACAATGACTATGCAGATTTAGCAAAGTTGCAGGATATAGGCTAAATATCCAAAAATAAATCACAAGTGTTTATACTAGCTATGAATAATTAAAAATTTAAATAACAAGACAACTTACTATAGCTCCAAAAATACGAAATACTTTTAAACAAATCTTACAAAATATACATTAGACCTGTCCATTGAAAACTACAAAACACTGATGGAAGAAATCAAAGGAGACATAAATAAATTGAAAGAATTACCATTTTAATGGATTGTAAGACTCAAGATACTTAAGGCATCAATTCTCTCAAAGCTCATCTACAAAAATCTACAAATCGTGTAAAATAAATAACACGGTGCAAAATAACCAATAGGTCAAAGAATACATGATAAGTACAATTAGAAAATACTTTGAGATGAATGTAAATGAACATATTGCATACAAAAACTTATGAGGTTTAACTTAAAATGTGCTTAGAGGGAAATCCATAGTACAAACATCAAAAAAGAAGAAAGATCGCAAGTCAAGAATGTAATAGTTCATGTTCAGATACTGGAAATAGAAGGAATTTAAATCCAGATCAGAAGTCTGAATTTAAACCTGAATTTAAATCCAGATCTGAATTTAAATCCAGGTAACAATTAGAGTGGAAATTAATGAAGCAGAAAATATAAAAACAACAGAGAAATTCAATTAAACCCAAACTTAGTGCTTTGAAAAGATCAATAAAACTGATAAAACTCTGGCCCAACTGATTAGGGTGAAAAAGAGAGAAAATTCAAATTATTAAATGAAAGAATGAAAGAAGGGACATTACCACTGATTTTACAGAAATCAAGTTGTAAAGGAATACTAAAGGCAACTGTATGATAAACCATTCAGATGAAATGGGAAAAATTATTTAAAGGATAAAAATTACAAAAAGTGACTCAAGAAGAAATATAATCTAAATAAATTCATAATAAGAGATTTAATTAGGACTTTAAAACTATATACAATGAAAACTCCCAGATCCAAACAGCTTCACCAGTGAATTCTACTAAACACTTAAAAAATGTTAACAAATTCTTTACAAACTCTCCCAAAAAATAAAAGAGGAGAGAACACTTTGCAACTCATTTAATGTGTTCAGCATTATCTTGATAACAAAACCAGACAAAGACATCATAAGAAATGAAAATTACAGATCAATATCAGAGAATCCATCTGCAATGCAGGAGATCTGGGTTCAATCCCTGTGTTGGGAAGATCCCCTGGAGAAGGGAAAAGCTACCCACTTCAGTATTCTGGCCTAGAGAATTCCATGGACTGTATAGTCCATGGGGTCACAAAGAGTCAGACACAACTGAGTGATTTTCACTTCACTTCATCTCCTATCATTATAGACAAAAATCACCTCAACAAAATAACAAAATACTGGCAAATATATATTTTAGATATATATATATATATATACACACACACATATATATTTATATATTATATATATATATATATAATGAAATCTAGGGAATGCAAGGCTGTTTCTATATTCAAAAATCAATTAATGTAATATCAATAGAATAAAGGTGGTAAAAAAACACACTTGATTATCTCAAAAGAGGCAAAATTGCACTTGATAAAATTCAATACCCTTTCCATGATAAAAACACTACATACATAAGTATAGAAGGAAATTACCTCAACCTCATAAAGAGCATCTACAAAAAATAAATAAAACCTACAATTAATATCATGTGTAATAGTGAATTCTTACCCCTAAAATCAGGAACAAGACATGGATGGCTGATGTTACAACTTCTATTCAGTATTATGCTTGAGGTGCTAGCCAGGGAAACTATGCAAGAAAGAAAAATAAAAGTCATCTAAATTTAAGAGAAAGAAATGAAACTATCTCTTCTTGCAGATCATATTATCTTTTAGATAGCGAATACTAATGAACACACACACAGCACATATATACATACACAGACAACTATCAGAGCTATTAAACAGGCTCAGTAAAATTGCAGAATATAAGACCTATATACAGAAATCAACTGCACTTCTATATGCTGTCAATGAACATTCTGAAAATGAAGCTAAGAAAACAATTTCATTTACATGCACATCAAAGAAAATAAGATATTTAAATATAAATTTAACAAAGGGAATGAAAATTAAAGAAGATTTAAATAAATAAAATATATTCTATTATTGTGGATCAGAAGGCAATAACGTTAAGATGGCAATACTCCCCAAAATAACCTGTAACAATGCAATCTTTATGAAAATGCCAAATTGTGTTTTTTTTTGCAGAATTTGACAAGTTAATTCTAAAATCCCTCTGGTCTAAAATTGAAGGGACCAGAATAGGCAAAACAATTGTGGGAAAGATCAAAATTGGAGGATGAATACTTCCCAATTTTAAAACATAATACAAAGCTCAAGTAATCAAAACTATGTAATCAAAGTACTACTAAAGTAATCAAAACTGGCATAAGGATAAAGGATCAAAACTGGCATAAAGACCTACGGATAAATGGAATAAAATTTAGAGTCCAGAAATAAGCCTCTATATTTATGATTAATTGATTTTCAGCAAGTGTTTCAAAATAATTTAATGGAGAAAAAATAGTCTTTTCAACAAATGGTGCTGGGACAACTATATACCCCCTCAAAAAGGGAAGTCTGACCCTAACATCATACTATATACAAATATTTACTCAAAATGTATCAAAGACCTAAACGTAAGAGTTAAAACAATGAAACTTGTAGAAATGCATGTTTATGACCTTGAGTTATACGAAACTTTCAAATCAGAGAGTTGTTTCATATCAACTTTCTTAGATATGAAACAAAAAGGATAAGCAACGACATAAAGAGGTAAATTGGACATCATCAAAATTTTTAAATTTTGTGTTTCAAAAAACACCAAGAACAAAGTGAAAAGACAACCCATGACCCCAAATAGGAGAAAGTTCTTCAAATCATTTATGTGACAAGGGGCTTGTATCCAGAATATATAAAGAATGATTACAATTATATGATAAAAAGAAAAATGACCCAATGTAAAAAATGGGAAAAGAATCTGAATAGACACTTCTCCAAAGAAAATTTGCAGATGGCCCATAAACACATGGAAAGGTGATCAACCTCATTAGCCATCAAGTAAATACTAATCAACACCACAACAGGATATAATTTTACAGCCCCTAGATTAGCTAAAATCAATAAACAGGAGAAAACAAGTGTTGATGAGGATGTGGAGAAAATTGGAACCTCAAACACAGATAGGATTGTAAAATGAGGCAGCTTTCTTGGAAAAAAATCTGGTGATTTCTCAAATGGGTAAGTACAGTTATCAAATGACCAAGCAATTCTACTCTTAGGTATATACCCAAGAGAAACAAAAATATATATCCACACAAAACTTGTATGTGATATTCACAGAAATTTGATTCATAACAACTGAAAAGTGGAAGCAACCCAATGTCTACCAATTGATAAATAAATAAATGAAACATGGTATGTCCTTAAAGTCAAATCTTTGGCAATAACAAAATGAAGTACTGATGAATTGTACAACACAGATGAACGCTGAAAGCATGCTAAGCAAAACCCAGGTGGTGCCAGTGGTAAAGAATCTGCCTGCCAATGAAGGATACAGAAGAGACTAGAGTTCAATCCCTGGGCCGAAAAGATCCCCTGGAAAAGGAAAAAAACCCATTCTGGTTTTCTTGCCTGGAAAAAAATCCATGGAAGGAGCCTGGCAGGCTACAATCCATGAGGTTGCAGAGAGTGAGATACAACTGAGCACACACGCACAACACAAATGAATCCTGAAAACATGCAAGTGAAAGAAATCCGTAACAATGGACCACCTATTAGATCACTCTGCTGATACGAAACATCTAGACTAGAAAATTTATAGAAGGCAGATTAGTGGTTACATAGAGTTAGGGAGTGGGAGTGCTGACTAAAGGGTGTCAAATTTCTTTGCAGGGTATAAAATGTTCTAAAATGTATTATGGTGATGGTCGTCTAATTCTGAACATACTGAATTGATATGTCAAATGGGCAAATGGTATGATATGTATAATATATCTCAATAAAACTATTCTTAAAAACTGATTTGTAGATTAAGAACAATTCCAATCAACATCCCGGCATTTTTTTTTTTTTAAGAAATCAACAAGCTGATTCCAAGTTTATATGAAAATATAAAGGAATTAGAATAGTCAAAACTAGCTTGAAGAAAAACAAAGATAATATCCTCATACTACTCTATTCCAGACCTACCATAAAGCTACAGAAATCAAGACAGTGTGGTATTGTGGAAAGACACTGAGGTCCATGGAACTGAATAAAGTATCCAGAAATAGACTTCCACTTACACAGTCAACTGATTCTTCACAAAGCTGCCAAACATCAGCAGAGAAAAGAGAGTCTTTTCAACAAACAGTGTTGAAAAAATTGGATATTCCTTTACAAGAAACAAATCTCATTCTGTGTCTCACACCAGATATAAAAGATCCGAGCAGATAATTTCACCAGAAAATACACAAGTGGCAAATGAAGACCTAAGTTACTCAACACCACTACACACTAGGTAAAGGCAAATTAAAACTACAATAACATATCACTACATACCTATTAGAATGGCTTAAAAGAAATGACAATACCAGTTACTGGCAATGATGCAAAATAAGTGGAATTCTCATATACTGGTGGTGGAAATTCAAAATGATATAGCTATATTAACCTACCACACTATCCATTCTTAGACATTCAACAAGTGAAATAATAAATACCAACAAACACACAAAAACCTGGATCAAATGTTTACATTGACTTTATCAGTAATCAGCAAAACTAGAAGGAATCATAATGCACAGAAAGGTTACCTCCATGTGTTGAAATACTACTCAGCAGCAAGAAGGAAGGCAGAAATGCAATAACATGGAGAATATTAAATGCACTATGCAACGGGAAGTGTGTGAAAGATGAATTTCCACCAACTCAGGCTGGATTTAGAAAAGGCAGAGGAACCAGAGATCAAATTGCCAACATCTGCTGGATCACTGAAAAAGCAAGAGAATTCAAGAACATCTACTTCTGCTTTATTGACTATGCCAAAGCCTTTGACTGTGTGGATCACAATAAACTGTGGAAAATTCTGAAAGAGATGGGAATACCAGACCACCTGACCTG
This sequence comes from Oryx dammah, assembly GCF_014754425.2. Classification (NCBI taxonomy): domain Eukaryota; kingdom Metazoa; phylum Chordata; class Mammalia; order Artiodactyla; family Bovidae; genus Oryx; species Oryx dammah. The sequence goes on along the minus strand of NW_024070211.1, from coordinate 120,429,191 downwards.
CCTCCTGAGAAATCTGTATGCAGGTCAGGAAGCAACAGTTAGAACTGGACATGGAACCACAGACTGGTTGCAAATAGGAAAAGGAGTACGTCAAGGCTGTATATTTTCATCCTGCTTATTTAACTTCTATGCAGAGTATATCATGAGAAACGCCAGGCTAGCTGAAGCTCAAGCTGGAATCAAGATTGCTGGAGAAATATCAATAACCTCAGATATGCAGATGACACCACCCTTATGGCAGAAAGTGAAGAACTAAAGAACCTCTTGATGAAAATGAAAGAGGAGAAAAAGATGGCTTAAAACTCAACATTCAGAAAACTTAGATCATGGCATATGGTCCCATCACTTCATGGGAAATAGATGGAGAAACAGTGGAAACAATGACAGACTTTATTTTGGGGGGCTCCAAAATCACTGCAGATGGTGATTGCAGCCATGAAATTAAAAAACTCATGCTCCTTTGAAGAAAAGTTATGACCAACCTAGACAGCATATTAAAAAGCAGAGACATTACTTTGCCAACAAAAGTCCATCTAGTCAAAGAGCTATGGCTTTTCCCGTCATCATGTATGGCTGTGAGAGTTGGACTATAGAGAAAGCTGAGCCCCAAAGAATTGATGCTTTTGAACTGTCATGTTGGAGAAGACTCTTGAGAGTCCCTTGGACTGCAAGGAGACCCAACCAGTCCATCCTAAAGGAAATCAGTCCTGAATATTCATTGGAATGACTGATGCTGAAGCTGAAGCTCCAAAACTTTGGCCACCTGATATAAAGAACTGACTCATTTGAAAAGACCCTGATGCTGGGAAAGATTGAAGGTGGGAGGAGAAGGGGATGACAGAGGATGAGATGGTTGGATGGCATCACCAACTCAATACACATGAATTTTGAGCAAGCTCTGGGAGTTGGCGATGGACAGGGAGGCCGGGCGTGCTGCAGCCCGTGGGGTCAAAAAATGCCGCACATGACTGAGCAACTGAACTGAAATGCACGTGAAGAAACTGGGGATCAGAGTGACGAAACTATTCTATATCTTGATTTTAGTTGTGGTTATACAACTGTATAAGCTTATCAAAACTCACTAAAATTTGTGGAATTTACTACAGTATATTTGTAAATTATACCTTATGCATAAAAAAAGAAAATTAAGCTTCTAGAGGCCTTTATGCACTAGAAAAGGTTTTCAAAAATATATTTTCAGTGTGTCTATAATTCTACAATCTCTGACTTATGTTATAAAAATGTTTATGACAGAACAGATCCATATTCTAAGTTTTGGCTTTCACAGACTTCATTATATGACCACAATCCTTAAGCTCGGTGAATTTTTCAAGATGTTAGACCACATGATAGACTTACTTGTAGAGGGGCTTGGAGAGAATAGAGCAAAACGGTGACCTGTTCCAATATGGTGGGACATAAATCTGCTATTGAATAAGTAACTGACTGTCTCCTAACTTCCCTTAGTGTCTTGCGGGTTTAAAGAGCTGCTGCTTTTCTCCTGTTCACTCCTTAATACTTTAAACATACTTATGATGATACAATCAACAAAGAATAAATGAATACACAAAATGCACATGGGTTTCCTTCAATAGAATTTTAGTTCAACTCGTGAAGGAAATGGGGTTTCCCTGATGGCTCAGTGGGTAAAGAATCTGACTGCAAGGAAAAAGACACAGGAGACACTGGGATTGATCCTTGGGACAAGAAGATCCCCTAGAGGAGGAAATGGCAACCTACTCCAGTATTCTTGCCTGGAAAATTTCATGGACAGAGGAAACTAGTGGGCTATAGTCCATGGGGTTGCAAAGAGTCAGACATATTTGAGCACATGGCACAATGAAGGGAATAATGTTCAGTGTATACAACCCCTGTGGGTAGAAATGTTCAGAGAGAGAAAAAATATAAACTATATGGAGATGACTGGTATTTTCAAGATTAAAATATTTTCATTTCCAACTTGACAGGTTTTTTCACTTTATATTTTAAATCAAAAAATAATATAACTTTAATGAAGAAAAATAAAATTTTATATGTTATTAAACTTTATTTTATTATATCATTATCTGTTTACTATTTTCATCTGATCACCAATAGAATTTTTTAGCAATAGAATTTCAAGAACGGGGAGAGCTTAGCTTAATAACCTTTGCCCTTTATATATGAGGAATCTGAGATGCAGAGAAAATTAACCTGGCAAAGATTATGCAAATAGTTTCAGAATTGCAACTAAAATTCAGGCCACCAGATTCTTCAAGAGTTTCAAATTATATTTTAAAAATTAATACTAGCTATCCTGGAAGCAAAGAAGGAAATGGATATGTTGGGGAAAGTTTCCAATGTCTTTAATATCAAATTTATATGTTACTTAAGGAGGTGCTTTAAGGCCACGTGTATAGAAACAATCAACAAATTCATTACAGTAATATGTAAAACAAAGGATATGAAAATTAATAAAATACAAGATATATGTTATGTTATCCAAATTAGTGAAATTTTGCCTTAACAGTATTTCACGTTTCCTTTTTGAGTTTTAATACAGAGGTTTAAAATACTTAAGATTTATTATAGGACACTGTATCCAATTTTTAATTTTGCATAATCAGTGGTATAGATATCTTCAAGTCAAGCACACTAATGCCCTTCTGGAAAGTGTCCTTGGACACTTAATAATAAAACAGAGTAACTGAGTTTATTTCTAAATGTTCACATAATTAAAGTTTAACAATTGGACATGAACTGTTTTTAGAATTTCATTTCTGTATTCTGGAGTACACATGGTGGGGAACTTTTAGTCAGGAAGCATCTCTCTCTCTGTCTCAAAAATGTAAATACCTTTGACATTGCTGGATGGATCTGTCACCGAGGGAGCGGGCACCATCTGTCTCTGCTTAGTTGTGTTGAAAATGTTGGCCTGGCAGCACAGGAGAAGCCTGAGAAGCCTGAGGAGCACCTCCACTCCTTTCCAACGTGGTCATACATTATCTGAAGTGCTGCAAAACCATCTGAGTTTGGGTCTGTGAAATGAAGACAGTAGAATTACTGTCAGCCAGCAAAAGATTAATTATCAGAGTTTAGAAAGACAAAGAAGCTATCTGGGTTCAGAACCTTTTCCAGCTGTCACGTAGTGGTAAAGGGGAGAGACAGAGGTTCTCTATTTGCTGAGTTAGAGACCCAGGTGAGGAAGCACATGTGAGTAGGAGGAGGCTACACAGATGAGAGTATTGTACGATTAAGACAATATTGTACTTAATTCTTAGTAAACTTGGGAGGATAGGTTTGTAATCATAATTCACCTTTCATTTTAATCGATTATAGTCAAAACCCAGAAAAGTAGCAGACACAATATCAGGGAATTGCCAAGGTTTTATTTCCTCCAACCCACATATCTAATTTTATAGGTAATCTATTATCTCTACTTACATGACAAATGTGTAGCTGATCAGTTTGCCATATTCTCCCTGAAACAGTCTCTTCCTCCTTCTACCATGGTGCTTCTATCTATTAATGGAACTAGCATCACTTCAGTTCCAAAGCTTGGAATCATTTTATCACCCCTCCTTTCCACTGCTGGTTACTTGGCAATTGACTCCCCTTGCAGAGTTTATCTCTAATTTGTTTCTTTCTCTTTGTTTTCAACACTGCAATCACAATTCAAGCCTTCCTTCTTACCATGTTAAAATATTCACTAGCTGGATTCCCTATCCCCAATATTCCCTCTACGGTCAGATTTATGATTTATTTTCCTAGAGATCAATTCTAGTCCTACGTCTATGATGTAAAATTTTGCTTACCCCAAACTACCTATTGAATAAAGCTCAAAGGCAAGTAAGCCATACTGATTTCTCATTCAGTGGCTATATTTACTCTATCCACTTTCCTGCTCTCTGCTCTTTTTTGTGTGTGTGTGTGTTTATTTGTTTTGTGGGTTGTTTTTTTTTTTTTTTTTTTTTTTTGCCTCTGAACCCATTTAGGAGGTTTCCTCTGTCTGGAATTGCCCATTTACTTTCTATTTATCCTTTAGGACCTAGATAAAATTTTTCATCTACACAGAATTGTCTTGGGTCACACAGCTATGAATAATTTTTTTGCCACCTGAATGTTCACAGACTGAGATTGAAAGGCATCCACCTAAGAACATTATAAAGATAATGAAACTGTAGAATCATTGCACACTCTATGTATCCTTGCAGTTTAGAAAACCATGTTAGAAAAAATGATAAATGGCCAGTACAACTCCCAAACCTAAGACAGTTTCCAAGGAAAACTCTGGTAAACAAAAATTGGTGAGTCTTCTCCCCATATCTGAAAGTCTGGTTGAATCCATAATTAAAAGAAGCACAATTGAACATGTAAGCACTCACACACATGTATGAAAAGTGGGAACATATTTTTAAAGGGAAAAAAAATTCTTGAAAAACCCACTGGATTTCTTTGAAAGGATAGATAAGCCTAAAAGTGACGTGGGGCACAATGGATATGATTGTTAGACTTCTGTGGTAAAGGGATGTCTGTTTCCTCTCACTCTATCTCCCATCACCCACATGCTACAACAATCACAGAGTGTTTTCACAATTCTCTTAATAAGCCATGCCCTTTCATATTTCCAGGCTTGTTCCTCCTCTTCTTGGTGCTTTGAGATATATTTTTTGAAGCCTCCCCACACAGCAGAGAGATAAATTCATTTTTGCTTTCAATTTCCTGGTATTTTGGTCCTATCTCAATTATGATACCCTTCATAATAGAGCCCTAATTACTTTTTTACAATATACTTATGCGTATGAATGAGTCCCTGCATTATGGGTACTAAGCTTTTTAAATCACTAGAATCCACTAAGGGCCTAACAGGTAATAAGAGTTCAATAAATATTAGATAGATGAAAGAAAAAAAGAATCAAGATATGGTAGGGATTACCAGCCTCAAGTGTCAAAAGAAAATGAGGCTCAGAACTTGAATTACTTGCTCCTAATCAGCCAACTGAAGGTGACAAAGCTAAGAGTCAAACCCAAGTTTTCTTAATACAGGTCAATGCTTTTTTCCTAAATTGACTCAGGAACTTGTTTGCCAAATCTTGGATATTCAAATCAGATGACACTCTTGGAGCTTTAAACTAGTGAGGTTTTTAAAAATCAAGAGGCATCCTTCTTTATCTAGACTGTAATAATACAAATAGCTGCATAAAAGCAATTACATTCATGTACACGGCACATCCACAGAAGATCATTAAGGTAAAGCAAGATATACTAAAACAGTTCTTAACTTTGAGAAAGCCATGCTCTTCTTCACAAATTTGCCTACATATGACTGTGGAAGACAGGTAACTGGACCTGATAAATCCGGGTATGGATGAATATTTGATTCAAACAGGTTTCAGCATGAGAAAAGAATATGGATTGCCTCTCAATATTTATGGTACTAAGAGGATATGAATTGATTAATGCAGCCTGCTAACTATCCCAATTTATTTCAGTCAAGCAAAAGAACTGTGTGACGAGGTTTCAAAACAAATCGATTATTTTAGGTTACTTGAGATTGTTTTAAGCGCTTGTAAGCAGAGCAAGAGTGGTCAGATCTCATGTCCATACTGTAAGCTGATTAGCCATGTATCCCATTTCACGATTGATTCCAGCTGTGTCTAAGGCTTGGCCGCTGAGCATTTCCAAGAAGCATTTCCAACTATCAACACTATCCCTTTCAACAGCAGGACGACTGGCAGAGATTAAAAGAAAAAAAAAAAAAACTGGTTATTCTGCTTATACTAGTACTGAGAGAGAGAAAATATCCTAAGTTTGACAAAAATAGAAGAGAACATATCTAAAGGAATCATTCTGCCCCATTTGTAAAGACATAATTTCTTTTGTTAATTTTTTTTCCTATGAAAACATATGATCCCAGCTACTGTGGGAATGAGTTCAGGCCATGTGGGTCATGGGCGTGAGGCACTGCAGTCACATGTGGGTTCCTGTCTTACGCTCTCTGTAAGCACTTTCTGAAAGAAAATTTTTAAGAAACATTATGCAATTTGCTGTCAATTTATGTGGAACTATTGAAGTGTGATGTCGTTTTGGTCAAAATTAGATTGCATAAATTCAGAAGCCCTAACTTGAGATCATTCAATTTTCCGAATTACTAGATTTACATATTAATAACTCCTAGGGTATTTTTCTTTTCGCTAGCTCTAATTGTAACCAGAATTTATGGCTTGGATTCTTTTAGAATCCAATTGCAATGGCCAAGTGCTTAAAGCCTGGAACCTTGCCACTTTATCACAGAGACCCTCGGTAGACACAAATCGAAAGGCTAGGGCTTTGCATTTCATTCTGTTCCCCCCCGTGGGATGGTTCTCACCACACTATTAATATATACTCACACACTCTCACCAAACCCTACTGCCAAGCGACAGCAGCAAGAGAGTATTTATGGCCCATTGATTCAAAATGTGTTCACTTCCCTAACACATTCATTTCATCAGGATGTAAACACAAAATTCAAGAAATTAGAATTTTTTCCCTTGAATTCGTTTTGCTAATTTCCATAGTATCAATGAATTAGAAAAGAAATAAAAATGTGAAATCTGATTTGTGTCTGTATGTGTGTTCTGAGCTAAGAGTTTTGGGTGTCCCACCTCCTTTGAGGATCTCCTGCAGAGGGAAGGATTTAGAAAAGATTCTGACCCACTCAAAATGTGCTTATTCCCTTGGTGCCTGGGAAGAGCCAGCATTGTTCGGTAGCATGTTTTTCAACTCACTAAAGAGGGTTTATATTTACATGCAAACTCTTCTGCCCTTATTTAACATCAAAGTGAATGGCAGTAAGGCCCTCATTGGGCTTTCCTGGTGCTCAGATGGTAAAGCATCTGCCTGCAAATGTGGGAGACCTGGGTTTGATCCCTGGGCTGGGCAGATCCCCTGGAGAAGGAAATGGCAACTCACTCCAGTACTTTTGCCTGGAAAATTCCATGGATGGAGGCGCCTGGTAGGCTACAGTCCATGGGATTGCAAAGAGCTGGACACAACTGAGCAGCTTCACTGGTTCAAGTTCCTCGTTGAAGACTTCTCACTGAAGGTTTCTGCAATGCATAGGTTATTTGGACACTGACTAACCTGAAACCAAGGAAGAAAGCCTCCAGCCAGAATTCAACAGACCTAAGGAGCAGGACAGAGACAGAGAGAACCAAAGTGGAAATTATATTTCTCAGGAAGAGAGATCTGCATTCCCATGTTTACTGCAGTATTTTGTTTTTACAACCTCCTTTGTGGCATCTTTATTTATCCACCTGTTATATGAACAGTGAACATAGGTCAGAAAAATCAGCTGCACTGAAACACTTCAGTCAACTGTAAAACAGAGCGAGTGTGGACATGGAGAGCTTTGCTGCAGTATTATTCACAATAGCCAAGATGGAAATAGCCTGTGTCCACCAATTGAGCGAATGGATAAAGAAGATGTGAAAAAAAGTACGTAAGTATATATATACACACACACACACACACAATATACATAATGGAATGGATTTGGGGGATGAATCAGTGGTTAATTAGGATTTAGCCTAATTGGGTCAAATTCCAAATCAATCCCAAATTTAACTAATTGAGTTCCAAATTTGAACCCCTCCTCTATTTGACAATAATAATAGTAATAATTAAAACAACTCTTCATTGAATACTTACTATATGACAAGGACTTTACTTATATTCTTTCATTCAATTCTTACAACCATCTTATGAAGTAGATATATATTACTATTTTATAGATAAAGTAACAAACATCCAAAATCTATGTAAAATAACTAAGAAGCCTGGTCAAACTGACCAGAGTGCATGTGCTTGAGCATTCCTCTCTCCTGCCTCCCACCTGAACACCAGAAATCTTCTTCCCCTACTGCTGGCAGCTGTTCAAGCACATCTGTCCACCCAGAACCTTAGATGTGCTTCACTAACCCACTTCCTCCCGGACACCAGCACCGCTGCTCTGACGAAGCAGAGGGTGTGTTATTAGCATTCTAGGTCTCCACGTCTTAGACAACCTGAGGTGGGTACAGCATGGGCTCTCGGGCCAAGCTGCACAGCTCCAATGCTATCCCTGCCACATACCAAGTATGTGACTATGGGCAAATTCCCCTCTGCTCCATAGTTTACTTCATTCAGAAAACAGGGTTATAAGGATATCACCCTCACAAGTTTGGTTTAAGGATTAAATGAAGCAACACATGTGAAATATTGAAAGTTTATCTGGCAAATAGCATGCACTCCATAAACGTTATTATTTTCCACCAAACACCAGACTCAGTCCCATGGGGCTGCAAAAAGGTGCAAGTAACACAGGGGAAACTGATTCCTTTACTGGAGGCACTGAGAAAGCTAATTCCTAGGCAGGTTGATAAGAAGTCCAGGGTTCCCCAAGGAGAGAGGGGTCTGGAATTCTCAAGGAGGAGGAAAGGACAAACTTTTTTTTTTCCCTCTACATTCTTTAGGATTATGTAACAATAATGTATCCTGCTTGAGGACAGTTTCTGGAAAAAAAATCTTCTGGCTAATCCTGTAATCTTAAAATGTAAATTATGGGAGTGGGTCTGCTACTGCTGCTGCTAAGTCACTTCAGTCGTGTCCGACTCTGTGTGACCCCATAGACGGCAGCCCACCAGGCTCCCCCGTGCCTGGGATTCTCCAGCCAAGAACACTGGAGTGGGTTGCCATTTCCTTCTCCAGTGCATGAAAGTAAAAAGTGAAAGGGAAGTCACTCAGTCGTGTCCGACTCTTAGCAACCCCATGGACTGTAGCCTACCAGGCTCCTCCTTCCATGGGATTCTCCAGGCAACAGTACTGGAGTGGGGTGCCATTGCCTTCTCCGATGGGAGTGGGTCTAGTAAGGTCTTTACAACCTCCAGACAGCCTTTTGATTCATTGTAATAACTAATTAAAAGGTATATAACTCCATTGCTAACACTAGCAAGGGGGTACTCTTTCTGCCCCCTTCTGATGTCTATGTCAGAAGCTTTCTCTATCCCTTTTATACTTTAATAAAACTTTATTACATAAAAGCTCTGAGCGATCAAGCCTCATCTCTGGCCCCGGATTGAATTCTTCTCCTCCGGAGGCCAAGAATCCCAGCGTCTTTCATGGTTCAGCAGCAACCTTTCAGCACCATGGTGCTCCTGTTTGTATCTCTGCTCCTTTCTCTGTTTTTGATTTCCTGCTTCTTATTTCTATGAAAGTACAGTCCCACATCAAACAAATGACTTTCCAAGAGACCCACAGAAAGCTAAATCTAGGCATCTAAAAACATGAACTTTTTTCAGTCCAATAGCCAGGAGATCATAAACCATTTGTAAAATACAAAATGAAGTTCAGCTGTAATTACAAAAGAGGAAGACCATAATTATGTTTTTAAAAGTCCACAAATGCATTCTCTCTGTCTCCAGAAATATTCTCTATTAACCCATCTGTGTGGAATCTAGAAAAATGCTACTGATGGACCTACTTGTACAACAGGAATACAGATGCAGTCCCGGCTTCTAAGCTCTGGCACCACTACCTTCTTTAAATCCTTCCATCCCTAGGGGTCTGGTGGCTTCCTGCTGTGGTTAATCTCTGGGTTTGCTCACCATTTCCTGTTGGTCTCCTGGGCCCTTATATCACCTGTGTACACAGTGTCCAGTGTCAAATTCCCTGTCTGATATAATCACACTGGCTCCTGTGTCCTCTGACTCTAGACTGATAACCCTGTGTAATCCTTCAGTTTCAATGTTATTGGTCCGGGTTTCTCTTGCCACAAGCGTGAAGTGGCACTTTGCTTCCTAATATGTCCTCCCTTTCATTTTTTTAAAAAAGTATTTTTAAATTGGAGAATAATTACTTTACAATGTTGTGTTGGTTTCCGTCATGTACCAATCCGAATCAGTTATAATAGTGGCTCAGACGGTAAAGAATCTGCCTGCAATGAGTGAGACGGGTCCGATTCCTGGGTTGGGAAGACCCCCTGGAGGAAGGCAGGGCAGCTCACTCCAGTATTCTTGCCTGGAGGATCACCATGGACAGAGGCGCATGGCAGGCACAGTCCACGGGGTCACACAACTCAGCAACTAAGCACACATTCCCTCCCTCCTAATCTTCCCTGCCCCCTCCCATCCCACTGCTCTAGGTCAACACAGAGCACCAGGCTGGGCTCCCTGTCATACAGCAACTGCCTCCCTAGTCGCCTATTTTACACATGATAGTGTATATAAGTCAACGCTACGTTCTCAGTCTCTCCTAGCCTCTCTTTCACCCACTGTGTCCACAAGTCCATTCTCTATGTCTGCATCTCTATTTCTTCCCAGTAAATAGGTTCATCAGTGCTATCTTTATAGCCTCCATATATATGAATTAATATACACTATTTGTTTTTCTCTTTCTGACTTACTTCATTCTGTGTATCAGGCAGCCTAGATGTCCACCAACAGATGAATGGATAAAGAAGATGTGGCACAGTGGAATAATACCGTGGAATATTACTAAGCCATAAAAAAGAATGAATTTGAGTCAGTGGTAATGAGGTGGAACCTTTCATTCTGCATCTACATCCTAACTCAGTGCTTCCTTTGAGGGTCCCATTGACTCCAGAGTGTCATCACATGAGAACTCGTCATTCTCCCTCCTTTTCTAGCCTGTGCCTTCTCAGAATGACATGCTAGTAAGTAATTAGAAAGCTAATCCACTATCTTAATATCTGACATCTTGATGTGGAACTCTTTCCAGGGTTTTCTGCTTAAAATCACCACTTTCAACCAAAGCCAGAACCCTTCCAGGTAGCCTATTATTTTCAGTAGCATTTTCACTATCTTAATTGCCCTTACTCAAAATGTCACGGTACAGCTCACATCCACCCTCATAAACAATCAGTTGCTGCCTCTAGTTAATCTTCATAATGATCCCTGGGTTTCTATGTCTTCTTCAGACACACGTCACCTTTACCTGGATGATTCTGGAGTTTTACCTGGACTTGGTTGTCTGCCTCTAAGTGCTGCCAGCTCTCATCAGTCCCATGTAAAGTCTAATCCACTTTTTTACCATCTTCCATTAGATCTTTTTAAAACTTTTTATTTTGTATTGGGGTATAGCTAAATGACAATGTTGTGACAGTTTAGGGTGAACAGTGAAGGGACACAGTCATACATATACATGTTGCCCTTATCCCCAAATTCCCCTCCCATCCAAGCTGTCACATAACATTGAGCAGAGTTCCATGTGCTATATAGTAGGTCTTTGTTGGTTATCCATTTAAAATATATGTCCATTCCAAACTCCGTGTCTCTTGCCCCTTTCCATCCCCCCAGCAACAATTTACCATTAGTTCTTTATCATAAGCTTCAATTGTTCTCCTTATATTACTTATAAGACAAGTCAAATTTAGCCTGGCATTCACGATCCCCAAGATCAAACTACACACTCCCCATAAGTAGTTCTTACACTTCCCAATATGTAAAACCTCTTCTGGTCATTTTGAATATCTCAAGTTTATGATTTGTTTTTCTGCAAGATGGTCCCCAAGGAGACGTGACAGTCAGTGAAAAATATACTTGATTTTTGAGTGTTCACACTCCACTCACAGAGTATTTACAAATTCTAAAAACAGCTGCAGTGTTCTGTAGCTCCCAGCAGATTTAGAATCTTACCATGCCATGTCTTGAATCTTCTGGGTTCCTGAGACAACAAGCCAGGTATGATGAAGGAGGAGGCATGCTTACTAGGGACTGGATTTGGATTAAAAGAATCCATGGCACATGTAACAGTGCTTTTTAAGTACCCTCTCAATTATTCACTTTCTTTATATTCCCTGACTTCTATATATTAACTGAGCTCTGAGAGGCTCTCTACACCAGGAGATAGCCTATAAAAAATTACATCCCTTGGGAAAAGCCACTCTAGTCTATACAAACCCAATGAGCTCCTTCAAGAACAAAAGGACCCTGGAGATGAGATGAGGCTCATCTGATGGGTTGGAGTTCCTGATTGCTCTGAACACCATCTGGCCAGTTAACTATTCTGACATTGAGAAGCATTAAAATATTGAACTTTGGTGTTACTGATACCCATAAGAACTTCCCAAAGAAAAAGCAAGCCAGCTGTTGATATTTATGAGACCTCTATAAAATGATCAAGAAGAAAATATGTACTTGAACAGTTTAATATTATCCATAAATATCCTGCTAATTTATCTCAACTAATAGAACTTTCAGAACAGTTTCTAAACCTTTTGCTGAACATCTGTGTTAAATGTGGGTGGTTATGATAATAGCAGATAAATGTAGCTTTTGCTAATTTACTGCCATGAGTTAAACTTTATAACATAATTTTCTCATTAAAAATAACTGAGGGTGTTAAAATCACAGAACATAATCTTACATGAAGAATGTTATTTCTTTTTTGTGAAATTCAATATTCTGAGGATTACTGTGAAAATATTTTAGATGAAAAAAGTCATAGAAGTTGTTATAGACGCATGAAACCTGAAATCATTTGCCTGCAATCAATGGTACTTAAAGGTGGCACAGCCAAATCTGGTTCCCCTCAGGTGAAATTACTCTTTGGTGTTTATCATTTTTTCTCCCTTCCAGTTTGACTTAGTCTGTTCCTTCATCTCCCAGTACTAAGCCAGGAGTCTAGAGCAGTAAAGGGATATAAGTATCAAACAGCTGGATTCTCTCCTTTGCTTATGAACTTAAGGCAGAATGGTTATAAACTTATATGGTCCTCACAATGAGTTTGCAACACACCATTCATATCGTCTGCCACTCCACTGTCTCTTTGAGTTAATTCAACTCTGTATTTGCCTTTTGGAGATCAAGCAGGAAGAGAATGGCAAAGTAACAAGTGTGATGACCTGGACTCTTCATGGTATAGAAATTCCCTGGAGGAGCCTCTACAAAATCCAAGACACCAAGGTCCCTCCAGGAACGATGATATTCAATCTTCATTGTCAAGTTACAATCAAAGATAGTTCTTGAAAGAAAAGATTAAGTTCAAAAGGAATCTACTGATCTACCTATCCATTCATCCATTCTCACAGAAAAAGAATCTACTGATTAATGGTCATTTTTATAAATTTAGGCCTGAGAGAATAATGAATATTGACTGAAACAGAATTCTACAATTTAGAGACAGCATAGAAACAAGTTAATATAATTAAAACAAGAAATGAGGGAGAAGAAACAAGACAAAAACTCCCTACAATTTAAAGGTTACACAAAGAAACTTTGATATAATTAAAACATTAAAAAAAGAGAAAAAAGGATAAAACTGATATTCAACTTCTACACTGTATTTGTTCAGTCATTGAAATGGCTAAAGAAAAGTTGGATTAAAGTCTTGGAATCTGAAAATTTTAATAAAAGAAACTTACATAAAATGTACATTAATCATCTAGATAATATAAAGCAAAACAACTCTTTTTGTAAAACTACCAATTATTTAAGCTGTGTTTTCCTGGCTCTTTTTTATTTAGTTGAGCCTTGACACTTCATTCTACTTTGCAATTTTTAATTGTACTTTGGTTTTAATAGGATGAGGAGGAGAGTGAAGATAGAGGCAATTATTGCCATGCCCTAAATTAATGAGTGTTAACAAGCTCTGTGGAAGAAATAGATTGCATATTAGGGGATTTTTTTTAAAGGTTATTGATTATCATCTTAAAATTTAATGCATGAGAAAGAGGATGACAATCAATTTGGAGAAAATTAAAAACTATTCTAGAAATCATTTGAGTGAAATTCATGAAAAGGTCCAAGAAGATGCTTAAAAATAAGAACAATGAGGGAAATAACCTGAACAGATATTAAAATATTGCAGAGCCAGCCTTCAAAATATATATTGAGCTAGTAAAGGAATAGGCAGGTATACCAATGGAACAGAGTAGAAGGTACAGAAACAAATAAGAATCACCAACCACTTAGGTTCAAGCAAAATCCATTTTCTATAAATACAATAAATGAAAAGAAACAAAATGACTTTCTTCTTGTGATGAGAACTCATTATTTATTGTCTTATCTTTTATATATCATATAGCAGTTCAGTTCAGTCACTCAGTCGTGTCCGACTCTTTGCAACCCCATGAATTGCAGGACGCCAAGCCTCTCTGTCGATCACCATCTCCCAGAGTTCACTCAGACTCACGTCCATCGAGTCAGTGATGCCATCCAGCCATCTCATCCTCTGTCGTCCCCTTCTCCTGCCTCCAATCCCTCCCAGCATCAGAGTCTTTTCCAGTGAGTCAACTCTTCGCATGAGGTGGCCAAAGTACTGGAGGTTCACCTTTAGCATCATTCCTTCCAAAGAAATCCCAGGGCTGATCTCCTTCAGAACAGACTGGTTGGATCTCCTTGCAGTCCAAGGGACTCTCAAGAGTCTTCTCCAACACCACAGTTCAAACGCATCAATTCTTTGGCGCTCAGCCTTCTTCACAGTCCAACTCTCACAACCATACATGAACACAGGAAAAACCATAGCCTGGACTAGACAGAACTTAGTTGGCAAAGTAATGTCTCTGCTTTTGAATATACTATCTAGGTTGGTCATAACTTTTCTTCCAAGGAGTAAGCGTCTTTTAATGGCTGCAGTCACCATCTGCAATGATTTTGGAGCCCCCCAAAAATAAAGTCTGACACTGTTTCTACTGTTTCCCCATCTATTTCCTATGAAGTGATGGGACCAGATGCCATGATCTTCATTTTCTGAATGTTGAGCTTTAAGCAAACTTTTTCACTCTCCACTTTCACTTTCATCAAGAGGCTTTTGAGTTCCTCTTCACTTTCTGCCGTAAGGGTGGTGTCATCTGCATATCTGAGGTTATTGATATTTCTCCTGGCAATCTTGATTCCAGCTTGTGTTTCTTCCAGTCCAGCGTTTCTCATGATATAGTCTGCATATAAGTTAAATAAGCAGGGTGACAATATACAGGCTTGACGTACTCCTTTTCCTATTTGGAACCAGTCTGTTGATCCATGTCCAGTTCTAACTGTTGCTTCCTTACCTGCATACAGATTTCTCAAGAGGCAGGTCAGGTGGTCTGGTATTCCCATCTCTCTCAGAATTTTCCACAGTTTATTGTGATCCACACAGTCAAAGGCTGTGGCATAGTCAATAAAGCAGAAATAGATGTTTTTCTGGAACTCTTTTGCTTTTTCCATGATCCAGTAGATGTTGGCAATTTGATCTCTGGTTCCTCTGCCTTTTCTAAAACCAGCTTGAACATCAGGGAGTTCACGGTTCACATATTGCTGAAGCCTGGCTTGGAGAATTTTGACATTACTTTACTAGTGTGTGAGATGAGTGCAATAGTGCGGTAGTTGAGCATTCTTTGGCATTGCCTTTCCTTGGAATTGGAATGAAAATTGACCTTTTCCAGTCCTGTGGCCAGTGCTGAGTTTTTCAAATTTGCTGGCATATTGAGGGCAGCACTTTCACAGCATCATCTTTCAGGATTTGAAACAGCTCAACTGGAATTCCATCACCTCCACTAGCTTTGTTCTTAGTGATGCTTTCTAAGGCCCACTTGACTTCACATTCCAAGATGTCTGGCTCTAGGTGAGTGATCACACCATCGTGAGTATAGGGTAGTGAAAAGAATGCTCAAAATACCGCACAATTGCACTCATCTCACATGCTAGTAAAGTAATGCTCAAAATTCTCCAAACCAGGCTTCAGCAATATGTGAACCATGAACTTCCTGATGTTCAAGCTGGTTTTAGAAAAGGCAGAGGAACCAGGCATCAAATTGCCAACATCTGCTAGATCATGGAAAACCCAAGAGAGTTCTAGAAAAACATCTATTTCTGCTTTATTGACTATGCCAAAGCCTTTGAGTGTGTGGATCACAATAAACTGTGGAAAATTCTGAGAGAGATGGGAATACCAGACCACCTAACCTGCCTCTTGAGAAAGCTGTATGCAGGTCAGGAAGCAACAGTTAGAACTGCACATGGAACAACAGACTGTTCCAAATAGGAAAAGGAGTACGTCAAGGCTGTATATTGTCACCCTGCTTATTTAACTTCTATGCAGAGTACATCATGAGAAACGCTGGACTGGAAGAAACACAAGCTGGAATCAAGATTGCCGGGAGAAATATCAATAACCTCAGATATGCAGATGACACCACCCTTACGGCAGAAAGTAAAGAGCAGCTAAAAAGCCTCTTGATGAAAGTGAAAGAGGAGAGCGAAAAAGTTGGCCTAAAGCTCAACATTCAGAAATCAAAGATCATGGCATCCAGTCCCATCACTTCATGGGAAATAGATGGGGAAACAGTGGAGACAGTGTCAGACTTTATTTTGGGGGGCTCCAAAATCACTGCAGATGGTGATTGCAGCCATGAAATTAAAAGACGGCTTACTCCTTGGAAGAAAAGTTATAACAAACCTAGATAGTATATTCAAAAGCAGAGACATTACTTTGCTGACTAAGGTCCGTCTAGTCAAGGCTATGGTTTTTCCAGTGGTCATGTATGGATGTGAGAGTTGGACTGTGAAGAAGGCTGAGCGCCAAAGAATTGATGCTTTTGAACTGTGGTGTTGGAGAAGACTCTTGAGAGTCCCTTGGACTGCAAGGAGATCCAACCAGTCCATTCTGAAGTATATCAAGCCCTGGGATTTCTTTGGAAGGAATGATGCTAAAGCTGAAGGTCCAATACTTTGGCCACCTCATGTGAAGAGTTGACTTATTGGAAAAGACTCTGATGCTGGGAGGGATTGGGGGCAGAAGGAGAAGGGGACGACCAAGGATGAGATGGCTGGATGGCATCACCGACTCAATAGATGTAAGTCTGAGTGAACTCCAGGAGATGGTGATGAACAGGGAGGCCTGGTGTGCTGCGATTCATGCAGTCGCAAAGAGTCGGACACGACTGAGTGACTGATCTGAACTGAAGATCTTTTTTGTACAATTCTTCTGTGTATTCTTGCCACCTCTTCTTAATATCTTCTGCTTCTGTTAGGTCCATACCATTTCTGTCCTTTATCGTGCTCATCTTTGCATGAAATATTCCCTTGGTATCTCTAATTTTCTTGAAGAGATCTCTAGTCTTTCCCATTTCGTTCTTTTCCTCTATTTCTTTGCACTGATCGCTGAAAAAGGCTTTCTTATCTCTTTTTGCTATTCTCTGGAATTCTGCATTCAGATGCTTATATTTTTCCTTTTCTCCTTTGCTTTTCGCGTCTCTTCTTTTCACAGCTATTTGTAAGGCCTCCCCAGACAGCCATTTTGCTTTTTTGCATTTCTTTTCCATGGGGATGGTCTTGATCCCTGTCTCCTGTACAATGTCATGAACCTCATTCCATAGTTCATCAGGCACTCTATCTATCAGATCTAGGCCCTTAAATCTACTTCTCACTTCCACTGTATAATCATAAGGGATTTGATTTATGTTATACTTGAATGGTCTAGCGGTTTTCCCTACTTTCTTCAATTTGAGTCTGAATTTGGCAATAAGGAGTCATGATCTGAGCCACAGTCAGCTCCTGGTCTTGTTTTTGTTGACTGTATAGAGCTTCTCCATCTTTGGCTGCAAAGAATATAATCAATCTGATTTCAGTGTTGACCATCTGGTGATGTCCATGTGTAGAGTCTTCTCTTGTGTTGTTGGAAGAGGGTGTTTGCTATGACCAATGCATTTTCTTGGCAAAACTCTATTAGTCTTTGCCCTGATTCATTCTGCATTCCAGGGCCAAATTTGCCTATTACTCCAGGTGTTTCTTCACTTCCTACTTTTGCATTCCAGTTCCCTATAATGAAAAGGATATCTTTTTTGGGTGTTAGTTCTAAAAGGTCTTGTAGGTCTTCATAGAACTGTTCAACTTCAGCTTCTTCAGCGTTACTGATTGGGGCATAGACTTGGATAACTGTGATAATGAATGAAATGCCTTGGAGACGAACAGAGATCATTCTGTCGTTTTTGAGATGGCATCCAAGTACTGCATTTTGGACTCTTCTGTTGACCATGATGGCTACTCCATTTCTTCTGAGGGATTCCTCCCCGCAGTCGTAGATATAATGGTCATCTGAGTTAAATTCACCCATTCCAGTACATTTTAGTTCAGTGATTCCTAGAATGTCGACGTTCACCCTTGCCATCTCTTGTTTGACCACTTCCAATTTGCCTTGATTCATGGACCTGACATTCCAGGTTCCTATGCAATATTGCTCTTTATAGCATCGGATCTTGCTTCTATCACCAGTCACATCCACAACTGGGTATTGTTTTTGCTTTGGCTCCATCCCTTCGTTCTTTCTGGAGTTATTTCTCCTCTGATCTCCAGTAGCATATTGGGCACCTACTGACCTGGGGAGTTCCTCTTTTGGTACCCTATCATATTGCCTTTTCATACTGTTCATGGGGTTCTCAAGGCAAGAATACTGAAGTGGCTTTCCATTCCCTTCTCCAGTGGACCACATTCTGTCAGACCTCTCCACCATGACCCGCCCATTTTGGGTTGCCTGGCAGGCATTGCTTGGTTTCATTGAGTTAGACAAGGCTGTGGTCCTAGTGTGATTAGATTGACTAGTTTTCTGTGAGTATGGTTTCAGTGTGTCTGCCCTCTGATGCCCTCTTGCAACACCTACCATCTTACTTGGGTTTCTCTTACCTTGGGCTTGGGGTATCTCTTCACAACTGCTCCAGCAAAGCACAGCCGCTGCTCCTTACCTTGGACGAGGGGTATCTCTATTTTTTTAAATGCTCTCTATTGGGGATGGTGCAGGGCCACTGATTTTGGTATAAACTGGTGTTTCTGGAGACAACATATCAGTGTATTCTGAAAGCTTCAAATTTCCTTTTCTGGTGTTTGCCACCCCTGCCCCCACCACAAATAACTAAGAAGCCATATGAGAACCTGCTCATGAGACCCTCCTCTGCCATCCATTATAGTAATAAAAACATGGATGCAAGAAGTAACTGGTGAAATACAGCTCAAGAAATAATAAAGATTAAAATATCATGGAACTATAGCTATTGGCAAAGAGAACAATTTCATAACATACTGTCTTGAGGAGTAAGTTATAGAAAAGTGTGAACCTAGACAAAACAACATTTAAAGCCAGACAGATAAATAGATGGATGAATGGATGGATAGGCTGAGGTAATGCAAAACAAATTATTAATGGATTAAGGGTTTTTATAAAATGAAAGAAATGATATTCCAACATTACTAGAAAATTTTTAATTTTAGTGATGATAGTTTTCCTTTGATTATACTGGAGGGAACCACTTTGGGAAGCTCTCTTTAAGAGAATCACTGAAACAGTAATGGTTAACATCAACTGAGTACTCACTATGTACCAGGAACAATATTAAGCATGAGTTTATGTCTGTAGTCCTCATGAGAAAGGTACAGTTATTATCAGTCCTATGTTACTGATGGGGAAACTAAGGCACAGAGCTCTCAGGTAAATTTCACCTTATCATCAGCCAGAAAATGACAGGACAGAGGCTTAAATGTGAGTTATCTAGACAGAATGGCTGTTTAATAAACCATCATGCCACAGACCTTCCCTTAGCAGAAAGGTCACTTCAAAACCAGTACCAGCTCCATGTTCAGAGGAAAGAATGATAGTTATATCTGGCATGGCAAGGCCCATCTTTTAGGTGCTTTTGATGGGTAAGCCCCTTCCCCATATACTCAACTACATCTCAAAATTTACACAGGGCTCAAGATGACCTCTAGAATAAAAAAGCATCAAGATCAAAACTCTTTTTTTTTTTTTTCCTGAGGCTCAAAGATCAGCTTTTCTGAGCCAGGGGAACCCTGGCTGAGACCTGACTAAAGGAAAGAAAATTGGAATCTAGGGGGAAAAAAAAAAAAGAAAACCTAAGCATCAGCCACAACCAGCAAATCTGAACTGGTGATCCTCTGTCAGCATTTGATCTAAGCCATTATATGAGAGTTGTTTTTTTGTTTTTTTGTTTTTTTTAATACAAAAATTATTTTTTTATTTAAATTTTATTTTTTTACTTTACAATACTGTATTGGTTTTGCCATACATTGACATGAATCCACCACAAGTGTACATGAGTTCCCAACCCTGAACCCCTCTCCCACCACCCTCCCCATATCATCTCTCTGGGTCATCCCAGTGCACCAGCCCCAAGCATCCTGTATCCTGTATCGAACCTAGACTAGTGATTGAAGAAGGCATAACGTTAATGCCTGATCCAAAATCTGATTACTGAGAGCTCTAATTCTGAACCTTAACAGTTGGAAGAAGTATATCCGAGACCGAACTTAACATCTGGGAAAGCCATCTCCTCTCCTGTATGCTAAAGAACTGCTCTGGGGAGAATGCAGTGAGGTAGATGGGGCATACTGGAAATGGTCCAGCCCTGCATGATGGTGAGGTACGTAAGAGGAATCCTCTGGCTTGAGTCAGAACACTTTGGATTCTTGGCCACATCATTTAAAATTCTAAGGGATCCAAAAGTCTACAAGCAATAAATGCTGGAGAGGGTGTGGAGAAAAGGGAACGCTCTTACACTGTTGGTGGGAATGCAAACTAGTACAGCCACTATGGAGAACAGTGTGGAGATTCCTTAAAAAACTGGAAATTGAACTGCCTTATGACCCAGCAATCCCACTGCTGGGCATACACACCCAGGAAACCAGAATTGAAAGAGACACGTGTACACCAATGTTCACTGCAGCACTGTTTATAATAGCCAGGACATGGAAGCAACCTAGATGTTCATCAGCAGACGAATGGATAAGAAAGCTGTGGTACATATACACAATGGAATATTACTCAGCCATTAAAAAGAATACAATTGAATCCGTTCTAATGAAGTGGATGAAACTGGAGCCAATTATACAGAATGAAGTAAGCCAGAAAGAAAAACACCAAGTATACTAATACATATATATGGAATTTAGAAAGATGGTAATGACAACCCTGTATGTGAGACAGCAAAAGAGACACAGATGTATAGAACAGATTTTTGGACTCTGTGGGACAGGGAGAGGGTGGGATGACTTGGGAGAATGGCATTGAAACATGTATACTATCATGTAAGAAATGAATCACCAGTCTAGGTTAGACACAGGATACAGAATGCTTGGGGCTGGTGCACTGGGATGACCCAGAGAGATGATATGGGGAGGAAGGTGGGAGGGGGGTTCAGGATTGGGAACTCATGTACACCTGTGGTGGATTCATGTCAATGTATGGCAAAACCCTCAAGAGTCTTCTCCAACATTACAGTTCAAACGCATCAATTCTTCGGCGCTCAGCCTTCTTCACAGTCCAACTCTCACATCCATACATGACCACAGGAAAAACCATAGCCTTGACTAGACGGACCTTAGTCGACAAAGTAATGTCTCTGTTTTGAATCTGCTATCTAGATTGGTCATAACTTTTCTTCCAAGGAGTAAGCGTCTTATAATTTCATGGCTGTAGTCACCATCTGTAGTGATTTTGGAGCCCCCCAAAATAAAGTCTGACACTGTTTCTACTGTTTCCCCATCTATTTCCCATGAAGTGATGGGACCAGATGCCATGATCTTCGTTTTCTGAATGTTGAGGTTTAAGCCAACTTTTTCACTCTCCTCTTTCACTTTCATCAAGAGGCTTTTTAGTTCCTTTTCACTTTCTGCCATAAGGGTGGTGTCATCTGGATATCTGAGGTTATTGATATTTCTCCCGGCAATCTTGATTCCAGCTTGTACTTCTTCCAGCCCAGCGTTTCTCATGATGTACTCTGCATAGAAGTTAAATAAGCAGGGTGACAATATACAGCCTTGATGTACTCCTTTTCCTATCTGGAACCAGTCTGTTGTTCCATGTCCATTTCTAACTGTTGCTTCCTGACCAGCATACAGATTTCTCAAGAGGCAGGTTAGGTGGTCTGGTATTCCCATCTCTTTCAGAATTTTCCACACTGCAAGGAGATCCAACCAGTCCATTCTGAAGGAGATCAACCTTGGGATTTCTTTGGAAGGAATGATGCTAAAGCTGAAGCTCCAGTACTTTGGACACCTCATGCAAAGAGTTTACTCATTGGAAAAGACTCTGATGCTGGGAGAGATTGGGGGCAGGAGGAAAAGGGGATGACCCAGGATGAGATGGCTGGATGGCATCACGGACTCAATGGACATGAGTCTGAGTGAACTCCGGGAGATGGTGATGGACAGGGAGGCCTTGCGTGCTGCGATTCATGGGGTCGCAAAGAGTCGGACACGACTGAGCGACTGAACTGAACTGAACTGATGGCAAAACCAATACACTATTGTAAAGTAAAACTTTTTTTAAAAAAGAATTAAATATATGGATTGATTTCCACATTAAAAAAATAAATTAATAAAAAATAGAAATAATAATAAAATTCTAAGGGAAAAGTAAAGGCCAGTGTTCCATAATTACAGGCTCATGGGGGACAGAAAGTGTTATAAATTTAATCTTGGAGAAAACATGGCCTTACTTTGATGTCACAGAATAGTCAGTTGTGAAGATATTTGGTTTAAGTGTATAGCTGTATGCTAGATAAGAGATGGGGGTTGGAGGGTGAACAGGAGGCTATTGGTGAGTGTAAAAACCTGTATGAAAGGAGACACACCATAGTTGTTGTTGGGTGTGTTGTATTCTTCTTTTAAATGTTCTTCTTTTGTCTATATTTTCTGACACCAAATACTGAGTTTTCAACAGCCAAAAAAAGAAACTTTATTTTAGGAAAAATAATCTTAACTGAAATTCCAGTTAATGTTGATCTTGCTGATATTTCATTTTTTCCCATGATATTTTAATAAAAGCAGGCACTTGGTAACTGATGCCTTATCCAAAATGAACACATTTTAATTTATTCTTTGACAGGATACATAATTGCCATGATATTTTATTCTTCAGCTCAGATGAATATCTCTATTCAATGAATATGGTAGAGAAAATTCACAGAATTTTCTGCAGAAGAAATATGTTGGATATGAAACATGAAATATTGCTCAGGTCATTAGGGTTTTATGATTTGGAGCTTATATTATACTCCCAAACAGGTGACAAAATAGAAAGATTAAATCAGATTTGTGAGACAGTAGCATTAAATGCTGGGCTGCAAGATGACCTATTGCTTTCTCAAGACATTAAGTTGTTGGCAAACAACCAAATTCCTATACAGGCAAAGCAATGAATGTAAATGAGAGAAATTTTATTCATGACCCAATTTAGTGATGAGGCCTTCTTTCCTTTATTCCCAAAGAAAAATGTGAAAAATATTTTTATCATTTATCAACTGTAAATATAGTGAACTTCTATTGTCTCCAAGTTTTCTCTGCAGTGCCTACTGGGGAAAGGAACCACCTTTGATACTCAAAGAAACATAATCTTTGTATAAGGATAATAAAAAAGTAGATTCCCTTATTTCCCTTTTAACCATATAACTATCAGGACTTGATGTATCCTACAGTATCACTGTCTTGGGAACTGGTTAGTGGAATCCATAAGATTAGTGATACATTCAGAATAACCACAGGAATGGGTTTTCAGAGGGAATTCCAGAATTAAGACATTACACAGTCAAAGAAACTTGAAAGGTGAACTAACTCACATCTGTCATTTTAAGGTTGAAGAAACAGTTGGGGACCCTGACAGTTCAGAGGTCACAAAGATAATGATAAGCAATGCCAAGACTAGAATGCAGACCTTCAGTTTTCTAAACTAGGGACATCTTTTCTAAACCTTTGAGTTTAATATGGTGCAAGGAAGAGAGCCCTTTACTGGATTCAAAGTACTAAGAATTCTTTCCCTTAAGCTTTCACTTATTAAATGATTTTTTCCAAATAAAATTCTTGGTATATATTTATATTAATGGAATCACAATAATTTTGGTTCTTCTCATGGGCCAGACATCATTTTGATATATGTTTAAGCAATGGATCAGGGTTCTTCAGAGACACAGAACTAACAGGATGTTTGTATATATAGATTTACTTTAAGGAATTTGTTCATACATCTTCAGAGGTTTGACAATTCCTAAATGTGGTTCCAAATAGGAAAAGGAGTATGTCAAGGCTGTATATTGTCACTCTACTTATTTAACTTATATGCAGAGTACATCATGAGAAACACTGGACTGGAAGAAACACAAGCTGGAATCAAGATTGTCGGGAGAAATATCAATAACCTCAGATATGCAGATGACACCACCCTTATGGCAGAAAGTGAAGAGGAACTCAAAAGCCTCTTGATGAAAGTGAAAGAGGAGAGTGAAAAAGTTGGCTTAAAGCTCAACATTCATAAAACGAAGATCATGGCATCCGGTCCCATCACTTCATGGGAAATAGATGAGGAAACAGTGGAAACAGTGTCAGACTTTATCTCTTTGAGCTCCAAAATCACTGCAGATGGTGACTGCAGCCATGAAATTATAAGACACTTACTCCTTGTAAGAGAAGTTATGACCAACCTAGATAGCATATTCAAAGCAGAGACATTACTTTGTCGACTAAGGTCCGTCTAGTCAAGGCTATGGTTTTTCCTGTAGTCATGTATGGATGTGAGAGTTGGACTGTGAAAAAAGCTGAGTGCTGAAGAATTGATGCTTTTGAACTGTGGTGTTGGAGAAGACTCTTGAGAGTCCCTTGGACTGCAAGGAGATCCAACCAGTCCATTCTAAAGGAGATCAGTCCTGGGATTTCTTTGGAAGGATGGATGCTGAAGCTGAAACTCCAGTACTTTGGCCACCTCATGCAGAGTTGACTCACTGGGAAAGACTCTGATGCTGGGAAGGATTGGGGGCAGGAGGAGAAGGGGACCACAGAGGATGAGATGGCTGGATAGCATCACCGACTTGATGGACATGAGTTTGAGAGAACTCCGGGAGTTGGTGATGGACAGGGAGGCCTGGCATGCTGTGGTTCATGGGGTTGCAAAGAGTCGGACATGACTGAGCGACTGAACTGAACTGAACTGAAATGCAATGGAGCAGGAAACTCAGGAAAGGTTGCAATTCAAGTCCGTTGCTAGTTGCTTGCAGAATTCCTTCTTGGTCCAGGAGGTCACTCTTTTAAGGCCTTCAGGTGATTGGATGACATTCATCCACGTTATGGAGAGTAATCTACTTTACTAAAAGTCCACAAATTGAGATGTTAATCTCACTCATCTAGAAAAAAAAAAAAAGTATACCTTCATAGAAACATTCAGAATAATATTTGAACAAATGTCTGGGTACCATGTTGTAGTCAAGTTGACACATAAAATTAACCACTGCAAGCACGGTCACCAACTAGATTAGGAGTTGCCTTTAAACTGAAATCAGGTTTGACTTTAAATCTCAAGAACAAATTTCTGGTTCCTTTATCACTGAAGATATCTGACTGGATAACTGGTTAGTAGACTCATTCTCTTAGGCCCACCAACACCTAAGAGGATCAATTAGTCACTTTCAAGTACACAATTACAAATGACATATTTCACTACCTTCATACACAGAGAAGTCCTAAAGAGCTGTAAATATTTTTACGCTGTCTTGACACAGACTTCAGGAGAATTCAGAGAATCATGGAAATTGAAGGTGAAGTGAAACACTCAGGTACCCACCATAAGTATCAGCGATAAATTATAACCCCTAGTGTAAAGGGCCTTCCTGATGAGAGATAAAGTGGTTTGCTAGCTCCTCACTCTCAGACCAGAGTTAATCCTTCCATGGAAATTAGACACCCATAATGTCTGAGAGCATGGTACTTTAGTGCCTTCCAAAAGGCCTGAAAGTTTGAGACAAAGTACCTAGTAGTGTTCAAGAACTTGAAAAGAAAGAAAGGGAAAGGAGGAGAGGCCAGGGATGAAGCTCTCCCTTGAGTAGTCTTGTTTTATGTGACATACAGGTAAGTGTGGTCATTATTGCAGAACAACCACCAGGAAAGAGAGTGAAAAAGATGTGTGTTTCTTTCCTTCTGCCTTCATCCACATCAAGAAAAGACTGATATTCTGACCTCGAACCCAAACATTATAATACATCAGGTCAATTACATAGTTCTTTTAGACGGGGGTCAGTTCAGTTCAGTTCAGTAGCTCAGTCGTGTCCAACTTTGTGACCCCATGATTTGCAGCACGCCAGGCCTCCCTGTCCATCACCAACTCCCAGAGTTCACTCAAACTCATGTCCATCGAGGTGGTGATGCCATTCAGCCATCTCATCCTCTGTCATCCCCTTCTCCTCCTGCCCCCAATCCCTCCCAGCATTAGAGTCTTTTCCAATGAATCAACTCTTCGCATGAGGTGGCCAAAGTATTGGAGTTTCAGCTTTCGCATCATTCCTTCCAATGAACACTCAGGACTGATCTCCTTTAGAATTGACTGGTTGGATCTCCTTGCAGTCCAAGGGACTCTCAAGAGTCTTCTCCAACACCACAGTTCAAAAGCATCAATTCTTCAGCACTCAGCTTTCTTCACAGTCCAAATCTCACATCCATACATGACCACAGGAAAAACCATAGCCTTGACTAGACAGACCTTTGTTGGCAAAGTAATATCTCTCCTTTTTAATATGCTGTCTAGGTTGATCATAACTTTTCTTCCAAGGAGTAAGCGTCTTTTAATTTCATGGCTGCAATCACCATCTGCAGTGATTTTGGAGCTCAAAAAAATAAAGTCTGACACTGTTTCCACTGTTTCCCCATCTATTTGCCATGAAGTGATGGGACCAAATGCCATGATCTTCGTTTTCTGAATGTTGAGGTTTAAGCCAACTTTTTCACTCTCCTCTTTCATTCTCATCAAGAGGCTTTTTAGTTCCTCTTCACTTTCTGCCATAAGGGTGGTGTCATCTACATATCTGAGGTTATTGATATTTCTCCCAGCAATCCTGATTCCAGCTTTGCTTCTTCAAGCCCAGCATTTCTCATGATGTACTCTGCATATAAGTTAAATAAGCAGGGTGACAATATACAGCCTTGACGTACTCCTTTTCTTATTTGGAACCGGTCTGTTGTTCCATGTCCAGTTCTAACTGTTGCTTCCTGACCTGCATATAGGTTTCTCAAGAGGCAGGTCAGGTGGTCTGGTATTCCCATTTCTTTCAAAATTTTCCACACAGCAAAGGCTTTGGCATAGTCAATAAAACAGAAATAGATGTTTTTCTGGAACTCTCTTGCTTTTTCCATGATCCAGCGGATGTTGGCAATTTAGACAGGGTAGGTTTGTGCAAAATATGAATTGCTCATCTCCATAACTTTACTGAAATAAAAATTTGACTTTAATTTTTGAGTAAAAAATCATATTCATCTTTAGAAGGTGAATATGAACTTTACTAAATATAAGCCACATACTAAATGTCACATTTCAAGATGTTTCTAGACTTTTGGAAATGCTAATTGAACACAGATTAGTTTCTGGTTTCACACCAGGTTAAGAATAATCTTTCCCCCTGGCTTTGAAGAGCACAGCAGGTCATCTTGTCCAATATACGCCTTTAAACAACAAAAAAGAGTGTCATTGCTTTCACTACATTCCTTGTTTTCAAGTTTATCAGAACCAAGGTAGCATAAGTGTTATATGAACACTTTGAGCATTAGCAGTATAATAAAACAATAACTAGTTCTTCAAAATGATTTATTGAAATACCTTATCTAATTGATGACCTCCATTCATGAAAAAAGAGATACTATAGGATAACTAGATGTTTTTAATGCAAATGATGTCAAGATGAAAAACAAACTGAGTTTGCAGAGAGCAACAGTATGTGGAAAAATTCCTAAATTAGTTTAAAATTGGGATGTCTCAAACATCTGTTGGTGATTCTTGGAAAAAATATGTATTTTTAGTAGGTAATAACTTTTACTTTGCAAATAAAAAGACAGCCATTAAAATAATCACATGTGAAGTCTTTCAATCTTGTCAGAAGCAAGCTCTTAGCCTCAATTATCATTCATTCAATGGACATAATGTTTTTGTTACAATTCATTTTCACTGGCATACACATGCACTTCAAAATATCCTCTTATTTTTTTCTTGGAATAATATGGTACAAGTTCTCAGAAATATTCTAATTTTATCACTTTATTCTTAGAACTTTAATCAAGACCATCTAAAACTAATATTTCTTATCTTAAACTTGAATGAAGAAAATAATAGATTTCTAAGAGCAATTACATTTTTTTCATAATATATATCCATTAGTAGAAGAAAGTCTATTTGCACAGTATTCTTCCTTTAAAGTGGGACAGTAACTGAACACATCACTGACAAAAATATCAATTATAATTGGGACTCATTGGCTAAGATTGTAATAAACACTATAAAGGATTCTCCGTTTAAGGAATAATGTGTGTAAACACAAAGCAAAGTTTGTCTATGTAGACAACAAAAGATGCATCTATTTTAAATAATTTTTGGATTCCAATGTCAAAAATATTGATTACAGTAATTTTTTAGTTTCTTTTAATTTGAGGTCTATATAAATTAGACTAGGCTAAAACTTCACTTGAGTCAATGTTAAATAAACTGAATATGAAATATTGTCAAAAAGTCTTTCTCCTTGTAATGTTTTGAAGTAAAAAAAAAAAATTACTTAAGTGAAATGAGGAAGAATCTGAGATAAAGCTAGATGGTCTTGTGTGCCAGATTTGGCATTCATTTAACACTCCATATAATTGTATAACAGGAGTGAAAGTTTCCACCAGAGTAGCACTGAAGAATCATTCCCAAATTAGAATACCATGTGCTGAGGTATTATCATACCATGCCCTCATCCTTTTCCAGCAGAGATTGCACAGTTAAATAGTCCTTCACAAAGTATTTGTAAGTATACTTGTATGTGTTGTCTTCATTCTGAAAATACACACATACACCACCCCCTTTTCACAGTCCCATAACCTGACAATCCTCATCAATTTGTTGTTGCTGTTATTTATTCACTAAGCCATATCTAACTCTTTTGCAACCCCATGGACTTAGCCCACAGCCTCCTCTGTCAACAGGATTTCCCAGGCAAGAATACTGGAGTGGATTGCCAGGTCCTTCTCCAGAGAACCTTCCCAGCCCATGGATTGAACTCGTGTCTCCTGCATCAGCAAGTGGGATTTTTTTTTTTTTTTAATCCTTGAGCCACCAAGGAAGCCCTCCTCTTCTATTACTGCCCTTTACAGCCAGAAGCAGATTCATTAGAAAAGACCCTGATGCTATGAAACACGGAAGGCAGAAGGGGATGACAGAGGACGAGATGGTTGGATGGCATCACCATCTCAATGGACATGAGTTTGAGCAAGCTCCAGGAGATGGTGAAGGACAGGGAAGCCTGGTGTGCTGCAGTCCATGAGGTCTCAAAGAGTCAGACACGACCAAGCAACTGAAAACTACAGCTAAAATTAGAGTTGTGAAATCTTAACTGATTTACCTCTTATTTTCTCTTCAGCAGAAGGCAATACAAATTCTCCCCCACACTTTAATCATAATTCTCACCAATTTTTAACAAGCTCTTTGTTTCTACCTTCAAGAAAATAGTTTAGTGCTTATCTGTTTTCTCAATGTTTGGCACCACTGACCATTTCCTCCCATTAAACACTAGACTTACATGAGAACATACTCTACTGGATTATCCTGTCTCTCCAGTTATCAATCTCGTTGATACATGTCTATCTCTCATGTCTGTATGTGAAATCCTAAAGTACCTCGTTATTTTTTCCTTTTTCATTTTACACTGGTGTGTGTGTGCTCACTCATGTATGACTCTTTGCGACCCCACAGATTGTAGTGTGCCAGGCTCTTCTGTCCATGGAACTTTCCAGGTGAGAATATTGGAGAGGGTACCATTTCCTACTCCAGGGGATCTTTCCAACCCAGGGAGCTAACTTGCATCTTTCGTGTCTCCTGCATTGCCAGGTAGATTCTTTACCACTGTGCCACCTGGGAAGCCCACTGTTAGTCATAGTTTTTATCATATGCCAAACACTTCCAAATTAACATCTTCTGCTCTCCAAATATATGTGTTCAACTGCCTACTCTGAAATTCCAATTCAAGTCTCACAGACACCTCATATACATTCCCAAAATATCATCTCTACAAATAATTCTGTTCTTCCCCTTATACTGCCTATAAGGCAGCAGAAAAGCACAAGTTCACCTGGATTTAATCTTTTACTTGATTCCACATAAGGCCCATAAGACACATATTTTTCTGGCCTCCTACTTAAAATCTCACCCTCTTAAAATGTCCTAACTTATTTCTGTTCTGTCCTTTCCTCAACAGCAGCTTATAGCATCTAACCCATCAAATATTAACGGATTCATCTTGTCTATCATCCATTTTCTTTCTCTAAAGTGTAAGTTCCATGAGTTCAGAGACTTTTTTTTGGTCTTGTTTATAGCTGAATTAGTATCTAAACACAGTGTGTGATCCATTCAACTAGAGGAGCACATCCTGGGGAATTTCATCCTATATATGTGTAGTCCAACAGTTGACCCAAGACCTAAGAAAAATTTCCACTCAGATACAGCTCTTCCTACTTTTGCATTCCAGCCCCCTATAATGAAAAGGACATCTTTTTTGGGTGTTAGTTCTAAAAGGTCTTGTAGGTGTTCATAGAACTGTTCAACTTCAGCTTCTTCAGCATTACTGGTTGGGGCATAGACTTGGATAACTGTGATATTGAATGATTTGCTTTGGAGACAAACAGAGATCATTCTGCCGTTTTTGAGATTGCATCCAAGTACTGCATTTCAGACTCTTCTGTTGACCATGATGGCTACTCCATTTCTTCTGAGGGATTCCTGCCCACAGTAGTAGATATTTTGGTCATCTGAGTTAAATTCATCCATTCCAGTCCATTTTAGTTTGCTGATTCCTAGAATGTCAACGTTCACCCTTGCCATCTCTTGTTTGACCACTTCCAATTTGCCTTGATTCGTGGACCTGACATTCCAGGTTCCTATGCAATATTGCTCTTTACAGCATCGAATCTTGCTTCTATCATCAGTCACATTCACAACTGGGTATTGTTTTTGCTTTGGCTCCATCCCTTCGTTCTTTCTGGAGTTATTTCTCCTCTGATCTCCAGTAGCATATTGGGCACCTACTGACCTGGGGAGTTCCTCTTTTGGTATCCTATCATATTGCCTTTTCATACTGTTCATGGGGTTCTCAAGGCAAGAATACTGAAGTGGCTTGCCAGTCCCTTCTCCAGTGGACCACGTTCTGTCAGACCTCTCCACCCCGACCCGCCCATCTTGGGTTGCCCGGCAGGCATGGCTTGGTTTCATTGAGTTAGACAAGGCTGTGGTCCTAGTGTGATTAGACTGACTAGTTTTCTGTGAGTATGGTTTCAGTGTGTCTGCCCTTTGATGCCCTCTTGCAACACCTACCATCTTACTTGGGTTTCTCTAACCTTGGACGTGGGAGTATCTCTTCACGGCTGCTCCAGCAAAGCACAGCTGCTGCTCCTTTCCTTGAGTGAGGGGTATCTCCTTACTGCCACCATTCCTGACCTTCAACGTGGGATAGCTCCTCTAGGCCCTCCTGCGCCTGTGCAGCCACTGCTCCTCGGGTTGTTCCTCCCAGCTGCGGGCCCTGGCCTCGGGTATGAGTGGCTCCTTCCAGCTGCCGTCCCTAGCCTCAGGCTCAGGGTGGCTCCTCAGGGTCACAGCCCCTGGCCTTGGGCGTGAGGCGGCTTTTCCTGGCCGCCCCTGACCTCGAACGTGGGGTGTCTCCTCCCGGCCTCCACTGGACTCGGACACGGGGTAGCTCCTCCTGGCTGCTGCCCTGACCTCGGACGCAGGGTCTCTCCTCCCGGCCACCACTAACCTTGGACACAGGGTAGCTCCTCTTGGCCTTTCCTGTGCTGTCGCAGCCTGTCACTCTAGGCCACTGCCCCTGACCTCAAACGTGGGTAGCTCCTCTCGGCCGCACTTAGTGAGCTGGCTCTCGCAGCGCCCACACTTAGTGCGCCAGCCGGCCCTCGCAGCCGCCGGCCCTTAATGAGCCAGCTGTACAAGAGAAGACTCTACACATGGACATCACCAGGTGGTCAACACCAAAATCAGATTGATTATATTCTATGCAGCCAAAGATGAAGAAGCTCTATACAGTCAACAAAAACAAGACCAGGAGCTGACTATGGCTCAGATCATGAACTCCTTATTACCAAATTCAGACTCAAATTGAAGAAAGTAGGGAAAACCGCTAGACCATTGAGGTATGACCTAAATCAAATCCCTTATGATTATACAGTGGAAGTGAGAAATAGATTTAAGGGCCTAGATCTGATAGAGTGCCTGATGAACTATGGAATGAGGTTAATGACATTGTACAGGAGACAAGGATCAAGACCATCCCCATGGAAAAGAAATGCAAAAAAGCAAAATGGCTGTCTGGGGAGGCCTTACAAATAGCTGTGAAGAGAATAGAGGTGAAAAGCAAAGGAGAAAAGGAAAGATATAGGCATCTAAATGCAGAGTTCCAAACAATAGCAAAAAGAGATAAGAAAGCCTTTTTCAGCGATCAATGCAAAGAAATAGAGGAAAAGAACAGAATGGGAAAGAGTAGAGATCTCTTCAAGAAAATTAGAGATACCAAGGGAACATTTCATGCAAAGATGGGCTTGATAAAGGACAGAAATGGTCTGGACCTAACAGAAGCAGAAGATATTAAGAAGAGGTGGCAAGAATACACGGAAGATAAATACACTGTACAAAAAAGATCTTCATGACCCAGATAATCATGATGATGTGATCACTAATCCAGAACCAGACATCTTGGAATGTGAAGTCAAGTGGGCCTTAGAAAGCATCACTATGAACAAAGCTAGTGGAAGTGATGGAATTCCAATTGAGCTGTTTTAAATCCTTAAAGATGATGCTGTGAAAGTGCTGCACTCAATATGCCAGCAAATTTGGAAAACTCAGCACTGGCCACAGGACGGGAAAAGGTCAGTTTTCATTCCAATTCCAAAGAAAAGCAATGCAAAAGAATGCTCAAACTACCACACAATTGCACTCATCTCACATGCTAGTAAAGTAATGCTCAAAATTCTCCAAGCCAGGCTCCAGCAATACATGAACCGTGAACTCCCTGACGTTCAAGTTGGTTTAGAAAAGGCAGAGGAACCAGAGATCAAATTGCCAACATCTGCTGGATCATGGAAAAAGCAAGAGAGTTCCAGAAAAACATTTATTTCTGCTTTATTGACTATGCCAAAGCCTTTGACTCTGTGGATCACAATAAACTGTGGAAAATTCTGAAAGAGATGGGAATACCAGACCACCTGACCTGCCTCTTGAGAAAGCTGTGTGCAGGTCAGGAAGCAA
The DNA here is from genome assembly GCF_014754425.2 of Oryx dammah. NCBI lineage: Eukaryota > Metazoa > Chordata > Mammalia > Artiodactyla > Bovidae > Oryx > Oryx dammah. The sequence goes on along the minus strand of NW_024070211.1, from coordinate 120,395,942 downwards.
CAGTTAAAACTGGACATGAAACAACAGACTGGTTCCAAATAGGAAAAGGAGTCTGTCAAGGCTGTATATTGTCACCCTGATTATTTAACTTCTATGCAGAGTACATCATGAGAAACGCTGGACTGGAAGAAACACAAGCTGGAATCAAGATTGCCGGGAGAAATATCAATAACCTCAGATATGCAGATGACACCACCCTTATGGCAGAAAGTGAAGAGGAACTAAAAAGTCTCTTGATGAAAGTGAAAGAGGAGAGCGAAAAAGTTGGCCTAAAGCTCAACATTCAGAAATCAAAGATCATGCCATCTGGTCCCATCACTTCATGGGAAATAGATGGGGAAACAGTGGAGACAGTGTCAGACTTTATTTTTTTGGGCTCCCAAATCACTGCAGATGGTGACTGCAGCCATAAAATTAAAAGACGCTTACTCCTTGGAAGAAAAGTTATGACCAACCTAGATAGCATATTCAAAAGCAGAGACATTACTTTGCCAACTAAGGTCCATCTAGTCAAGGCTATGGTTTTTCCCGTGGTCATGTATGGATGTGAGAGTTGGACTGTGAAGAAGGCTGAGTGCTGAAGAATTGATGCTTTTGAACTGTGGTGTTGGAGAAGACTCTTGAGAGTCCCTTGGACTGCAAGGAGATCCAACCAGTCCATTCTGAAGGAGATCAACCCTGGGATTTCTTTGGAAGGAATGATGCTAAAGCTGAAACTCCAGTACTTTGGCCACGTCATGAGAAGAGTTGACTCATTGGAAAAAACTCTGATGCTGGGAGGGATTGGGGGCAGGAGGAGAAGGGGACGACCGAGGATGAGATGGCTGGATGGCATCACTGACTCGATGGACATGAGTCTGAGTGACCTCCGGGAGATGGTGATGGACAGGGAGGCCTGGCGTGCTGCGATTCATGGGGTCGCAAAGAGTCGGACACAACTGAGTGACTGAACTGAACTGAACTGAACAGCTCTTCCATTTTAACTCTCCTGAACCCAAACATCAACCAGCTTAGCAGGTACAAACTCATCTTTCGTTTGGCAAAACTGATGCTCTCTACTTGGGTTCTCTCTCCTTACACGACAGTCTGGAACCTTGTTGTGAGAAAGCCTGTGGGAATCTGGGGCTTCCTTCTCATCGTCCTCAGGATCAAACTCAAACTCCTGTGCTCCTTTGTAGACTCATATCTCCCCACCTCCCACCCCTCCAACATGTATTTTAAGTTACCTTCAGTTCCTATACATTCATGATTCCTCCTCACCTCCAGGCTCTTGCACATGCTGCTTTGCTATGCCTGGACCAGTCCCACATCTGACGAATTCTAATCATCCACTCACATGTCATGTCTCCAGTGACTTCCCTGGGCTGAATTAAGTGTCCCACGTGTGCTCATTTTGCACACTCCACTTTTGCCGATCATCATGTATATTTCACAGTTTTATGATGATCTATTTACTTTTCTATACCCCCATTATACGATAAGCTTCTTGGGGGCAAACCCCATGTGTTATTTAGTGTTTCTTCTTCCTGTTCACTAGGTTACTGAATAAATATTTCTTGAAATTAATGCACAGTGGGATCTAGCAATTTGACAAGAATATTGCTTCTCAATCAATTATATGTCTCCATTCTGTGCAATAAACAAATTAAGACACAAATACACTTCACTCCAAGAGTAAGAAAAACAGGAGAAGGGAAATATTTTTTAAAAGGCATGACACTGAAATTATACAAAATAACAAAAATTTTTTTTAATTATACAAAACAGAAGGAAAAGCCTTGGTTATATCTGTGTCAGATACTGAGTATATGAAAACCTCCATATTTTGGTTTTGTGTTATATGTACAAAGTAAACTCAATTTTAAGGAATTAGCCATTCAAGCTGTAATATAACTGCTAACGTCTCTACAGTTAGGCTGATTCCTAGTATCTTAACACTGCATGTTAGTTAGGAAGGAGAGTTTAGAACTATCTCATCCTCTTCATTCCATAGGTGAAAAGCTGAGTTTGAAGGAAATAAAGTGAATAAAATGAAAATAAAGTAAAAATAAAGTGAATAAAATGGAAATAAAATGAATTTCCACAGTTAGTCAAAGGTAGCACTATAAACCAAGTCTTCTATATCCTCTCAACTGTCTTCAAATTTATTGTGATCTGTATGAAAGATATATTGACCATTACCAACATTTACTAAAGTCCTGGTATGTGTTAAGGGAAACAACTCCTTATCTTAGGATCCAGTTAGATAACTATGAAAAAAAGTCACCACAAACACAGTAGAGGAACTGAAGATTGGGTGGGGTCAGACAGAAGGGCCTCTTTTGAGATGTCAAGGACAATGATGACCTGACCACTCACTGTCAACTTAGAGTAAGTTCATAATCTAATAATAAACAATATGGATATTTAATCCTGACCTCTCTAACAAGTGACTTTTGCATAAAACAGAGTTTTTTACTTGGTTTCTGTTGGATTTTAATGAATAAAAAATGTGGCAAAGATATGTTTAAATGAAACTGGGAAAAAAAATATCATTGACCTCTTTCCACCAAGTAGTGATACTGAAAGCCACAAGATAATAAACGTTAGTTACTCCTATTTTCTGAACGTATTCAACACGTGCGTTTCAGTAATCTTAAGTCCATTTTGAAATGAGGTGGGGCAACATAGAAATAAAGATGTGAGTTTTTGTTCTGTTTTTAATAAATGACTACCAAAATAAAAATACCTGAGTGGACATAATCTGAGAATCAGTTATATTTCAATAACATTTCTTATTTTTCTAACTCAGGGGTTTAAATTCTCTAAATTTTTTTTTCTATTAGAAGATGTCTCATATCATGGCATTTATGTGACTTTTGGAAAAGTTTTGATGAATAAGTTATTACACATATTTTCTGGTCCTGCTGTATACTCTTCCAGTGGAGTTGAATGTTCTTGTATTTGTCTCCCAAGATACTTCTTTTATTGCTGTTGATGTTGTTAAGTCGCTAAGTCATGTCTAGTTCTTTGCAACCCCACTGACTGTAGCCCAACAGGCACTTCTGTCCAAAGGGTTCTCCACGCAAGAACACAAGAGTGGGTTACCACATATCTATAAGCAGCATTGAATTAACCTACACTTTATAAACATGGACAGTTAGGTATGTGGGGGTTCACACTCTTTACTTAGCATCACAGAATTACTTAGCACATGACTCAAAAGTGGAAAATCTATGGACAGAGGAGCCTGGTGGGCTACAGTCCATGTGGTCACAAAAAGTCAGACACCATTGAGCAACTAACACTTCCACTTCCTTCAGAAGTGGAAACTTAGATCAGGATCATAGCATCAACCTGGTTCTGAAAACAGATATTCACTTGAAATTAACAGGAATGCCAACACAGGGCTCTGTCCAAAGGACTGTAGCATTTACTAAGTGCTTTTGATGCACAAAAACTAATCACTTTACAAGCATTAAATCACTCAATTTCTTGTCATCTTTGTCTTATAGGTGAAGAGATTAAGGCACACACAGTTGAGTTGTTTGCCAGAGATTTAAAGCAAGCAAGCAGTACAGTTCAGTTCAGTTGCTCAGTCATGTTCAACTCTGAAACCCCAAGGACTGCAGTACACCAGGCTTCCCTGTCCAACACCAACTCCTGGAGCTTACTCAAACTCATGTCCATACAGTTGGTGATGCCATCCAACCATCTCATCCTCTGTCATTCCCTTCTCCTCCAGCCTTCAGTCTTTCCCATCATCAGGGTCTTTTCAAATGAGTCAGTTCTTTGCATCAGGTGGCCAAAGTATTGGAGTTTCAGTTTCAGCATTAGTCCTTCCAATGGATATTCAGGATTGATTTCCTTTACGATGGACTGGTTAGATTTCCTTGCAGTCCAAGGGACTCTCAAGAGTCTTCTCCAACACCACAGTTCAAAAGCATCAATTCTTCAGTGCCCAGCTTTCTTTATAGTCCAACTCTCACATCCATACATGACTACTGGAAAAACCATAGCCTTGACTAGATGGACCTTTGTTGGCAAAGTAATGTCTCTGCTTTTTAATATGCTATCTAGGTTGGTTATAACCTTTCTTCCAAGGAGTAAGTGTCTTTTAATTTCATGGCTACAGTCACCATCTGCAGTGATTTTGGAGCCCCCAGAAATAAACTCTATCACTGCTTCCCCATCTATTTGCAATGAAGTGATGGGACCGGATGCCATGATCTTAGTTTTCTGAATGTTGTTTTAAGCCAGCTTTTTCACTCTCCTCTCTCACTTTCCTTTCCTCAAAATACTCTTTAGTTCTTCTTCACTTTCTGCCATAAGGGTGGTGTCATCTGCATATCTGAGGTTATTGATATTTCTCCTGGCAATCTTGATTCCAGCTTGTGCTTCTTACAGCCCAGCGTTTCTCAGGATGTACTCTACATATAAGTTAACCAAGCAGGGTGACAATATACAGCCTTGATGTACTCCTTTTTCTGATTTGGAAACAGTCTGTTGTTCCATGTCCAGTTCAAACTGTTGCTTCCTGACCTGAATACAGATTTCTCAAGAAGCAGGTTAGGTGGTCTGGTATCCCCATCTCTTTCAGAATTTTCCACAGTTTGTTGTGATCCACACAGGCAAAGGCTTTGGCATAGTCAATAAAGCAGAAGTAGATGTTTTTCTGGAACTCTCTTGCTTTTTCTATGATCCAATGGATGTTAGCAATTTGCCCTCTACTTTCTCTGCCTTTTATAAATCCAGCTTGAACATCTGGAAGTTCGTGGTTTATGTACTGTTGAAGCCTGGCTTGGAGGATTTTGAGCATTAGTTTGCTAGCCTGTGAGATGAGTGCAATTGTGCAGTAATTTGAGCATTCTTTGGCATTGCCTTTCTTAGGGATTGGAATGAAAACTGACCTTTTCCAGTCCTGCGGCCACTGCTGAGTTTTCCAAATTTGCTGGCATATTGAGTGCAGCACTTTCATAGTATCATCTTTCAGGATTTGAAATAGCTCAACTGGAATTCCATCACCTCCTCTAGCTTTGTTCATAGTGATGCTTCCTAAGACCCACTTGACTTCGCAGCCCAGGATGTCTGGCTCTAGGTGAGTAACCACACCATCATGGTTATCTGGGTCATAAAGATCTTTTTTGTATAGTTCTTCTGTGTATTCTTGCCACCTCTTCTTAATATCTTCTGCTTCTGTTAGGTCTATACTGTTTCTGTCCTTTTTTGTGCCCAACTTTGCATGAAATATTCCCTTAGTATCTCTAATTTGCTATCTCTCTAGTAAGCAGTATAGATAAGACTTAAAGCCAGGACATCTGGTTCCAGAATTCTTAGTCTTGATCACTACCTGGTCTACTTGTCCACAGACCCTACCTTTCTAATTCACCACAGCAATGTTACTTTAATGAGAGAACAAGTTATGTCTTAATATCCATTTGATCTTTGCCTTCTTTATCAAGGACCACTCAAACAGCTGAAAAATTTTACTTTTATTAAAATGAGTTCATTTAGGGTAGCAAGGACTCTAAAACTCAGGGCTAGCAATTATGCAAGTGGGAGACCTCACAGGAAATGTTTATTTGTCCCAAGAGAGTCTTTACGGACTCGGAACTTAAGAAAGTGATACAGTATATGCTTTTGAGGGTTCAACATACTAGCTGCCCTAGCCAGTATTCACCAGAGAATTCCATGTGTCTAAGGCCACGTACTCATGTTTTAAAATGTACTGACAGATATTAACATCATGATAATGCCAAAACTCAAGTTCCAAATACTTAGCCCAGACACATGGCTTTCATCAGCTCCACAAATCTCTAGAGATATTTTATCAGCAACTGATCAAAGGAAGCAGTAGGGACTGACACAAACCCATCAGGACGCATGTAGTATCCTCCACTCAAGCCCACCCCAGGGTCATGTCTCCAGGAATAGAGGGAGCACATCAGCATGCAGCTGAAGCACAGCAAATGAATGGAGGTCTCTTTGAAGGCAAAGCCCTGAACACATCAAGCTGAAATGTCAGATCCTGGTTTAGCACGATGATGCCCTCACTTGGGTGTGGGTACTGCTGTAAGAGATATCTTACTCATGCAAAGGTCCTGTCGACTTGCTATCAAACATGAATGGAGCAAAGCACAAACATCATATGACTTCTCAAGTGCGCTTGGCTCTGCACAGACAAATCTGCTCTATTTGGAGTCATGGTGAAAGAAGGGGAAATGGCATCTGCAAACCATGAAGCTGATTAAACAAATTCGCTTCCCAAGTACTTGAGGTACTCTCAGCCCTAATTAATGTCTCCTGCAAATGCACCCTCATAGCTAAGATTCACTTTCCTAATCTAAGCCATATGTTCCTTCCATCGTCTTAACGATATAAATGGAAATTGTTGTTTTTCACTGAATATTTCTACTACAAAAATGCACTTTCCAGGCTGATGCTCTGTGCTGAAATCAGTGGATAAGAAAATCCCTCTCTGAAAACAGTTTCTCACTTTTTTTTTTTCTCTTATTACCCATATGCAGAGGTGAGGTCTTATGTGTGATTTTTAAATGCTGCATGAAGCACTTTGCCTGTATTAGAAACAAGCTTCTGCAAGCGTAGAACTTTCTGCATGAAAAACAGGTAAATTAAAACTGAAAAGGGGAAAGCTGCGTCAAATATATAGCCTGCACAGTTGAAGAATAGACGTCACACCTCTCATAAGGAGAGAAGTTGATGGTTTATAGTGAGAATGAGGAAATGACTTGCTTTTTTCCAGAAGCCAATAGTTTCAATCAAATTTCTCGACCTTCTCCAGCTACTGCTCTGTTTTCATTTTAAGAAGCACCTTTTACTCTTTATGCATGACTAGAGGAAAGAGAGATGTACAGATCTATGAGACTTCAGAGTTTGAAGAGAACCTAGTGATCACCAAGTCAGGTGTTGGTGATCCTCTCTGTATACCGGAAACCCCTGGTGAGCTTGGAGACTGGTTCTTCCCCAGAGAGATTATAATTCAATTGACCTCAGATGAACCTGATGGAACCTGATAGATTATTTCTCCACAGCACTCTCAGAAATTCTAACAGCCAAGCCCTAGGAGCTGTGATCTTGTCCACCCACCTCTTTGGGGCCAGTGATATGAAATATTTATTCAGTGTCCATATACAGTTGTTGGTGGCAGAGGATGAACTGTAACCTCAAGCTCCAAACCTCCACACCTGTGTGTTTTCCTCTACATTATACTATATACCTCTTATAATCCATGCTTTTTAAAAGTTGAAATCAACTTGATGATAGAAATAACTTTAAAAACCAAAACAAAACCTAGATCTACTCTCCTACTTTCCTCTTTTCAAAGGCCTTTTCCTTATCTTCTATTTTTCTGTTATTGCAATCTCTCTCAAAAGCCAGATATAAATTGGTGTCACTATGTAACTCCAGATTTAAAATGAAAATATGAGTAAGCCACTCCATAATCACTCCCCAAAAGTACTACTTTTAACAGTGCACACCACAAAGAAATCCCTCCTATTGGCCTCAGTATTAAAATCGTAACAATAGCAGCCAAATAAGCAGAGTCAGGCGCTATTCTCAGAGCATGTGGTCTGCATCATCTCACCGAGTCCTGAGTCCTTGTAACAGCTTTCTGAGGTCAGCATATACAAGCAAGAAAACTGAGCCACCAAAATTCAAGTCATTTCCCCAAGTAAATTCCCCCAATTTTAGTAATTTTGCATGGCTATGAACCAGCAGCCATTCAGTTTAATCTCAAAAATCACAATGTGAAACTGTCCTTCAAAAGTAGCTTTCCAATCATGATCAACTAATATTTACAAAGCATTTTTATTACTCGTCTCTCATACAATCTCAATTAAATTTTACAAGATTGACTGACATCACCATTTGGTTGAAAGAGAAACCAAGGCTTGGAAAACACCCAGCATCCTCACAGGTAGAAGGGGCCAACCCCCCAATCTGAGCCTTCATGACACGCGCAGGGCTGCACTACCTCTGCCACACTGCTTTAAATCTAAATATGGTTTCGTGACTTTGATAAGCATTTTGTACTACAGTCCTGCTAGGAAAATAGTATAAAACTGACCATAAACAGCCAAAAATCGAATGCCTTGCTGTTGATTAAATTGTTGATTTTACTGAAATTCACTGGTACACTCGGAAACAAAATAAATTACAGCAAACCTCCCCAAAGATTTTTGTTGTACATCCTTTTATTTTTATTCACATAATCCGTGTTTACTGAGCTGTGGTAAAGGATGCATGGGCTATTTTTATTCGGAGAAAGGCGATAACACCAGCCAAGCAGAAGGACCCATCCATGACCAGAATGCAATGGCCTTCATTATCCTCCAGCTCCTCCTAAATGACTCACAGAGAGCCGGCAGATGGTGTTTTCTCTCACCCCTTGCCTTGCACTTATTTAATTATTTTAACTTAGTTTTTGTTCTGTCACCATGATGCCTAATAGGCAGACATATTTTGGGAGTTGGTTTCTACTTCTAATACTGAATAGGGCACTTGGAAATTTTCTTAGGGTCTAAATTCTGGATCAAGTAAGGGCAGAGAATAAGGATGACAAAAACTTACTATTAATAACAAGTAACACTTACTGGGCACATTACAATATGCCAGATACAAAAGCCAATAAATTTTCACGAACTCATTTAGTCATCCAAAGACCCCAAAATGGGGAGGCTGGTGTTTAGAGAGGTTAAGAAACCTACCCCTATAGCTAATAAGTGGAGACAGAGAATCTGAATCAAGCACCTACTTTCTTTTTAAATTTTTTTTTTGAGATAACACTGGTTTATACACTGCTTCGTGTATACATTATATTGCTACTTCTGTGTACACTATGGTGTACTCGCCACCAAAAATTTAGTTTCCATCACTATACAGTTGACCCTCTTTACCCATTTACCCTCCCCCTCCTTCAGCTTCTTCTCCTTTAGTAAACACTACTCTGTTCTCTGTATCTACAGGTGAGTGTTCTTTTCATTTAGTTTGTTCATTTATTTATTATATTCCACATATGTATAAAATATAGTATTTGTCACATTTATTTCATTAGCATAATATTCTCAAGGTTCATCAATGTTGCTGAAAATGGAAAGGTTTCATCTTTTTAGGGCTGAGTAATATCCCACTATGTATATATATAATATACTATATCTTATCCATTCATTGGTTGATGGGCACCCAGGTTGTTTCCAAATCTTGGCTATTGGAAATAACACAGCAATGATCATAGTTGTGGATATATTTTCTGAATTAATAATTTTATATTCTTTGAATAAATAGCCAGAAGAGGGATAGCTGGATCGTTTGGTAGATCTATTCTTGTTTTTTTTTTTTTTTTTTTTTTGAGGACTCTACTATTTTCCACAGTAGCTGCAGTAATTTGCATTCCTACCAGCAGTGAACAAATGTTCTCTTTTTCCCATATTCTTGCCAAAACTTGTTATTTCTTGCCTTTTTGATAACATCCTTTTTAACAGGGTAGAGGTAATGTTTCACTACAACTTTGATTTGCACTTCCCTAATAATTAGTCATGCTGAATGTCTTTTTATGTGCTTGTTCACCAACTATATGTCTTCTCTGGGAAAAAAAAAAAAAAAAAACCTATTCAACTCCTCTGTCCATTGTTTAAATTGGGTTGTTTTTGTCATTGTTGAGTTGAATGAGTTCTTTATATGTTTCTTCCATTCAACCCTTATTGAATATATGACTTACAAATATCTTTTCATGTTTGGAATATTGTCTTTTGATTTTGTGATAGTTTCCTTTGCTGTGCAGAAGCTTTATAGTTTGATTAGTCCTATTTGCTTATTTTTGCTTTTGTTTTCCTTGCTTAAGGAGACCTATCTAGAAAGATCTTGCCAAGAGCAATGTCAGAAAGCATACAATGTTTTCTTCTATGAGTTTTAAGGTTTTAGGTCTTACACGTTCTTAAGCCATTTTGTGTTTATTCTTGTGTATGCTGTAAGATAGTGGCCTTAGTTTTAGTTTTTCTATGTGGTTGTTTTTCCAGTACTATTTATTGACCAGATTCTTTCTCCATTGTATGTTCTTCGCTTCTTTGTTGTAATTTAATTGTCCATATATGTGTGCATTTATTTCTGGGCTTTCAATTGTTTCATTGATCTAAATATTTGTTTTTCTGCTGATACCATGCTGTTTTGATTACTATAGCCTTATCATGTAGTTTGAACTCAGATAATTTGACATCTCCAGCTTTGTTCTTTTTCCTCAGAATTGCTTGACTATTTGGGGCCTTTTGTGGTTCCATGTACATTTTAGAATTTTTTACTCTATTTCTATGAAAAAATGTCATTTGGATTTTGATAGGGATTCCACTGAATCTGTGGACTGCTTTAGGTAATATGGACATTTTAGTAACATTATTTCTTCCAATCCATGAGCAGAGAATAATCTTTCTATTTGTGTCTTCTTTAATTTCTTTCAATAATGTCCTTAGTTTTCAGTATATAGGTCTTTCAACTTCTTGGTTAAATTTATTCTTGGGTATTTTATTCTTTTTGCTGTGATCACAAGTGGGATTTTCTTAATTTTTCTTTCTGCTAGCTCACTGTTAACATATAGAAACACAATATACATTTGTATGCTGATTTTGCATCCTGCAACTTAGTAAAATGTTATTTATTATTGTCAATATTTTTTGGTGGAGCCAAAAGAAGACTTCCTCTTCTACCCAACCTTAGTTTCACCTCCTTCCCCTGCCACACAGGTGTTAACCCCTAACAACTTATTGACCAGAAATGTATTAGTAAGTCTTTCTTACCCAAACATTATGGACCAGAGTGTTTCAATGTTCACTTATGTAACAAATTGCCAGCCATAGTTGTTAGTTTCTGCAAAAATGCCCATCAATAATGTAATAAACCTCTTATATCTCAAACTCTGAGAAATCTAAGCTGTAACAATACTTCAAGAACTTTTGTAAATATTAATACATACATATATATATATAATTTTAATTGCTGGGAACTTTTTGAGCCTCAGGAATCCATCCAAGCAGATGTACCATATCTTACCTTTTTGAATAGTAGCATTGAGACACAGACACCCACTGCAAAGTGGGAGTGGATAGTTGGCAGGGGTGGGGGAGCTGTAAAGGTAGCAAAAGGCAGGTATCTGCTTAATCTTTTTAAGATTAAACTGATCAGATAATTCAGAGCTACATCTGGTTCTGGCACAAGGACAGGACAACAGTCAACAGACCCAGGAAATTCCCCAAATGAAGGCCTCTGTAAACCACAATATCCTTATGGGTCTACAGGGTCCCTAGATGCTGGGCACATATTATTATCCCAGGCAGTATGACCCATGTACCTATGACAACAGTTCCATGTCAGAAGAGTCCCATGAAATGATTTCTAAGACTTTATCAAATACAAAAGGATTCTCTTCAATATCATAAAGAGTTAAGCACTATGTTATAGATGAAATCAATATTCTGCATGAAAAGTGCTAACATACAATGCAGAATTACCTGAATGAGTTTCCATCCACCACCTTTCCAACACTTTGGATGGCCTCCCAACTGTTCAGTCTGTTCCAAGTACCATGTTACTCTCTGTTACTGACAACTGTATCTTAGTAAGGCAGTAATGATAACTAAGCCATTTCATGAGAATCTGCATTTTTAAATAAAGGGACTCTTGGAACCCAAGAAAACTTTCTAGACTCCACAGAATGAAATCATATACTAGAGTTAAAAGGCAAATGACTCATATTGGGGGACAAAGGACTTTTTATCACTCTCAGTTGAGAAGCCCAGTTCCAAGTCCTGTGGCCAGGCTTACAGAGGGATTGTGTTAAAGGAGGAAGGGAGAATAGCAGAATTGTCGCCCTTCTCCAGCAGTCCACTGTACCACCATACCAGTGTAAGGGTACACTGGGATGCCTCCATGCACTTGATAATGGTTTCAGATGGAAACCTGTGGTCTTCATTTCTTATTAATGTTAACCACTGGTGACTTTTTCAGAATTTTACTCCAATAAAGAAGGTACCTTTATTTAAAAAAAAAAAAAAAAAAAAAGGACAGAAAGGAAGGAAGGGAGAGAGGGAGGAAGAAGAAAGAGTTTAATCTTGATTAACTCTTTAGAAAATTTATAGATATAGCATCCTGGAGATTTAGATACCAAATCAGACATCAAAAGTAAGAAGAGGAGAAAAATATTTGGTAGTAATCTTACAACAAATCACTTGGTTTTTTAACTGTATATTTTTTAAGTCATGAAACTTAAACAAAGAAAAATATGTATACTTAGAACGTTCATGATCTGTTGCTCTTAAACTTAAAAAGTTCCCAAGTTACTTCCAAGTCATTCCAATTTCACTTTTCAAACACTGAACTGATTTTAGCATTATCACTGTTATCAAATAATTTATAATAAAACTAATCTAGAAATCTACAGTTTAAGCAACTTTTAGATAAAATGGGTCAAAGGTACATGTTTTAGTGAAATAGCCTGTTTTACCTGAAAGAAAATGACAATAAAATCCTGTTTGGGATCTAGGTGCTTCTATTAAAGGGACAAAAGCTGTTTGGAAAGTTTCTGCAGCATTAAATGGGACCTTCCTATGACTTAGTGGAGCATTAATGCATATTACAAATGCAAAGCATAACTTTTTGAAGTTTTTTCCAAAAACTGTTGGAAAAGCTGTTGAAGAGGTCAGAGGAAAGAAATCTTATCTGAAATGTTCTTATGTGATGACAGGAAAGCCTCCCCAAAATACAGTGACTTTAAGGAAATGACAACCCACTCCAGCTCTCTGGCCTGGAAAATTCCATAGACAGAGGGGCCTTGTGGGCTACCTTCTATGGGGTCATAAAACAACTGAGCAACTTCACTTTTTCACTTTAAAGGGGCAGCTTCCAGCCTCTTTCCAAGGAAACTGCCCAACAGAACCTTCTGTGCTTTCACACTGAAGAACTAACCACACCCACCCAGCACCCGACCCCTCACCCTTGTTTTGGTTAAACTGATACATAAACCTCTGCCTCTGGCTATTCTGCTAATTACTGAGTACTCCCACACACATAATAAACTTTTCCCCCATTACTCTGTCTATTGTCAATTAATTTGTGTGCCCCACCACTGGAATTTAAGTTGGAATCTTTCACTCGGGGACATAAGATGAGGGGCAAAAATTCACCACCTTCACTTTACAGGCAACCTCAGTTCAGTTCAGTTCAGTTCAGTTCAGTTCAGTCGCTCAGTCGTGTCCCTCTCTTTGCGACCCCATGAATCGCAGCACGCCAGGCCTCCCTGTCCATCACCATCTCCCGGAGTTCACTCAGACTCACGTCCATTGAGTCCGTGATGCCATCCAGCCATCTCATCCTTGGTCATCCCCTTCTCCTCTTGCCCCCAATCCCTCCCAGCATCAGAGTTTTTTCCAATGAGTCAACTCTTCGCATGAGGTGGCCAAAGTACTGGAGTTTCAGCTTTAGCATCATTCCTTCTATAGACCTAAAAGCTAGATTTTAAAAAGTAATTTTTAAATTTATATTAATTTGTCTTGATTTTTTTTTTTTTTTTTCAGAATTTATGGGGTCTGGAAAACTTTGTTATAGAATTGAATGCTACTTCTCTATTTTAGGGCCAAATGAGCATGTTGTCGTTAACACAAACATATTTTTTTTTGTTAAATACACCTAAGTTAAAATTTAAAATGCACTGAACAAGTAAAACCTCTTTCGTAAGAAAATATCTCAGTTAAAGCACAGTGTGTCTAGAAAAAAAAAGCGTGAACATTATTACTAGGGTGATGTGTGATCTTGGTTTCACGTACCCAAATTTGAAGACTCATACATTAATTGTGGTGGTCACCACACCCAAAACAGTAATGTTTCCATAGTAACTAATTTACTTATAAAGAAACAGGAGTAATATGGAAAGAGAACAAAGAAACTAAAGTGAAAAATAGAAGTAACTGGCCCTGAGATTATAATGACAAGAAAATCACTAAGATAGGATATGGCAATAAGGGGCTTTATCCCAGGAAATTACCAGGAACTTGGAAGATTCTGGAAGACAAGGGTCAAGTCTTCCGTTTCTTTTGAATCTTTCTACAGTCTGAAACAAAGTCACACACACAATAGGCTCTCAAATACTTACTTGGGTCGGGGAGGGAAGAAGGAGAAGAAGAGGGGGAAGAAGGAGGGAGGGGGGAATTTACAGAGGAAAGGAGGTGAAATGAGAATATCCAAGAAAGTAATTCTCCACCATCAGATCATTAGGCATCCAAATAATAGAGCCTTTACCACCAATTCTGACGTAGCGACCAACGGTGACTGCTACCGAAGAAAACATCCTTATTGAAACTCATGATTACAGGTGTCCCTAAATACCACTCATGTCACTCTTAAACTCTGGTTGTCACTATGATGAGAAAGGCGCAGCCTGAAGGTAAATTATTTTCCTAAGTTTGAGTTTAATTCATTCAGCCAGTTTGAATTTTGAGAAGAGGAAAACATATGCTTCCTTCCCCAGTGGCATTTTTACACTCAAATAAGTCAAAAGTAACTATTCTGTCAAAAACTCAAGTAATAAAAAAAATGGATAATTTTGAAGATTCATACATTTAAACACACATGGATATTTCATAGCATGTTTGCAGGTATTTTGGTTTTTCAAATGTGACCTTGGGGTTTGATTTCATTTTATGTTCTCTGTTCTAAGTTTATCTATCTTTAAGCTTACAATAGCAATTAAAAATTAAATTGGCCATATTAGAGAGATAATTTACCTGTGATGCAGATTGAAATAGAAATAATTCAGACTGTATTTATAAAGCAGTTTGCCTCTGTAAACGTCAACGCTTTATAAAAATACCATCTAGTTATAAATTTGAAATTATTGTGTTGATTGCATAGAAACAAACTATATGCTTCTGTGACTTGAATGTTCACAGAAATCCCCTGTGATCTTACTAACATGCAGATTCTGATTTTGAAGGTCTGGGATAAGGAGAAGTTTTTACCATTTCAGACATCCAGGTGATGCTGAAATTGCAGGCCAGCAGGTCACATTCTGAATAGCAAAGGTTTAGAGAACTATAGGTAATGGCACCCCACTCCAGTACTCTTGCTTGGAAAATCCCATGGACGGAAGAGCCTGGTGGGCTGCAGTCCATGGGGTCGCAAAGAGTCAGACACGACTGAGCGACTTCACTTTCACTTTTCACTTTCATGCATTGGAGAAGGAAATGGCAACCCACTCCAGTGTTCTTGCCTGGAGAATCCCAGGGACGGGGGAACCTGGTGGGCTGCTGTCTATGGGGTCGCACAGAGTCGGACACGACTGAAGCGACTTAGCAGCAGCAGCAGTAGAGAACTATAACTTTTCTTTAAGTATTTCCCCTTTTACTTCACAATTTTTGACTGATTCATTTAGAATTTTAACCTTTAGAATAGCTAAATGTTCCTTTTATATTCCTTAGTACATAAAAAGGATTGTACACTTGGAATTTCCCTTAGAAATCTATAAGAATTGCTCACTCTAAAAGGTCCATTTTGTTTGTTCCTCTGTCTCCGGAACAGAGATAGAGAGCCCTGATTATTTAAAGAACCAACTCTTGCAGCAAATTTTGCAGTATTTACAAAATGTGCTATTGTGAAAATCTAAAAAGTAGTCACAGATTCAGAAGATACCTCCAGACCTGACCAGCAATAACATTTTTGGCAACACATAGAGGAACAGGAAGCTGTAATGAGTTTCTTTCTTTCTTTTTTTTTTTTAAGGGCAAACAATGTCTATTGACTTTATTGACCTGAAGAATATGTTCACTTGAATATTTTTTTTTAAGCTGCTTTTTTTAAAATTAATTAATTTATTTATTTTTAATTTTTACTTTACAATTCTGTATTGGTTTTGGCATAGATTGACATGAATCCACCACAGGTGTACATGCGTTCCCAAACATGAACCCCCCTCCCACCCCCCTCCCCACAACATCTCTCTGGGTCATCCCCGCGCATCAGCCCCAAGCATGCCATATCCTGCATCAGACATAGACTGGCAATTCGATTCTTACATGATATTATACATGTTTCAATGCCATTCTCCCAAGTCATCACACCCTCTCCCTCTCCCTCTGAGTCCAAAAGTCCGCTATACACATCTGTGTCTTTTTTGCTGTCCTGCATACAGGGTTATCATTGCCATCTTTCTAAATTCCATATATATGTGTTAGTATACTGTATTGGTGTTTTTCTTTCTGGCGCACTTCACTCTGTATAATCGGTTCCAGTTTCATCCATCTCATCAGAACTGATTCAAATGTATTCTTTTTAATGGCTGAGTAATACTCCATTGTGTATATGTACCACAGCTTTCTTATCCATTCATCTACTGATGGACATCTAGGCTGTTTCCATGTCCTGGCTATTATAAACAGTGCTGCGATGAACATTGGGGTACATGTGTCTCTTTCAATTCTGGTTTCCTCTGTGTGTGTGCCCAACAGTGGGATTGCTGGGTCATAAGGCATTTCTATTTGCAATTTTTTAAGGAATCTCCACACTGTTCTCCATAGTGGCTGTACTAGTTTGCATTCCCACCAACAGTGTAGGAGGGTTCCCTTCTCTCCACACCCTCTCCAGCATTTATTGCTTGCAGATTTTTGGATCGCAGACATTCTGACTGGTGTGAAGTGGTACCTCATTGTGGTTTTGATTTGCATTTCTCTAATAATGAGTGATGTTGAGCATCTTTTCATGTGTTTGTTAGCCATCCGTATGTCTTCTTTGGAGAAATGTCTATTTAGTTCTTTGGCCCATTTTTTGATTGGGTCGTTTATTTTTCTGGAATTGAGCTGCAGGAGTTTTTTGTATATTTTTGAGATTAGTTGTTTGTCAGTTGCTTCATTTGCTATTATTTTCTCCCATTCGGAAGGCTGTCTTTTCACTTTGCTTATGTTTTCCTTTGTTGTGCAGAAGCTTTTAATTTTAATTAGATCCCATTTGTTTATTTTTGCTTTTATTTCCAGAATTCTGGGAGGTGGATCATAGAGGATCCTGCTGTGGTTTATGTCGGAGAGTGTTTTGCCTATGTTCTCCTCTAAGAGTTTTATAGTTTCTGGTCTTCCATTTAGATCTTTAATCCATTTTGAGTTTATCTTTGTGTGCGGTGTTATTAAGTGATCTAGTTTCATTCTTTTACAAGTGGTTGACCAGTTTTCCCAGCAAGAGATTGTCTTTACTCCATTGTATATTCTTGCCTTCTTTGTCAAAGATAAGGTGTCCATATGTATGTGGATTTATCTCTGGGCTTTCTATTTTGTTCCATTGATCTATATGTCTGTCTTTGTGCCAATACCATACTGTCTTGATGACTGTGGCTTTGTAGTAGAGCCTGAAGTCAGGCAAATTGATTCCTCCAGTTCCATACTTCTTTCTCAAGATTGCTTTGGCTATTCGTGGTTTTTTGTATTTCCATACAAATCTTGAAATTATTTGTTCTAGTTCTGCGAAAAATATCGCCGGTATCTTGATAGGGATTGCATTGAATTTGTAAATTGCTTTGGGTAATATACTCGTTTTCACTATATTGATTCTTCCGATCCATGAGCATGGTATATTTCTCCTTCTATTAGTGTCCTCTTTGATTTCTTTCATCAGTGTTTTATAGTTTTCTGTATATAGGTCTTTAGTTTCTTTAGGTAGATATATTCCTAAGTATTCTATTCTTTTTATGGCAATAGTGAATGGAATTGTTTCCTTAATTTCTTCTACTTTCTCATTATTAGTGTATAGGAATGCAAGGGATTTCTATGTGTTGATTTTATATCCTGCAACTTTACTATATTCATTAATTAGCTCTAGTAATTTTCTGGTAGAGTCTTTAGTGTTTTCTATGTAGCGGATCATGTCATCTGCAAACAGTGAGAGTTTTACTTCTTCTTTTCCAATTTGGATTCCTTTTATTTCTTTTTCTGCTCTGATTGCTGTGGCTAAAACTTCCAGAACTATGTTGAATAGTAGTGGTGAAAGTGGGCACCCTTGTCTTGTTCCTGACTTTAGGGGAAATGCTTTCAATTTTTCACCATTGAGGATAATGTTTGCTGTGGGTTTGTCATATATAGCTTTTATTATATTGAGGTATGTTCCTTCTATTCCTGCTTTCTGGAGAGTTTTTATCATAAATGGACGTTGAATTTTGTCAAAGGCCTTCTCTGCATCTATTGAGATAATCATATGGTTTTTATTTTTCAATTGGTTAATGTGGTGAATTACATTGATTGATTTGCGGATGTTGAAGAATCCTTGCATCCCTGGGATAAAGCCCACTTGGTCATGGTGTACGATCTTTTTAATGTGTTGTTGGATTCTGATTGCTAGAATTTTGTTGAGGATTTTTGCATCTATGTTCATCAGTGATATTGGCCTGTAGTTTTCTTTTTTTGTAGTATCTTTGTCAGGTTTTGGTATTAGGGTGATGGTGGCCTCATAAAATGAGTTTGGAAGTTTCCCTTCCTCTGCAATTTTCTGGAAGAGTTTGAGTAGGATAGGTTTTAACTCTTCTCGAAATTTTTGGTAGAATTCAGCTGTGAAGCCGTCTGGACCTGGGCTTTTGTTTGCTGGAAGATTTCTGATTACAGTTTCAATTTCCGTGCTTGTGATGGGTCTGTTAAGATTGTCTATTTCTTCCTGGTTCAGTTTTGGAAAATTGTATTTTTCTAAGAATTTGTCCATTTCTTCCAGGTTGTCCATTTTATTGGCATATAATTGCTGATAGTAGTCTCTTATGTTCCTTTGTATTTCTGTGTTGTCTGTTGTGATCTCTCCATTTGCATTTCTAATTTTATTGATTTGATTTTTCTCTCTTTGCTTCTTGATGAGTCTGGCTAATGGTCTGTCAATTTTATTTATCCTTTCAAAGAACCAGCTTTTGGCTTTGTTGATTTTTGCTATGGTCTCTTTTGTTTCTTTTGCATTTATTTCTGCCCTAATTTTTAAGATTTCTTTCCTTCTGCTAACTCTGGGGTTCTCTAATTCTTCCTTTTCTAGTTGCTTTAGGTGTAGAGTTAGGTTATTTATTTGGCTTTTTTCTTGTTTCTTGAGGTATGCCTGTATTGCTATGAACTTTCCTCTTAGCACTGCTTTTATAGTGTCCCACAGGTTTTGGGTTGTTGTGTTTTCATTTTCATTAGTTTCTATGCATATTTTGATTTCTTTTTTGATTTCTTCTGTGATTTTTTGGTTATTCAGAAGCGTGTTGTTCAGCCTCCATATGTTGGAATTTTTAATAGTTTTCCTCCTGTAATTGAGATCTAATCTTAGTGCATTATGGTCAGAAAAGATGCTTGGAATGATTTCGATTTTTTTGAATTTATCAAGGTTATATTTATGGCCCAGGATGTGATCTATCCTCGAGAAGGTTCCATGAGCACTTGAGAAAAAGGTGAAATTCATTGTTTTGGGGTGAAATGTCCTATAGATATCAATTAGGTGTAACTGATCTAATGTATCATTTAAAGTTTGCGTTTCTTTGTTAATTTTCTGTTTAGTTGATCTGTCCATAGGTGTGAGTGGGGTATTAAAGTCTCCCACTATTATTGTGTTGTTGTTAATTTCCCCTTTCATACTTGTTAGCATTTGTCCTACATATTGCGGTGCTCCTATATTGGGTGCATATATATTTATAATTGTTATATCTTCTTCTTGGATTGATCCTTTGATCATTATGTAGTGGCCTTCTTTGTCTCTTTTCACAGCCTTTGTTTTAAAGTCTATTTTATTGGATATGAGTATTGCCACTCCTGCTTTCTTTTGGTCTCTATTTGCATGGAATATCTTTTTCCAACACTTCACTTTCAGTCTGTATGTGTCCCTTGTTTTGAGGTGGGTCTCTTGTAAGTGGCATATAGAGGGTTCTTGTTTTTGTATCCAATCGGCCAGTCTTTGCCTTTTGGTTGGGGCATTCAATCCATTTACGTTTAAGGTAATTATTGATAAGTATGATCCCGTTGCCATTTGTTTTATTATTTTGGGTTCGGGTTTATACTCCCTTTTTGTGTTTCCTGTCTAGAGAATATCCTTTAGAATTTGTTGGAGAGCTGGTTTGGTGGTGCTGAATTCTCTCAGCTTTTGCTTGTCTGTAAAGCTTTTGATTTCTCCTTCGTATTTGAATGAGATCCTTCCTGGGTATAGTAATCTGGGCTGTAGGTTATTTTCTTTCATCACTTTAAGTATGCCTTGCCATTCCCTCCTGGCCTGAAGAGTTTCTATTGAGAGATCAGCTGTTATCCTTATGGGAATCCCCTTGTGTGTTATTTGTTGTTTTTCCCTTGCTGCTTTTAATAGTTGTTCTTTGTGTTTGATCTTTGTTAATTTGATTAATATGTGTCTTGGGGTGTTTCGCCTTGGGTTTATCCTATTTGGAACTCTCTGGGTTTCTTGGACTTGGGTGATTATTTCCTTCCCCATTTTAGGGAAGTTTTCAACTATTATCTCCTCAAGGATTTTCTCATGGTCTTTCTTTTTGTCTTCTTCTTCTGGGACTCCTATAATTCGAATGTTGGAGCGTTTCATATTGTCCTGGAGGTCTCTGAGATTGTCCTCATTTCTTTTAATTCGTTTTTCTTTTTTCCTCTCTGATTCATTTATTTCTACCATTCTATCTTCTATTTCACTAATCCTATCTTCTGCCTCCGTTTTTCTATTCTTTATTGCCTCCAGAGTGTTTTTGATCTCATTTATTGCATTATTCATTGTATATTGACTCTTTTTTATTTCTTCTAGGTCCTTGTTGAACCTTTCTTGCATCTTCTCAATCCTTGTCTCTAGGGTATTTATCTGTGATTCCATTTTGATTTCAAGATTTTGGATCATTTTCACTATCAATATTTGGAATTCTTTCTCAGGTAGATTCCCTATCTCTTCCTCTTTTGTCTGGTTTGGTGGGCATTTCTCCTGCTCCTTTACCTGTTGGGTATTCCTCTGTCTCTTCATCTTGGTTATATTGCTGCGTTTGGGATGGCCTTTTTATAGTCTGGTAATTTGTGGAGTTCTCTTTATTGTGGAGCTTCCTCACTGTGGGTGGGGTTGTATCAGTGGGTTGTCAAGGTTTCCTGGTTAGGGAGGCTTGTGTTTGAGGTCTGGTGGGTGGAGCTGGGTGTCTTCTCTCTGTTTTTGAAGACAATGATCTGCTTTTCTGGTTGCCTGCTGTCCTCTGCCTGCATTCAGAGGTTGTTTTGTGGAGTTTGCTCCGCGTTGAAATGATCTTTTGAGGAATTTGTGTAATGAGTTTCTTTTAGTCCCCAAAGCAACCACAAACTATATTTCATCTGTTATTGGAACAACAGAATCAATGTCCTCCAGATGAGCCAGCAAAGAAGACACCATTAAAATGCTATTGGAACCCATGAATTGAAAAATGGTGCAGACTAAGAGTGTAATGATACAAGCAGGACACTAACAGGAAGCCAGGAAATCTTAAGGTAGATTTCCCATAGCCTCAACTCTATTAAAAAAGGATGCAAATACACATGAAATAGTTTCTTATGATTTTGTATTTCTAGTTTTAAATTCATTCTAGTGAAGAGCAAGAAAATCTACCTCAAGAGATTCTGACACTGCATAGCTGGGTTCATGTTTTACAACCTTGATTCACTAAAAAATGGTAAAACCTAGAATAAACTTGCCCCTGTGAATAAAGTCAGAAAATACTCATATCTGGTTCTTCTTAAAAGAAATAGGAAATTGCAAGTTAAAACATGTAACTACTAACTGTTAATCTCTATTTGTCCACATATTTTTAGTACTTACTCAAGACTATATACTATTTAATTTCTCTTACTTTTCTGGTTAATGTAGAATTCTAGAGAATATATAGATGGTCAGTGAGAATACTTTATTAAGAAAAAGAGTAGAATACATGTGTTTTTAATCTCATACTAAAATCAAATAGAATTTCAGGATATAAAGTTAATATGTAGATTTGACAGCAACAAAATTTTTTTTATTGATTTTTTTTCAATACTTGGATGTTTAGCTTCTTACACTACAGCTGTACAAACTTACCTAATTTTAGCTTTGTTCAAAGCTGCTGCTGCTGCTGCTGCTGCTGCTGCTACGTCACTTCAGTCGTGTCCAACTCTGTGTGACCCCAGAGACGGCAGCCCACCAGGCTCCCCCATCCCTGGGATTCTCCAGGCAAGAACACTGGAGTGGGTTGCCATTTCCTTCTCCAATGCATGAAAGTGAAAAGTGAAAGTGAAGTCGCTCAGTCGTGTCTGACTCTTTGCGACCCCATGGACTGCAGCCCACCAGGCTCCTCTGTCCATGGATTTTCCAGACAAGAGCACTGGAGTGGGGTGCCATCGCCTTCTCCGTAAGCTAGTGAACACTAAATGCTATTATTAAGCACTACTGCCGTTTTCCTATCTGTCTCATACCCATGTCTCTTAAGATGGATGGGGCAACAGTATGTGACTGATTAGACACACTTATGTGAGTCAAAAAGCAAATCAAGTGGGGTTTCAGTGTTTATCTCTGCTCAAAACATTATCTTATACACATTGAACCCACCAAAAATTAAATCATTTGATTTAAAGGGCTCAAAATATTTCAAAATATAGTCAAGGATATTGTATTGAATAGTATGTGAGTATCTTATACATTAAATTGGCAAATATATTCACTCAAGCATTGATCAAGCAATTCCCCAAAGCCCAGAGCTTTGATAGTCATCACCACTCTTTTTGATGTCAAAAGACAGATTAATCTTTTTCATTTGCTATGTGACCAAGGGTAAAGACAAATATCTCTAGTCCATAAGGTTGTACAACCTCCGTTTTAAAGCACAGACTCCTGAGAAAGTAGGAAGGATGAATTTCTTTCACATTTGTTCCTAATACCTTAATTACTCACACGCTTATGAGAAAATCATACCCTACTCACTAAGACATCTCACTACACTCAGAATGGAACTTAAACAGCTGACAGAATTTCTGGTATAATTCAACATTTTCAATTTCATATAATGCATTTGTACTGACAAGTACAGAAACTGACCTATGGTGCAAGATGCTAAATATATTCCTAAGCGACTAAGAAAAACTTCCATGGTTTACTTATAATGTAAATAAGGAAAATATTTGCTGAACTTCCTGCCTTTTACGTATGTAATGAATTGGTTTTCAAAGATTATTACAAGGCTTAAATGATGTAAACAAAATACAGTTCCTGAGACACAATAAGGCCTTAATATTAAAAATAAGAGATCACAGTTATTTAAAAACTTCCCTCTCAGTTACCTCACATATCACTGGCTTTTTAGCAGGCCTATAGGACTAGTCCTTCCCTAACCCAGAAATTATGTCTGAGAGGCCATGGGCAACATTCAGCTTAACAACAATGTGTGGCCTGCAGAGTATGTTTTGGTTTCAGTTCAGTTGCTCAGTTGTGTCTGACTCTTTGCGACACCATCAACCACAGCACGCGGGGCCTCCCTGTCCATCACCAACTCCCCAAGTTTACCCAAACTCATGTCCATTGAGTCAGTGATGCCATCCAACCATTTCATCCTCTGTCGTTCCCTTCTCCTCCAGCCTTCAATCTTTCCCAGCATCAGGGTCTTTTCCAATGAGTTAGGTCTTCGCATCAGGTGGCCAAAGTATTGGAGTTTCAGCGTCAACATCAGTCCTTCCAATAAACACCCAGGACTGATCTCCTTTAGGATGGGCTGGTTGGACCTCCTTGTAGTTCAAAAGACTCTCACGAGTCTTCTCCAACACCACAGTTCAAAACCATCAGTTCTTTGGTGCTCAGCTTTCTTTATAGTCCAACTCACATCCATACATGACTACTGGAAAAACCATAGCCTTGACTGGATGGACCTTTGCTGGCAAAGTAATGTCTCTGCTTTTTAATATGCTATCTAGGTTGGTCATAACTTTTCTTTCAAGGAGTAAGCGTCTTTTAATTTCATGGCTGCATTCACGATCTGCGGTGATTTTGGAGCCCAAAAAAATAAAGTCTGTATCTGTTTCCACTGTTTCCCCATCTATTTGCCATGAAGTGATGGGACCAGATGCCATGATCTTAGTTTTCTAATGTTGAGCTTTAAGCCAAATTTTTCACTCTCTTCTTTCACTTTCATCAGGAAGATCTTTATTTCTTTGCTTTCTGCCATAAGGGTGGTGTCATCTACATATCTGAGGTTATTAATATTTCTCCCGGCAATCTTGATTCCAGCTTGTGTTTCTTATAGCCCAGTATTTCTCATGATGTACTCTGCATATAGGTTAAATAAGCAGGATGACAATATATAGCCTTGACATACTCCTTTCCCTATTTGGAACCAGTCTGTTGTTCCATGTCCAGTTCTAACTGTTGCTTCCTGACCTGCATACAGATTTCTCAAGAGGCAGGTCAGGTGGTTTGGTATTCTCATCTCTTTCAGAATTTTCCACAGTTTATTGTGATCCACAGAGTCAAAGGCTTTGGCATAGTCAATAAAGCAGAAATAGATGTTTTTCTGGAACTCTCTTGCTTTTTCTATGATCCAGCAGATGTTGGATCATAGAAAACCATGTTTTGGTTTGGTTTTTGCAATTTGGAACTTTGAAGGCCGTTAGATGTGGCCTGTTTGCCATCGCACCCCACTTCTCACTCTTGTTGTTTAACACTGTCAAATGCACTCATTTTTGCTACTTGTCTGATCTCTGTTCTAACCCCTGAATTATGAGCCAAGGTTGATGGAAAAACCCCAAATAATACAGCATCCATTGCAATATCTTCACCTGGAAGGAAAATACTCCTTCTCTTTTCCCACACACCATGATGGATAAGCATCCTTTTATTTTACACAATAGCAAGCCAATATTTGAAATGCTAGGGAATACTCAGCACAAACCAGTTTGGGCAGCGTTTCAGCCACTCCTGTGACTGAGCATCCTGGAGCACTACGTGCTGATCTGTATGCTGCTCAGCTTGATCTCTGGGTCTGCTTTGCAACCTCTCCTTGCACCACTGCATGGAAACATGAGGTCTTTCCTCTTCCCTATTTCCCTATCCTCTCAACCTTCAGACAATGGAATTTTCCATTAGAAAGAGAGAGTGCAGCCCTTGGAGGGGAGAAATCAGTGTTTTGTTCTCCTTACTCTGTCCACTATAATACAAAGCACTGCTCCTCCTCCCGGGAAAATGTAAGGCTGGCTGGCAGTCAGTTTGACAGAAGGAGAGCAGTGCAGCGGAAAATTGGATAACAGGATAAAAATCTATGGGGCCACAGGAATCCCATCAAAACTGGCTCCTCCTGTCAAAGCCCAGACAAGTGACAAGGACAAATATAGAATGTTATTTATATTTAAATATTTCTAACAATATCATAATTATACTTCTGCCTCTGATAGGCAGCCATTTTCCTGTGAGCCACCATTCTGCACACTAAGTGTTGTATGGTGGAGCAAATCTACATAAGAATTAGACAGCTTCAATCAGACACCTGGGAAAATCCTATAAATTCCTCAAATAGCTATTTCTAAAGCACAGAAAATAAAAATTCATTTTTTCAAACACATTTTCCTTAGAGTACAATATTCAAGTTCAGTAAGGACAAATTATTCCTAGGTCTTTGGGCCTGGGAAAACTAAGTTATCTAGCATGTAGCTAGCTAATAGATTAATCTCACCTAAAATTAAGTCTGGTATTTTAGAAAATGTCTTTTCTTTTTTCTGAGTCATATTCAGTCATTCTATAGGTCAAGTTACTGACTGATGGACTTAATTTATTAAACATCACAGTAAGCTCAATGAATTAAAATTTAATATGCCAAAAGATATCCATTTATTTATTTTAAAACTTGGGGAAAAGTCTTGATGCAGATATTCTATGCATTATAATTAATTCTATTATTAAAATCTGACATTTTGAAGTACTTCCTTAAGAGAATACACTATAAGTGATAACAAATAATGTAGCAAAACAGAAAACATTCATATATATATACACACACTCTACAGAAAATTGATTTCATATTAAACTTCTATAGAACTTTAATTCTAAGATTCCTAAGCACATACCAATTGTCTTTTTATGACTACACACACACACCCCTTTCCTCTTTCATGGAGGGACAGCCACATATACACACACATCAAACCTGTGTAATAAAAAGCAAAGTGAAAGACTGTCAGCATGCAAACCATTAATTTATATAAAAACAACACATTTGTTGCCCATAATACACAAAACAACATGCCAAGTGCTAGAAGGAAAAGCAAATATAAAGAGGTATTTCAGTTCAGTTGCTCAGTCCTGTCCGACTCTTTGCGACCCAATGGACTGCAGCACGCCAGGCCTCCCTGTCCATCACCAACTCCCCAAGTTTACCCAAACTCATATCCACTGAGTCGGTGATGCCATCCAATCATCTCATCCTCTGTTGTCCCATTCCTCTCTCGCCTTCAATCTTTCCCAGCATCAGGGTCTTTTCTAATGAATCAATTCTTCACATCAGGTGGCCAAAGTACTGGAGTTTCAGCTTCAACATCAGTCCTTCCAATAAACACCCAGGACTGATCTCCTTTAGGATGGACTGGTTGGATCTCCTTGAAGTCCAAGGGACTCTCAAGAGTCTTCTCCAACACCACAGTTCAAAAGCATCAATTCTTCTGTGCTCAGCTTTCTTTATAGTCCAACTCTCACATCCATACATGACCACTGGAAAAACCATAGCCTTGACTAGATGGACCTTTGTTGGCAAAGTAATGTCTCTGCTCTTTAATATGCTGTCTAGGTTGGTCATAACTTTCCTTCCAAGGAGTGAGCATCTTTTAATTTCATGGCTGAAGTCACCTTCTGCAGTGATTTTGGAACCCCCCAAAATAAAGTCTGTCACTGTTTCTACTGTTTTCTCATCTATTTGCCATGAAGTGATGGGATCCAATGCCATGATCTTGGTTTTTTCAATGTTGAGCTTTAAGCCAACTTTTTCACCTCTTCTTTCACTTTCATCAAAAGGCTTTTTAGTTTTTCTTCACTTTCTGCCATAAGGGTGGTGTCATCTGCATGTCTGAGGTTACTGATGTTTCTCCCGGAAATCCTGATTCCAGCTTGTGCTTTATCCAGACCAGCATTTCTCATGATGTACTCTGCATATAAGTTAACTAAGCAGGGTGACAATATACAGCCTTGACGCACTCCTTTTCTGATTTGGAACCAGTCTGTTGTTCCATGTCCAGTTCTAACTGTTGCTTCCTGACCCGCATACAGATTTCTCAAGAGGCAGGTCAGGTGGTCTGGTATTCCCACCTCTTTCAGAATTTTGCATAGTTTATCGTGATCCACACAAAGGCTTTGGCAAAGTCAATGAATCAGAAACAGATGTTTTTGTGGAACTCTATGGCTTTTTCAATGATCCAGCAAATGTTGGCAATTCAATCTCTGGTTCCTCTGTCTTTTCTAGAACCAGCTTAAACATCTGGATGTTCACAGTTCATGTATTGCTGAAAACTGGCTTGGAGAATTTTGAGCATTACTTTACTAGCATGTGAGATGAGTAAAATTGTGTGGTAGTTTGAGCATTCTTTAGCATTGCCTTTCTTTGGGATTGGAATGAAAACTGACCTTTTCCAGTCCTGTGGCCCCTGATGAGTTTTCCAAATTTGCTGGCATATTGAGTGTAGCACTTTCACAGCATCATCTTTTAGGAGTTGAAATATCTCAATTTGAATTCTATCATCTCCACTAGCTTTCTTTGTGCTGATGCTTCCTAAGGCCCATTTGAGTTCACATTCCAGGATGTCTGCCTCTAGGTGAGTAATCATACCATTGTGATTATCTGGCTCATGAAGATCTTTTTTGTACAGTTCTTCTGTATATTCTTGCCACCTCTTTGGTCACATTAATATGCCATCTAGAAGTTAGGTTTAGAGTTGCTCCAGACAGAGAATGGAACAACTGAGGATCCTCCAGCCCCCATGTCATTTACAGTTGAGACACCTCTGCCATGCTAATCAGGCTCTCAACCATATCAATTCATTTCACTGAGCAAATTTAGTTTTCCCCTGCTGCCCACTTCTTCCATTCTGCTTAAAGAGCTCCCTTTCTCACTCTTGCTCATATGTGCTATTCCCGTCCTGCCTTCGCTTGCCCTTGATCCCTCCCTCACTCAACCAAAGCCTAATCCTTTAAGGTCTAGCTAAATTACCACTTCATCTCAAAACTTTTTTTGACTAATACAAATGACTTTTACCTTTGTAAAGCAATGTCTAAGAGTTTAACATATATGATCTTTAACTGTCACAACTCCACAGGGAGGTAAAACTCCATTTTAGAGATGCAAAAACCTCAGAGCAGTTAACCAATTTGCCTCAAAACACACCAAAATAGCAGAGTCATGCCCTACCTGTCTGACTCAAAGGCCTGTATAGTCAGGGAACTACTCCATTATTTTGACCCCTGATCCTTCCTTTTCTGAGCTCGTGTTCTAAACAGTACCACTCGATTCACCATCTAATGGTTCTCATATTCATATACGGGGCTTCCCTGGTGGCTCAGAGGGTAAAGCGTCTGCCTGCAAGGCGGGAGACCCGGTTTTAATCCCTGGGTGAGGAAGATCCCCTGGAGAAGGAAATGGCAACCCACTCCAGTATTCTTGCCTGGAGAATCCCATGGACGGAGGAGCCTAGTAGGCTACAGTCCACGGGGTCACAAAGGGTCGGACAAGACTGAGCGACTTCACTTTCACTTTCATATTCATATATACTACTCTGGGCTCTACATTTAGACTGAGAGTGAGTAGAAGTTTATTATCCCTCTCCAGCCTAATACCAGGCATTTAACTTGCTGAAGGACTGAATCTAGTAAATCAATGGCATTTAAATACATAAGAGAGAAAGCTAGGCTTTGCTGGCTTTTGCTATTTTACTTCTGGTTTAGGTTACTCAGTTTAGTTCTATATTGCCATGGGGAACTATTTGTCTTGTTTTTGGTGGTATTCAGTCCTTCAGTCATGTCCAACTCTCTTGCAACCCGATGGACTGTGGCCTGCCAGGCTCCTCTGTCCATGGGGATTCTCCAGGCAAGAATACTGGAGTGGGTTGCCATGCTGTCCTCCAGGGGATCTTCCCAACCCAGGGCCCAAACCCATGCTTCTTGCACTGGCAAGCAGATCTTTAAAACTGAGCTACCATTTGTCTTTTAGGGCATGATGAAATGTCAAGTCACAAAAGAACATGTTGATTTTTACTCAACAAGTCTTTGCTGAGTGACAATTGCATGATAGCACTTTGCCAGGCATATGGGGGGAGATACTAAAGAGACTTAAGACTATCTCTGCTCTTTAGAGCCCTATTTTTATAAAGACAGATTTTACCTATATACATTTTATATGCATCAGTTCAGTTCAGTTCAGTCGCTCAGTCGTATCCGACTCTTTGCAACCCCATGAATCACAGCACACCAGGCCTCCCTGTCCATCACCATCTCCCGGAGTTCACTCAGACTCACATCCATCGAGTCCATGCTGCCATCCAGCCATCTCATCCTTGGTCGTCCCCTTCTCCTCCTGCCCCCAATCCCTCCCAGCATCAGAGTCCTTTCCAATGAGTCAACTCTTCGCATGAGGTGGCAATAAAGTACTGGAGCTTCAGCTTTAGCATCATTCCTTCCAAAGAAATCCCAGGGTTGATCTCCTTTAGAATGGACTGGTTGGATCTCCTTGCAGTCCAAGGGACTCTCAAGAGTCTTCTCCAACACCACAGTTCAAAAGCATCAATTCTTCGGTGCTCAGCCTTCTTCACAGTCCAACTCTCACGTCCATACATGACCACAGGAAAAACCATAGCCTTGACTAGACAGACCTTAGTCAGAAAGTAATGTCTCTGCTTTTGAATATGCTATCTAGGTTGGTCATAACTTTTCTTCCAAGGAGTAAGCGTCTTTTAATTTCATGGCTGCAGTCACCATCTGCAGTGATTTGGGAGCCCCAAAAAATAAAGTCTGACACTGTTTCTACTGTTTCCCCATCTATTTCCCACAAAGTGATGGGACCAGATGCCATGATCTTTGTTTTCTGAATGTTGAGCTTTAAGCCAACTTTTTCACTCTCCTCTTTCACTTTCATCAAGAGGCTTTTTAGCTTCTATTCACTTTCTGCCATAAGGGTGATGTCATCTGCATATCTGAGGTTATTGATATTTCTCCCGGCAATCCTGATTCCAGCTTGTGTTTCTTCAGAATGTGCTAACCATTGAACAATTGCACTCCTCTCCCATGCAAGTAAGGTCGTGCTTAAAATCTTGCATGCTGGGCTTCAACATTATGCAAACCAAGAACTTCCAGATGTCCAAGCTGTGTTTAGAAAAGGAAGAGGAACCAGAGATCAAATTGCCAACATTCGCTGGATCACAGAGAAAGCTAGGGAATTCTAGCAAAACATCTACCTCTGTTTCATCAATACACCAAAGCCTTTGACTATGTGGATCATAAAAAACTGTGGAAAGCTCTTAAAGAGAAGGAAACATCAGATTATCTTTCCTGTCTCCTGAGAAATCTGTATGCAGGTCAAGAAGCAACAGTCTGACCCTGTATGGAACAACGTACCAGTTCAGGATTGAAAAAGAAGTACGACAGGGCTGTTTGCTGTCGCCCTGTTTGTTTAATTTATACACCGAGCACATTATGAGAAATGCCAGGCTGGATGAGCTAAAAGCGGGAATCAAGACAGGCAGGAGAGACATCAACAAACTCAGATATATGAATGATACCACTCTAATGGCAGAAAGTGAAGAGGAACTAAAGAGCTTCATGATAAGGGTGAAGGAGGAGAATGAAAGAGTCAACTTAAAAGTAAATGTTAAAAAAAAAAAAAAGTTAAGATCATGGCATCCAGCCCCATTACTTCATGGCAAATAGAGGGGGGAAAGGTGGAAGTAGTGACAGATTTCCTCTTCTTGGGCTCTAAAATCACTGTGGATGGTGACTGAGGTCATGAAGTCAGAAGATGTTGGCTTCTTGGCAAGAAAGTCATGACAAACCTAGGCAGTGTGTTGAAAAGCAGAGACATTACTCTGCTGAAAAGGGTCTATATAGTCAAGGCTCTGGTCCTCCCAGTGGTCACATATGGTTGTGAGAACTGGAATGTAAAGAAGGCAGAATGCTGAAGAATTGACACCTTCAAACTGTGGTGCTGGAGAAGACTCCTGAGAGTCCCTTGAACAGCAAGGAGATCAAGCCAGTCTTAAGGGAAATTAGCCTTGAATACTCATTGGAAGGACTGATGCTGAAGCTGAAACTCCAGGATTTTGGTCATCTGATGCAAATAGCTAACTCATTGGAAAAGTCCCTGATGCTGGGAAAGATTGAGAGCAGAAGGAGTAAAGGGCATCAGAGGATGAGATGGCTGGACGGCATCACTGATGCAATGGACATGAACTTGGGCAAACCTCGGGAGATAGTGATGGACAGATAGGACTGGCATGCTGCAGTCCATGGGGTCACAAAGAGTCAAACGTGACTGGGCAACTGAACAACAACAGTGCCTAGTATACCATAAGAGCTTAAAAAATCTATCTATCCAGTCAGAGCAAATGGAAAATAGTGAGCAAAATTTAATCTGTTGCTATTCATCATAAATGGTTATCATTTATTACCAGAGACATCACTCAACAAATATTTAATGTGTTTCTATTCTGTGCCTTTCCAGAACATACAGTGTGGCAAAGCCAATGCAGAGGAAGTGTGAAGAACACAGCAAATGGAACTTTATCTTACAGGGCTCTCTCCTGGAAAATGCTTTACCAGGTCATTAGTGTGAGCTCAGTTTTTCCAGTATCATAATTTTTTTTTCCTTAAAAGTGAATGTAGCAAAAAAGGATAATGTTTCTGTACATCTAGTTTATATGAAGTCTGGCTGGGATTTTATTCTAATATTAACATAAGCATACAATTGCTCTGTCTCATGATTGTTTTTATTACATAAATTTGGATACATTAGCTAGAGTGAGGTAAACTAAAGGGGGAAATGTCATCAGTAGCTCTAAAAACAATATGTGGTTCTTTGATTCTGCAATTTATTTAATTGATTACAATGATGCATCAGCAAAAGGGTGGTAATTTAAATTATAAGTAGAGGGTTCAAAGCCATGGCTAATTCATTACTGACACATCTCTAGTTGAGGTAGTAATTTAAAGTCGTATGTGTCGCATTAATTGTAATCTTCTTTCCAAACGACAAGATAAATATCTCAAGGAACATAATATACTACGGTCATAGGTCAAACCAAATGAATGTCTAAAGCAGATTAGCACTAAGTGCATGCAATATGTCATGTTTATAAATTTTAGAAAGGACAAGTTGTATTAACATTTAGCAGATTGTTCATTATACATTACCAATGCTTAACTTTTAGAGCATTACTACTCTACTCAGTTACAGCACTCTCTGAGATGCTACAAAAATCCCTGACTGAAAATCTAATACTTGAGAAAAATTAGAACAAGTTAATTCGTACCCTTTCCTACCAAGACGTGATTGCTTTGTTTAACATATATGTGAAACAGATATATCTCAGCCCTGAAGTGATTCAAATAAAGGCAATTTTACAATTAGCAAAAAAAAAAAAAAAAAAAAGAAAGAAAGAAAGAAAAGAAACAAAGAAAACTGCCAAAGTTCCAGATGCCTACCAATCTGCATCAATATCTATGCTTATAATTTAAGCCTCTCCATCAGCTGGGACTTGGCCAGAATCCAGAGTGGAAGACGTGATTTGTCTAGAGTAGAAAACCAAACAACCTCCTCAATATCACGTGGCAAAATAAGTGCAGAATAAGGCTGTAGCCTGTTACCATAATTATAAAATAGACAGTTGTTTTAAAGATTTGGACTGAGATTTGTCTGTTTTGATTTCAGTATGGATTAACCCCATCATCCTACCTACAAGCCCTGAGTCCACTGGAGGAGTACTTGTCCAGCGCTCTTTCTCACCACACCAACAAGTCACTATATACTGCTATTTTCTTAGCCTAGAATTCCTGCTGTGAGACAGCTTGGCATGAATTGTGTACTGTGAAAAGGCACTTATGGTACAGTAAGGAACGCTGAAGAAAGAATAGCAAATCAACCAAACCCAGCCACAGAAATCTTTTGTCTAGCTAGCACAGGTGTTCTTTGGGTTTTATTTGTTTGCATGCTTGTTTTTCACTGAATGTGAGCATCTTTAAAGCAAGACACAGCTTCAGAGTTCGTCAACAGTTTGTTCTACTACCCCTGTCCTTGCACAAAGCCTCAGTACACCTCAGTGGTACTTACCGGGAGTAGAGTTTGTCATAGTTACCAAGCCACTGAAGGGAGGGTATTTGTTTCTCCACGTGGAGTTTGCACAGAACTAAAATAATCAACACAGGAAAGGGGGGTTTTAGGGACTGTGTAAGGGAAGGAGAAAGATGACAATTGAGGTTATCGACAAGAAGAGAAATTTTGAGAATGAAAACCAAATGATCTGCTAAAGAATAATTTCAAAAGTCTGCTGGGCTGTGTGTAATGGAAATCCTATCCTCTGAATAGAAGCATTTCAGTGAAATAGTAATTTCTCAGGAAAGTGTTATAAAATTGGATGTATTCTGAGGAACCAATCAAGTGCTAAGTGTCTCGGTGCAAGGCAAAGGCTGAAGATATCCTGAACCACACGTGGGCTATGTTAACACAGAAGGGTAAATCCTTGAATTGGGGCTTCTGTCTGTATCCAGTTACCATGTAAGAGTTTCCTGTTATACAGCTAAGGACTGCATCTAGCTGGCAGATAGGAGTTGAGCTCTGCAATCAGTTGCTTCTGCCTGTACTTGGAAACTTGAGTGAAAGGACAGACACAGTGACAGAGATTATTTACAGTCCACTGCACCCCAGCACACATTTAGTCTAAAGTGAAATAACTCAAATAGTTGAAGATTTTCATAAGGGATCTTTCAGTTACTCTGTTCTACCAGAGTCCAAAATCATTTTAAAAACTTCTCATTAAATCCATTTAGAACCTATGTCAACAAGCTCAGTTTTAAAACATGTACAGAATATAAAGTCCTTGAGGACGTATAGCTGTATTTATTAAGATGAAGCATAGTAGATTCATTGAGAGAGTTCAAATCCTGACTTACCACTTACCAGGTGTGTGACCACGAACAAGGTGCTTCTCAGCTCAGTTTCTTTATCTCTAGCCTCAACCACCAAAGGCAAGATGGGAGTGATTACTACCATGGACAGGAAAGTCAGAATAGGCTGACTCACCCAGACCTATGATGCTGACTCTATTTGGACTTCCACAACAAACCACCACAGACTGGGTGGCCTACACAACAGAAAGCTATCTTCCTACATTCCACAGCTTGGAAGTCTACAGTCAGAGTTTTGATAGGTACGGTTTCTCCTGAGGCCTCTCTCCTTTACTGGCAGAAACTTTCTCTTTCTGTGTGCATGCAGGCATCTGCCACCTTGCCTTCTTCTCTGACATCAATCATACTGGATCAGGATCCCCACACTTATGACTTCATTTAACCTTAATGACCTCTTTAACGGCCTCATTTCCAAATTTAGTCACACTGGGGGTTGGGACTTTGACATACTGATTTTGGAGGAATAAAATTCAGTCCAAAAGAGAAACTAATAGTGCCTAGCTCATAGGACTGCTAGGAGGATTAGGTGAGTTAATATTTGTAAAGTATTTAGAACAGTGGCTGCCATAAAGGAAAGCCATGCAGATGTTCATTAAGTGATATGGGGAAAAAAATCAAAGACTTTTAAAATCTGATTAATATGGTAGGACTTTACTTTAGATATGCTATTACCGCTCAAGCCCCCATGTGATGGCATGGAACAGTTTGTTTTAAAGGTCAGATTTGCCTGATTAGGTTTGGAAGACAGAAAGCAGGAGGAGGAGATGCAAAATCCTTAAGAATGATTCTTTTTTTAAGTTGACCCAGTAAAATCACTGTGACTTGCATCACCAGCTTGAGGTATAATCAAGATAGTATATCTTTGGCATATTCAAATTAATCAGTCAATCCCCCACAGGACCAATTTCAAAAGAAGTTCAGAGACTACGTCTTGAAAATTCTCCCTTAACCAAGTTGTCAAGAACCATGGACCAGGGATGCTTACACAAGTCCAAAGGGATCATCTCTGTTTCCCAGTCCCTCATCTTTAGCAGAAGAACAGGAGGAGGCAGTAGGAGAGATGGAAGGAGGGAAAGAGAAAAACTAGAGGAGGAGGAAGAGAGGGCATTTGAGCTGGCTGACCAGTTTCAGACTAGCCACAATATTCAATTGCCATTTCTGCTGTTCCATGTAAATTCACCACACTTGACTGATCTGGTCCAGCACATTCATCTGAGCCTTTGTGATGAAGACTACCCTCCCTAATGATGCAGCACGAGACACAGAGGTTCACTTAAGTCACAGATCTCCACTGACCCTTCTGTCTAAGTCGCTGTCTTCACAATGTCCTCTTGTGACAGAGCTGTCTTTTAGGCACAGAATGTTACGGAATGAATCTTCATGATTTCCTACAATTCACTCGCCAAATATCTGCCTTCCTTTGGGACAAATGTTCCTTTGGGGACACAGGTGAACTTGTTTGAAATCATATCAGTCTTTCCAATGTTAAAATAATGAAAATGAAATTAAACGAAAGTCGCTTAGTTGTGTCCCAATCTTTGCAACCCCGTGGACTTTACGGTCCATGGAAGTCTCCAGGCCAGAATACTAGAGTGGGTAGCCTTTCCTTTCTACAGGGGATCTTCCCAACCCAGGGATCAAATCCAGGTCTCCCGCATTGCAGGCAGATTCTTTTCCAGCTGAGCCACCTATGATAAGGTGGTCTCAAATGCATTGGGAATATTCTATGTCCTCCTAGAAGTCCTTGACAATGCAAACTGACTCTATTTTTCTCCACGCTTACATAGCAAAAGAAACATGAAGAAACCTTTTAAGGAGTCACAAAATATTCTTATATATACTTTCCCTGTCCCTGAGTCAATGGGATCTGACTTCTTCTATCTGAATAGTAAATAATCTTCAAGAAATTCTTAGAATTAAGAAAGTCTGGTCCAAATTGACCCCTTGTAGTCACCTAGCATAAAAGTGGCATGCATCTTTTTTCACCAATCAAGAAACAAAAAATTGTTTTGCCAGGTATCCCTCATACTTCTATATAAAAAAATAAAATAATATAAAATAAAAATACAGCCCATAATCAC
Organism: Oryx dammah; assembly: GCF_014754425.2. Taxonomy (NCBI): domain Eukaryota; kingdom Metazoa; phylum Chordata; class Mammalia; order Artiodactyla; family Bovidae; genus Oryx; species Oryx dammah. The sequence goes on along the minus strand of NW_024070211.1, from coordinate 120,359,730 downwards.
AAGAGTTACTATGAGAAAATGTGAAACTGAGTTGAAAGGTATAATATAGTAGATAACTGCACCATTTAGCACAGGAATGCTAAATGGCATTAATGCTAATTGGCTCTCCTGCTATATAAAGTACCTCTCTCCTGATTAGTACTTGATTAAACAACAAAAACAAAAATAACCTCTTAGAAATAACAACAGCTTTCTGGATTCCATTCTTCTTAGCAAGATAATGAGCATAGCACATTGTTTAGATGTTTTTAATTGGGTGAATATCAGACAGACAATATTTTTCTATCATTGATGCCTTGTATGCTGAGAATTTCATTACATCCTAGCATTACCACATAAAAATTTCCTTGTATTTGCCACAAACACTGTTAACCTTGGTAACAGTACCCTAAATTTTGTTCAAGTATTTATCCCTTCTAGATGCAGCCTGTGGGACTTTCCAAGTGGCTCAATGGTAAAGAACCTGCCTGGCATTGCAGTAGACGCAAGAGAAAAGGGTTTGATCCCAGGTCAGGAAGATCCCCTGGAGGAGGAAATGGCAGTATTCTCGCCTGAAAAATCCCATGGACAGAGAAGCCTGGCAAGCTACAGTCCACAGGGTCACAAAGGGTCAGCAAGGACTGAGCAGGCATATATGAATGTGTTCAGAAGCAACTGGCTCTCCAGGCCCACATCCAAAGAAGAAGACTTGTACTGTAGGTCTGCTACTGCTAAGTCGCTTCAGTCATGTCTGACTCTGCAACCCCATAGACGGCAGCCCACCAGGCTCCGCCGTCCCTGGGATTCTCCAGGCAAGAACACTGGAGTGGGTTGCCGTTGTCTTCTCTGTAGGTCTAAACTAATTCTATTTCCCTGGACACACTGATTGATTCAAGGATGGGTCCATGGCTCAATATCAACTTACCAGAACCAAGCGTCTGCTCTACTCTCGAAGGCAGAAGTGCTCTTTCCTGTTACGTAAGTAAATGCCACTAAAAACCCTGCCTTAAAATGGAACCAACCCAGAGTAAGTAGAACTAGTAATAAATCCTAGTCATGACAGATCCAGAATGCTCAATTAATGAAATAATGAGCTTCCTTTTTGGTTGAGTTATTTCAGTTTGGGATTTCTATTGCTGTCTATCAAAAGAACCTTATCTGATACACATGAGTTAATTAACATTAGAAGGTTACAACAGGAGATGGTAGAAGGGGAAGAGTAGGGAAATACATTTTTTCTCTTTTCTTTAAATTTTTGCCTCCTACAACCACTGTAACAACAGAAAGTACAGTTTAATTGGAAATAAAACTATATCTAACATAGTTCTAAGAATAATCATCTAAGGCTAACTGCCTGGACGGTCTTGATGTCAGATAAATTGGCTCTCCTGCTATATAAAGTACCTCTCTCCTGATTAGTACTTGATTAAACAACAACAAAAATAACCTCTTAGAAATAACAACAGCTTTCTGGATTCCATTCTTCTTAGCAAGATAATGAGCATAGCGTATTGTTTAGATGTTTTTAATTGGGTGAATATCAGACAGATGATGTTTTTCTATCATTGATGCCTTTCATTGCATGCTAGAATTACCACATAAAATTTTCCTGTATTTGTCCCAAACATATTCCTACATATAAAGTTAGTAGCTACAACTTCACTATCTCTATATTAAATTTTTCTTTAATGAGAGTATCCACTTGAAGTCATGGTGCACCTAACCCAGTTGAAACACTTTACTTTTGACCATGATTTGTTCTTTTCCAAAAAAAATTTTTTTTAAAGAGGAAAATTGGAGTAGAATTTTGTTTCACCACTAAGCAGTTACTGATTACCTACTCCATGTAGTTCTATAAGAAAAGAAAAATGAAACTCAGAATGTGGCCTTTGCCCTCCAGAAGTTCATAAGCTGGTTTTAGTAACAAAAAGGACAGAGAGAAAAATTTACTCATTAAAATACAAAAATACAGAATCATTAAGTGATGTGAAAATAGTTGGTAAAGGGGCTGTTCGTAAATATCTGTGGCCTCATCAGAGAGAAACAGGATAAAAGGGAGGGGCTCTTTAAACATTCACCAGTCAATACCTGAAGGCTCACATAGTCCCCCAAATGGATGACTTTTACCATTCACCTATTCAAGAAATGACTCTATACATTCTAAGCATTAGATGCTGTATTAGGTGTTCCTCTGGGTCCTTCTTACTTTAGTCTTGCTTTGGATGCACACAGTTGGGCAGAATCATTATCCTTGGTTTATAACACTATCAGTGCTCTGTTCATGGACCACAGGTGGGCTGTCTCCAGGTGTGGAGACGGCTGTTATAGACACCTGTTCACATACATACATGAGGGGGTAGAAATGCTGAGTCAAGTGGTTTACAAAAGCTCTAGTTCACAAGATAACGCCAAATTATAGTCTAAAGCAGTTGAACCTATTTATATTCCTACCAGCAATGAATAAGAAATTCAGTTATCTACATCCACACCAATACTTGGTATATTGCTAGACTGCTTAATTTTTTCCAGCCTGTTGTATGTAAAAATGGTATTTCATTGTGCTCTTGTTTCCCTAATTCATTTTAGGCTGAGCACCTTTTCATATATTCTGCGGTAATATACTCATTCTTTCTCTATTTTTGACTCTGTTAATTTTCTTAACATTATAGGTACAGATATAGACATAGACAATAGAATAGCAAATACAAGATTCTAGCACTTCAACAAAATACAAAGGATCACTTAAGAGGTCAAATCTCTCATATTATTTTATTCTTGGGGGATGCTGAGAGAAAATATGCACTTCTTGTGAGAGAAAAGATGTACTTTGGCATAGTAATTAAAGGAAATATTAACTCCCGACTACTATTTACCTTACTTAACATCAGGCAGGTTTTGCAACAAAATGCCTCAGTTTCTAGCCTTTCTCACCCATCATCTCACTCCCACAGAATTCCAATCAAATCAAAAGAAAAGAATGCAGACAGGAAAGGTCCCTTTTACACAGAATAATTCTGAGTGAGCTGAGACCAAGACCTTTTCAAACTGGATATCTCATGAGTTCTAGTCATGGTCCGAAGACCAGCTGACTGGCCAGGAACACAGAACCCTCAGGTCACCTGGAGCCACCCCTGATGACCACAGCCAGACGTCCTGTACTGTGAGACCACAGAAAATCCATTCAAACCAAAGCTGAACTGGAATACACATTAAATTCAGAAGGGAAAGAGAGTTGCTTTGAGCACGTGCCAGATTACCAACTAAACGAGTACTCTCACATCTTTTCTTCCCAAACAGGAAAGATAGAGAATGACTGCACAAAATCATTTGCTTTCCTAGGTGCTTGACACTCACTGAACAGCACTATGAAAGCCTGGTGACATTATACAGGTATAAAGACAAGCCGAAAATAATTGAACAAGATAACTTTTTCAGCTTTTAAAAGCTAGAAAGAAAAATTTATATATTCAAGACATATTCAGAAGTTCTAAATTTTTAAAGGCCATAGTTTTTTTCCCCCTCAAATGAAAATGAGAAATTACAAAATTTCAGAATCCAGCATTTCTAAGTAAACATAAGTGGTAGGAGAAGACTCAACTATAATGATCTTCATGTGCATTCATAGACTGTTCTCTTAATCGCTTCAGACAGCTACAACAAAATGTGATGGACTGGGTAACTTAAAAATCATAGAAATTTCCTTCTTCTAGTTTTGGAGGCTAGAAGGTGCCAGCATGGTTGTGTTATGGTGAAGGCCTGCCTCCTAGTTCATAGCCTGTGTCCTCACATAGTGGGAGAGGGAAGGATCTCTCTGGTGCCACTTTCATAAGGCGCTGAGCCCATTCATGAGGACTCCACCCTCATGGCTTAAGCACTTCTCAAAGGCCCTACCTGTTAATACCATCACACTGGGCATTAGGATTGCAACACAGAAATGGAGACATTCATCTATAGCAAATGTATCCCTAGCATATTTTCTTCCTCAACATTCCAGTGTATTCAGAATACACTGGTATTTAAACTTGCATTTTAACCAGTGGATAAATTGAGACAAAGAGAAATGAGGTAACTTTCTTTTTTTAAAAAAATTACTTTATCTTAATTGGAGGATAGTTACTTTACAATATTGTGGTGGTTTTAGGAAGAAGGCAATTTTCTGAAAGCTTCGAAAGGGTAGGACTTACCAACAGACCAAGAAGTCTCATCTCCTAAGTCCTCCTATGGCCTGCAACTGGGCAAACCACTTTCTGCTCTTCTCATGGAAACAGGTTAAAAAACGTGTGCAATTCCAGCATTGCATCGGTTTAATGCTTCTTTTTAAGAAAGTTTATTTAAACATGCCATGTGATCAACTATTTTAATTCTGTGTGTATGTAAGGAATCTGTGGAAAGCTCATGAAACCAGTTACCAGCCACCTCAACTCTTTTGTGCACCCTCATAAAAATTCCCAGATGTCACAATTGTCACACCTACTTGCTAAATTGGAGAAATTCTTGAACCACAGTAAGCAGATGCTCGAACAGATGGAAATTTTCTTTTTGGGCTGAGAAAAAGAAATTTCCAATTAAGAAATGCCTGGACACTATTTTATCTCCCTTCTAGTTGACTGAACTATGAGATTTCCTTATGTTACAGTTTAGAATTTAAAAAAAAAAAAATCAAAACACTTTCCATTTCCCTCAATATTCTTTATTTCTTCATGTACCCATAAACATTAGCTTAAAATATGCTCATTTTTATGTTTCCTTATAAACTTGCCATGGTGCTTTTAAAAATGGAAAATTAATGAACTACTTTCATGTAATATTTATATTCAACACCTTTATTCTTACCCATCTCGGGTTTAGTTTGCCTCTTTCATTTTTTCTCCATTCACTTACAACTTTAAACAGTATCTATTCTGTGCTGAACACTCATTTCTTCACTATTTTATCCCCTACATACCCCAAAAGAAGAACCAAAAATGAAAAATAAAATAAGTTCCTTTGCACAGGGATGAAAGCAGATGTGGGATATCATCCAGCCCCCACGTGCAGCCCCACCCAACATTTATCTTCCTTAGTATCTCTCTAGGGAAAAGGTGAGTTGGCTCACGCCAGAACCAGCCACCTGGCAGCTGCTTCTCTGACAGGAATTCACCCCACGCCCTGATTTTTCTTCTGAGCTTTGGCCATGCTTCCCTGCTGCCACCATCCCAAGCTGTTCACTCCCCCAGATTACGACTAAGCTCAAGGACACGCAGCATTGTCTCCATCGAAGGTCTGTGGCCACAGAGGGAGATATACAGCAGCTTGCAGCTGCTTGAGGTATCTTGGGATAAAATATCAGTCGTAGTCTTTAAATGTCCTCAGCCATTTAAATGCACTTAATTTTTTGGCGCAGTTATAATTTCACAGCAAAATTAAGCAGAAAGTACAGAGAGTTCCCACATATCCCCTGCCCCCAACACATGCACGATCTCTCCCACCAGCAACATCCAGGCACCACAAGGGGATACTTGTTAAAATTGATGAACCGAAATAGAAACATCAGTATCTACCCCCAAATCTGTAGTGTTCATTAATGTTCACTCTTGGTGTTGCATATTATATAAATGTTGACAAATATTTAATGACACATATCCACCACTATAGTATCACACAGAATAATTACACTGCACTAAAAGTCCTGTGTACTCTGCCTGTTTCTCCTTCCCTTCCCTTCACCCCCAGCAACACTGATCTTGGTCTCCATAGGTTTGCCTTTTCCAGAATGTCATATAGTTGGAATCATACAGTATGTAGCCTTTTCAGTTTGGTTTCTTTCAGTCAGTGATGCTAATTTAAGGTCTTTCCATGTCTTTTCATGACTTGATAGTTTATTTCTTTCTAGTTGCTGAGTGACAAAACATTCTCTGGAGGTACCACAGTTTATTTATTCATTCACCTACGGAAGGACACATTGGTTGCTTCCAGGTTGAGGTCATTATGAATAAAGATGCTATAAACATCCCTGCACAGGTTCTCTGTAGACATAAGGTTTTGATTCTTTAAGTAAATTCCTCCGAGGAACACCACTGCTACCTCAGATGGTAAGAGTGTTTACCTTTGTAAAAAACTGTCAAACCGTCTTTCAAAGTGGCTGTACTATTGGGTTGTCAGTAAGTTCATCCAGCTTTTTCATAAGATGTAACAGAAAAACCCAAACAAACTTTTAACCATTTTGCATTCCACTAGCAATGAATGAGAGTTTCTGTTGCTCTTTATCCTCCCCAGGTTTTGATGTTGTCAATGCTTGGGACTGTGACCATTCTAACATCTTATTGTTCTTTAATTTGCAATTTCCCAATGACATATGATATGTAACATCTTTTCATTCTCTTGACATTGTCCTTCATAGAGTAGGATTTTAGTTTTAACGAAGGCCAGTTTATCAAATATGTTTTTCATGGCTGGAACCTTGATGTTATATCTAAAGTTACTGTCATGTCGCAGTTCATTTAGATTCTTTCCTGTCTTATTTTCTAGTTTTACTTTTTACATTTAGGTCAAGGATCTGTTCTGAGTCAGTTTTGGTGAGTGTGTAAGAAAGACTTGGGTCTAAATTTACTTTTTTGCCTGTGGATGTCTAATTGTTCCAGCACCCTCTCATTTTTTCTGTAATTAACTTTCCACGTCCCCTGAGCTCCTCAAATTCCAGTTTACTTTTTATTGGGAAATAATGTTCCTATTCTTCATCGTCTCAGTTTCCACACAGGGCCTAATCTTTATAAAACTCACTGATTAGTTCAGTTCAGTCGCTCAGTCATGTCCAACTCTTTGCGACCCCATGCATCGCAGCACGCCAGGCCTCCCTGTCCATCACCATCTCCCGGAGTTCACTCAGATTCACGTCCATTGAATCAGTGATGCCATCCAGCCATCTCATCCTCAGTCGTCCCCTTCTCCTCCTGCCCCCAATCCCTCCCAGCATCAGAGTCTTTTCCAATGAGTCAACTCTTCGCATGAGGTGGCCAAAGTACTGGAGTTTCAGCTTTAGCATCATTCCTTCCAAAGAAATCCCAGGGCTGAACTCACTGATTAAGGTGTATCTAAATAAGCGAGATGCTCCCTTCCTGCGTGTCCTCGGTGAGAACATGAAAGTGAATTTCTGGGTGGGAGGGGGGTGCTCGCTGACTCTGCCATAATTTTACTCCAAATGCAGATAAAACAGACCCAGTACTATCATATAAAAAGTAATCAATGATTGTGCTTGACATCTTTGCAATTTTTATCTTGTGCTTTTTATTTATCTTTCTTTTTCTTCTTAATGTTTTGTGAAATTAAACCACAAATAGGCTTGATAACAATCCTGGTTGAAGTATTTAAGAAACAAGATTACTTACTGGGTTATATATATGATCTCTATATTTTACACCTAAGTACTTGTTTGCCAATATTTAATAAACCCTCCACATTTCAAATGTTCACTCTTCTAATTTTGGCAATTCTCAGCATCCTATTTTCTAAGATGTATCTTAAGTAAGTTAACACATTGTAGAAAACAGTTTAAATGAATAAAGCACTTTATTTCCACACTTGCACTTGCTTTCCAAGGAAGCATCAAGGAATAATTATTACATTTCTTACACTATGTAAGAAAAGACTTAAGGGGCCAACTATTGAGATTTGTTTGCAAGATATAATAGAAAAGTTTCTTACAAAACATGTCTTCATGATGAAGACATGAAATGTATGAAGAAAGATGAAGTAGTGGGTGTGTGGACAGTAATAAATGGCTGTCATGATATACACAAACTCAGAAAATGTGAGGATAGTGTTAAATCAAAATTGAAGTAGCTGTGTAATTAGAGAGGTGAGGATCATACGATACCCCTTTTCTTGGAATTCCAACTGCACTGAGACCCATTAATTTTGAGTAAATGAAGACCCACTGAAGTTCTTTAGAGCCTTTAGCTTTGAGCTTCTACTGAAATATGCTTTAATTGATCCTGGCAATGCAGGAACATTTCTACTTTAACACCTAATGAAATAGGAATAATCATTATTATCCCTTTCTGTTACAACATCATTTGTACAGACTTTAGGACTATTGGGAAAGTATAAGCATTTATAAAGACATTCTTCATATCCTGGAATTAACTTGGTGTTTTCTTGCCTTCTATGAAAACAGATAAACAAACACAGAGAAATTAAATGAATGTTAAAGGCAAGTCAAAAGATAGGAAGGCAATCATTTGAAATTGTTTTCCCTAGAAACTGTCTCCTTCTTACCCATCTTTTTAAAACAAAATAATCCCCCCCCAAAAAACCAAATGTCTAAAAATCTACAAAGAGTAACATATAAACATAAACACATTATTTTCTTCAGACACTCTATAAGACTGATCCTAAATAAAAGAGTAAAAAATAAAACTTTAACCTCTTTACAGATTTAGGCTTTGTATATTTACCTCTTGTCCCCCTTAAATTCTATTTATTTTTATACATAGTCTGCAGGTTTTATGCTTTCTGTCAATAATGTCCCTCTTTGTTTTCCCAAATGAAAGACATAATGATCCCATTAATTCTTTCTAAATTAAAGTTTTACAGTAAAACTGACATTACCTTTTTATGTTCTTTGCTTTTCTTCAGCAAACAAGTTTTAAAGTTAATACATCCATTACAAGCCAACAAAATAAGATCACTTCTTAAATCTGTGCCCAGGGCTGCATTTGGGTCCTCTTTTGCAAACGTGTGGTTACATTTTCATGCAATTGAAAAATAATAATTTCTCTCCAAGTTACTCTGTTTCTCCCCAACCAAGTGGACTTTAGTGTGTTTAAAAAAAAAAAAAAAGTTTACAGAGAGTTCAGGAGACTGTCCTATTCAGAACCTTGACTGCTTTAATTCAACAGGAGTGTCTCTCCATCTTTTACGCACTGCAAAGAGCTCTGAGCTTTTTAATAGCAACAAAGACTAGAGAGTAGCTTTTCAAGTCATCAGCCCAGCTGAGAAATTGGCCATTGACAGCTGGCCTGACGGAATATGAGTCGTCAAAGGAAGCCCACAAGAACCATATGGAGTGACATTCCAACACTTTCAGCATGCCCATCAGAAACTCCCACAGCTGACGGTGTGCAGACAGCTGCAGGTTATTAGGAAGGAGCCTTAAAGGAACGAAGGAGGGAGCCCTCTTTAGGGTCATTCACTATCATAATAATGTTCACGAAAGCCTGCTGGTAGTGAAGCAATTTAGGGCCGAAGAACAATATATCACCGTTTCCTGATGGCTGCCACAAACTAAAGGGAGTTCTACCCTTTGTGTGTTGTGAGAAGTTGATTTTACATCTGAGCTTTATAGTGACCTCCTTGGGCTAATAAATGTGGCTTTTTATCTGACTTGCAGTTCTTGAAATTCTCAAATGGCTTTATTAGATGAATAGAATTTAATTTGAATTACATGCAAAAAATTATGAAAAAAAAAAACAAAAAGAATCTCTAAGTAATCTCTTGAATACCTCAAGTGAATAATCAAATAAATTTATAATTTACAATGAACATGAAAGTTTTGGAATACCATCCTGAATAGCCAAGCCTCCATGAAATGAAAATATAAGGGAAGGTGTTCTTCTCCCCAAATTATTTACCATTATTGATAACATATTGAAAATATATTACTTATTAGTAAAACCAAACTGTTAAGTAGCTTTAAGATAAACTTGACCTATGACTTTTCACTCTATCGTACAATGGAAAAACCATTTTCCCATTTGAATTTTAGGCATGCCAATATTCAGAAAACCATGATACAATAAGGATCACATCACAGTCTAAAAATAACCAGTGACTCCCTTATTGTTCCCTCCACATTTAGTAATCACCTGTTATATGATTAATAGCTGTGGCTCAGGTTAAGAGCTTCTGTTTCTGGACATGGCTAAGGGAAATTAAGTCAAATATCAAACCAAACCTACTGGCTTCTGTATGAAGCCAATAAGGGAATGCCAAAAAAAAAATATATATATATATATATATATATATCACTCGTAGCTCATTACAAGATAATGATCAGATTTTTCTCATCTGTGTAGGTGCTTTATTCAACAAGGCTAATATTGTTGAGTCAATAAAAGCCCTTCATCAAAAAATACAACCAAGAAACCTATTAAATCAAGAAAATGTTTTCAAGTTTCCCATTTCAGTTGTAGTGCTTCTCTATGAATGAAAAGCACTTGAATCAGGACCAGCCCTAAGAGTGAAGTGCGGCTTTGATGCACTACCATTTTTCTCGTTACCACACAGTTGTCACTCCTCATCTTCAGACAACAGCACGAGGCGTTCCGGCAGCCAAGGAGCTGTAAGTTAGGGACAGGTGGAGCAGCTGACAGTCAGATAAGCAAATGTCTCAGAAAGGCACTGCTGCTGCTGGTTAAAGAACGATGCCCAGAGCACTTTACTGACTGGCCGTGAGAGCAGGACAGAGGAGAGATTCAGAAAGACAAAGTTCATACACTCACAGGTCTTGGGAGAGGCACAGCAGGGCCGCATGGAAGATCACCCACGTGGTCACAGGCGGAAGAGAGGAGGAAAGTATGGGCCTCCGTCTTTATCGATGTGAGGAAAGCAAGATAGGGCAGGTAAAGGGTCAGCATTGGCTAATTTGAATTATTTCAAAGGGCCTTGGACTAATAGGGATGGTCCTCTAGCTGCCTGGCACTTGGCCTTGGGATGAGGAAAGTAGAGGTATATTGGACCTGGGGTGTATGGGCCAGATAGAGGAGGTGCTGCTTTAACTGGTGAGGGTTCCCCTGGTGGCTCAGCTGCTGAAGAATCCGCATGCAATGTCGGAGACCTGTGGGGCTTGATCTCTGGGTTGAGAAGATCCTTGGAGAAGAGAACGGCTACCCACTCCAGTATTCTGGCCTGGAGAGCTCCATGGACTATACAGGCCATGGGGTCTCAAAGAGTCGGACATGACTGAGCAACTTTCACTTACATAACAAAGGTATGCTTGCACTGGAACCTCTGCTAAGGTTCTAAGAATTAGCTTGCCTCACAAGGGGCCATTTCTCCACAGCCAGAAAGATTTTTTTTTTTAATGTGTCAAAGTATAATAATATATAGAAAAATTTAAAATATATACAATACCTGACTTTGAAATGAGCCCAATTAAATAAGAAAGAGACAAAGAAAGAGAAAACTTAATTTATCTTTATACAAAAATAGTAGTAAATGATGGTCACTTTTCAGGATGCTTTAAGAAAACTGATGCTGATTTGTGCCCCGTCACAGATTTTCTTTACACAGCAACAATATATAGGATGATAAAGCAACAATACATAGGATGATAAATCAGCAGAAAAGCCAAATCAGGCCTTGGAAGCCCTATGGTCTCAGCTTCACTGCTCTCTCACTCTTGAGCTATATTTCAAAAACCCAGTATTTATTTCCTTCCTCTTACACAGCATGAAGGCCTAGATGTGTCATCTTTATTTCTATCTCAAAGAGGTCACAGTGCGAGGACCAATCCTTAAGACACATAGATTTAGCATGGAGGCATCTCTGGCTGAGGTCCAGGCCGTCACGGAGAAGACAGAGCAAGGACTCTATGAGGCCCACCCTGGCAGGACTCCAGGTGCTGGGTCTTGTTGGTGTTGGGCCTCAAGGTGCGAATGACTCCTCAAAGCAAAAATGAAAAGGACTAGCTATGTTCACATATTAAGGATGCCAAGACCCACAAAGATTATGTTTCCAAAGGAATAAAAATCCCTGGAAGATGTTTCACAGCCAGGTGGCCACACAGATTGGTTGGTACCAACCCCCTGCCTGGTTACACCTATAGTCCAAGGAGTTTTGAGCAGTAGTCGCTTTCGTTTTCAAAAGTGCCCCAGTAAGCCTGTATTCAGATTCTAGCTCCAGCATTTTTCAGGACAACTGGGGCGAGCTGTTTCACCTCTGTCAGCTTTATCACACATAAGTGGGGATGGTGGTGCACACCTCACAGAGAGGCTGTGAGAACTATATAGATTAATGCCTATGGGATGCTTAGAACAGTGTCTGGTAATTAGCCAGTGCTCACACAATGAGTGTTAGCTATGATTTTATGTTCTGGCATTTATGTTGTGACTCAAAAGATAATATGAAGTGATTTCTTACATTTCGGATCTATCACTAGTCATCTGCCTACAAATGTCAGGTAACTATCCGAAGATATTATCTCTAGAGAGAATATACATTGTCATTGTGTATAATTTTTTTGGCCTGGGATAAACAGGAAAGTATCAGGAGAATCTTTGTAGTTAGAGTTTTGCATATAATAAATAAATGTAAAATGCACTATTTATTCAATATGAAGATTATTTTGTATTGGACAAATCTCTACTCAGAAGATCACTTGCAATCAATGTGGTATAAATGTTTTGTTTTCCCCCGCCCCACAAATAATAGGCTTTTCAAATAATGAGGTTTAGAATCATAAAAATAACACTTAGAAATATGCATATAACTCACATGTATATTTCCTGGTGACTCAGATGGTAAAGCATCTGCCTGCAATTCGGGAGACCCAGGTTCTATCCCTGGGTTGAGAAGGTCCCCTGGAGAAGGAAATGGCAACCCACTCCAGTACTCTTGCCTGGAAAATTCCATGTATGGAGGAACCTGGTGGGCTACAGTACATGGGGTTTGCAAAGAGTCAGACACAACTAAGTGACTTCACTCACAGGTTAAATATCAGGTTTTAATATGTGTGTGCATGTTTATGTATAAACGGCTTAATTCATAAAGAAAGATATTGATAGTTAAAATCATATTACAATTAAAAGACACTTAAAGAAAAGGGCAAAACTAGCCACAAAATGACAAAAGGCATGGAAGGTGACAGTATCAAGAATACACCAAGTCATACAAATCAACAAGGAAAAAATCGAAAAATGGGATAAAGGAATAATTATTTTATACAAAAGAAATACATCTGGACAATAAACATGAAGTTAATCTCAGGAAAAATCTTGACAATGCATATCAGATCACAATACCGTTTTTCAAAATTTGTTTTGAAACTATTGCTGATGCCTTCAGCGATTCACCAAGGGCTTGGGAAGCTGATAACAGAAATAACAAACACTTATTTTTTAAAAAACTAGAGAAATTATTTTCCTTTCTTTTTCTTCTTGCCAACAACCTTTATTGTGTGGGTCACTAACTGCTGCACAATTACTTTGCTTTACAAATTACAAATTACTCTGTTTACAAATTACTTTGCTGACAAAGGTCCATCTAGTCAAAGCTATGGTTTTCCCAGTAGTCATGTATGGATGTGAGAGCTGGACTATAAAGAAAGCTAAGTGCTGAAGAATTGATGCTTTTGAACTGTGGTGTTGGAGAAGACTCTTGAGAGTCTCTTGGACTGCAAGGAGATCCAACCAGTCCATCCTAAAGGAAATCAGTCCTGAATATTCATTGGAAGGACTGATGTTGAAGCTGAAACTCCAATACTTTGGCCACCTGATGTGAAGAACTGACTCATTAGAAAAGACCCTGATCCTGGGTAAGATTGAAGGCAGGAGAAGGGGATGACAGAGGATGGGGTGGTTGGATGGCATCACTGATTCGATGGACATGTGTTTGAGAAAGCTCTGGAAGTTGTTGATGGACAGGGAGGCCTGGCGTGCTGTAGTCCATGGGTTGCAAAGAGTCAGACAGGACTGAGTGACTGAACTGAAGTTCTGCACATGCCACGTGCTCCAGGTTCCTAGTGATAAGGAAAAATCAGGAGAAGTATGATCTTAAATTTTAAAATATAAGCATATTTCCATTTGTTTAAATAATCAGAAAATGTATGCACAAAATTTCTTTTTAAAAGACTCAAGAAACTTTTGAAATTTGTTCATCTAATTATGATTCAGTTCAGTCGCTCAGTCGTGTCCAACTCTTTGTGACTACATGGACTGCAGCATGCCAGCTTCCCTGTCCATCACCAACTCCCAGAGTTTACTCAAACTCATGCCCATTGAATCAGTGATGCCATCCAACCACCCCATCCTCTGTCATCCCCTTCTCCTGCCTTCAATCTTACCCAGGATCAGGGTCTTTTCTAATGAGTCAGTTCTTCGCATCAGGTGGCCAAATACTAGAGTTTCAGCTTCAGCATCAGTCCTTCCAATGAATATTCAGGACTGATTTCCTTTAGGATGGACTGGTTGGATCTCCTTGCAGTCCAAGAGACTCTCAAGAGTCTTCTCCAACACCACAGTTCAAAAGCATCAATTCTTCAGCACTTAGCTTTCTTTATAGTCCAACTCTCACATCCATACATGACCACTGGAAAATCATAGCCTTGACTAGACAGATCTTCATTGGCAAAGTAATGTCTCTGCTTTTTAATATGCTATCTAGGTTGGTCATAACTTTCCTTCCAAGGAGTAAGCATCTTTTAATTTCATGGCTGCCGTCACCATCTGCAGTGATTTTGGAGGCCCCCCCCCCAGCAGCAGCAGCAAAATAAAGGCTGCCATTGTTTCCACTGTTTCTCCATCTATTTGCCATGAAGTGATGGGACCAAATGCCATGATCTTATGACAATTATGGAATTATGATTATCCACACTGAAATTAAAATGTTATAGAAAAGCACAGCTTTAGACACACTATGCTCTGCACTTGGCAATTTTAAGTTTAGAATTGCTACTGTAACCAGCCAAATTCCTGGAAATTGAACAAGAAATATTTAATTTAGAATTAAGTAAAAGTTAATGAAGTATCATGGGCAGACTAATATACAGAATATAAAAACATAAAGCTATAAATTTGAATCAACCTAACAAAAACCATTCATAAACCTGTAGCTAATTATTCACTCTACATAGTCACTTAGTCATGTCTGTCTCTGCAACCCCATGGACTGTAGCCCACCAGGCTCCTCTGTCCATGGAATTAACCAGGCAAGAATACTGGAATGAATAGCCATTCCCTTCTCCAGGGGATCTTCCTGACCTGGAGATTGAACCCATGTCTCCTGTATTGCAGGCAGATTCTTCACTGTTTGAGCCACCAGGGAAGCCCCCTACACAGTACTGCACTGACTAACTCAAGAAATGAAAAAGCAGAAATGTTCTCTCCTAGAACTTTTAGAAGGTCATGACAACAGTCTTGGCATTTGATTATAATCTCCAAATTGGTGATGTCAAGAAGTTCATCTGAGGAGCATATGTGTATCTGTTTCCTCACACACTTGCTCTTGCAGCCGTGCTTCATAACTCATCTGTTTTAGCCAGAGAGCTTCCTCATTCAAGAGAAGCTTGGAGTGGTGTATAATGGAGGAGGAAAGAGGGCAAAGACCTATATTCCTCAATTTACACAAGAAATATTTATTCTCTATCCTCTACATGCCATCTACTGTGTTGGATGATGGGAAAAAATGTGAGTGAAACAGAGGACCAGATTACAGAGTGGTGTGTGTCCTGATACTGGAATAGACTAGGAGAGAATGAGTCCGGATGCATGAAGACCAGTTAGGAAACTACTGCAGTAATCCAGGAAGGACACACTGGCCTGAACTAGGAACACGGGGAGAAGAGTGACATTCAAAAGCCTTTATAAGGTAGAATCAGTCGGACTGGTACCTGAAAAGGAAAATAAAGGTTTACTCTTGAGGAAGTGATATTTTAATCTTTATTCTGAGTATCTTCTACTTACAGGAATAGTGAGAAAGAATGTGCTGCCCAAGGCAGTAATGTGTTATACAGTAAAGAAAAAAAAAAAAAGAATTCAGACATTTCTCCATCCAATGTCTATGGACAGACATGAAAAAAGGAGAACCGAAAGTCGCTCACTTGTGTCTGAGTCCTTGCCACCCCATGGACTATACAGTCCGTGGAATTCTCCAGGTCAGAATACTGGAGGGAGTAGCCTTTCCCTTCTCCAGGGATCTTCCCAACCCAGGGATCAAACCCAGGTCTCCCGCATTGCAGGCAGATTCTTTACCAGCTGAGCCATAAGGGAATCCCTTAGTAAGTTTTAAGAGGTTTCAAATAAACTATCACACTGACTTTCAGATTGCAAAACACTAGATTTTTTTTTCTCTCTCAAAAATGTGATCTCCTCCTACCCACTACCCACCATCTACTTTGCTGCAATAGTTTATGATTTCCTTTTTCTACTTTCTGGATTTCCTCTGTCTTTCTTAAAGTCTATTGGCCAGAACTACACTAATCATGTATGGATGTGAGAGTTGGACTGTGAAGAAGGCTGAGCACCAAAGAATTGATGCTTTTGAACTGTGGTGTTGGAGAAGACTCTTGAGAGTCCCTTGGACTGCAAGGAGGTCCAACCAGTCCATTCTGAAGGAGATCAGCCCTGGGATTTCTTTGGAAGGACTGATGTTGAAGCTGAAACTCCAGTACTTTGGCCACCTCACGTGAAGAGCTGACTCACTGGAAAAGACTCTGATGCTGGGAGGGATTGGGGGCAGGAGGAGAAGGGGACGACTGAGGAGGAGATGGCTGGATGGCATCACTGACTTGATGGACGTGAGTCTGAGTGAACCCCGGGAGTTGGTGATGGACAGGGAGGCCTGGCGTGCTGCGATTCATGGGGTCGCACAGAGTCGGACACGCCTGAAGTGACAGCAGCAGTGGGTTGAGCATCCGCCCTATCCCCAGCAGATGTCCCCCATGCCTGCTCCATGGAGTCCCCAAGGTCCCCACTGCAGCTGCTGCACCCCATCCAAAGGGCTTTGGGGTCCCCAGATTCATCGTTCACAGCCTCAAAGCTCCTGGCCATAAAGGCAGACAGATATTCTGTGCTGCCCTACATCACAGTGAAGCTTGTGTTGGAGCAGTAGCCTTTAAAAAACAGTAATTCCTGTAGAAAGGAATTACTGAGAATGAAAAACGCTGTTCAATAATACATTAAAATGAATCATCATATATATTTCTCCTCCACTAATTATGCAAAAGAATTTTTATGTTTGTTACAATGTGCTTGTTATTATCAATATTATCTTCAACACTCTACTTCTTTTGTGAAATTTTAAGCTAATTGTCCATTGTGAGTTATTTTTTTAACTAAAAAATATAATCCAGAAACCTATTTAACTAAGTGCACAAAATGTAATACTGTTCAATATGTTGAAAGTCAACAAGGAAGGGAGATATCCCTGTGAACCTCTCTACTTCAGAGACGTCCCAGTATTCCCTCAGGAAATGCCAACTGGACCACGTGGGACTCAAGACTGGCTGATAAGGCATCAGTGTCAATTATTTTTTAAGACTGAAATTTTTCATAGATACAAGTTAAACCCATTTAAAGATGAATACTGGCCAGCACCTGTCTCGCAGTATTTTAGTTTCTATATGAATCTCTATTGTGCATACTCACCGCAGGGTTGTGTTTCTAGCACTGGCAAATAACGAGCTATTGAAGTGTGAGGCTAAACACATATGGTTGGTGAGGTTATTGCTACTTTATGACTTTTTTCTTAATCCCTCAAGGAACTAAAAACCTCAGAATATACACATGCAGGTCCTATGATAGCTTTAGATCACTTTCCATTAAAAGATGCAACAATATACTGGCATATACCTGAATCATTTTTGTTGGGTTAAAAATATTTAATATAAAACAAAATTGCAGTTCATAACGTGTGCTTACCACACAAAGTATGCTTGGCACTAGTTAAAATATATTCGCAGATTTGAAGAAATACTGAAAGGAAACAAGAAATCGAATTAATGATTTCATGTTAGGTGGTTGGGAGATTGGTATTTTTCTTTTAGGTTTTCTTGAATACTGTTAATACTGAATATTTTTAACAGTTTTTGATGTATATTATGCTAGATACAAACAGAACTGCAACTCTGCTCGCGAGAAGATAGGTTAGGGCATGTCCTGGCTTGAGCAAAGTTTCTTAAACTATAACTAAAACCCTCAAGCTGATTAGAGCACAAGAATTAGGATTATACAGGAGCACTGCTTTCTCTAAAGGCTTTTCTACGCCCGAAAGTTGAGGACCTAACTGTTGCCGCAGGTTTGTTTTTAAACTGCTATATGGTGCTATAGGTATGTAAAAGCACCTATTATTCATCGATAAAAATGTGCTCAGGCTGAGTGCTTTTAAATATGCATGACCAAGTTCCCAATGAACTCTGGTCATTCACTGGCTATGTGGTAGCCCGCCTGCTGGTCTGTAGACGCAGTCCAGAACTTGATATGGCATAGCAGGGAAACTTCAAGTTCAGAGCACTGATTCTGAAGATGGAGTGATACCTCACAGGGTCTGAAAGAATACACGTGCTCTAAATGAGAACAAGCATGAGCAAATCCGAAGCCTTATTATTGAGAAAGGAGTGGGCTAGGATCCTATCACTGAGAAAGGATCCTGGCTCGGATTGATTTTCCATATACCAGGAGATGTTCCTGTACAATGACGTTTTTTCTCCTTAAAGCAAGCAGATGCCATGTTACACTTTGGGTTACAAAGGTGAGTTTTCATAGATATGGTGAAATGCTATCTTGGCTGTGCAAGAAAGAAGAGGACTAGATGAACCCATCTTCTTTAGATAAGAAGCAGGTGACCTGCAATTTCTAAATTGAAACAAAAATATCCAAAAAACAGAGACTCTTCCTCCCATTCTTGGCAAGTTCAAAATAAGATTTGTTGAAGTTCAGCTATATTTAGAAGCTATTGACAAAGACTGTGAGCTTCCAGAGACGTCCTTACGTCATGCATGTTCCAGTCAAGTAGGAGGTCCGTGACAACAGCCGACATGCAAGGCAGAGTGAAGAAATGAACCGCAGAAGAGAAGACTCAAGTGTGTAAGAAAGGGAGATGCCTGCCTGAGAGGATCGGGAGAGACTTTGCGGAGGACACAGAATTTGAGATAGACTGCAATAGGAGGTAAGGCTTCAACAGACTGGATAAAAAGGAGGTTTTTCTGCAGATAAGAACTAAACAAAGGCAGAGAGACAAGACCACAGAAGTCAGGCTGGGAGAAAGGTCTGGAATGGAACATAAAGCCCGCATAGGGGAGTGAGGGAAACATGCTACTTACAGCAGGAGCACATGTCCAGACCACAAACAATGCAGCTACCCGATGATTTATTTGACCTGGTCAGTGTTTAGCTTTGTTTTCTAACTGCAGAAAGAGAAACATACAGAAAGAGGGAGAGGGAGTGAAAGCTAGCTGTATTTGAAGTAGCTACCAGTATTTTTAAAATGGGAGCTGCTGCTGCTGCTGCTAAGTCGCTTCAGTCGTGTCTGACTCTGTGTGACCCCAGAGACGGCAGCCCACCAGGCTCCCTTGTCCCTGGGATTCTCCAGGCAAGAACACTGGAGTGGGTTGCCATTTCCTTCTCCAATGCATGAAAGTGAAAAGTGAAAGTGAAGTCGCTCAGTCGTGTCCGACTCTTTGCGACCCCATGGACTGCAGCCTAATAGGCTCCTCCGTCCATGGGATTTTCCAGGCAAGAGTACTGGAGTGGGGTGCCATCGCCTTCTCCAAAAAATGGGAGAATTACATATAAAAGTCTAAGAGCTTGGCTTCTCTTGAAAAAATCTAAAGTTCTGGCAACAACATTGGGCCTGCCTTCCCACAGGTCAGTGGAGAGAGCAGAAGTGGACCCCCAGACAGGGTACAGATTCTACTGATGCCTTCAGGTCCTCATACTTCCTGTTGTCTCTGCAAGTGTCAGTTACCATTTATTATGTCCAGGCTGGCATATGATTGTTGTTTGTAGTAAAGGTGAAAGCTCTGCTCAAACCTTGCTTCATATATGTCTGATGAGGGCAGGTGTTTGAGGTTTGTTTGTTCTTTAATCTCCACCAGAAAGGAAGACTGGTTTGATCCTAAAGAAAATCAATTCTGAATATTCATTGGAAGAACTAATACTGAAGCTGAAGCTCCAATACTCTGGCCACCTAATGTGAAGAGCTGACTCACTGGGAAAAAAATCCCTGATTCTGGGAAAGATTGAGGGCAGGGGGAGAAGGTGACAACAGAGAATGAGAGGGTTGGATGGCATCATCAACTCAATGGACAGGAGCTTGAGCAAACTCCAAGAGATAGAAAAGGACAGGGAAGCCTAGTGGGCTGCAGGCCATGGGTTCTCAAAGAGTCAGACATGACTTAGCAACTGAACAATAAAAGAAAACACTGAATATCAGCTAGAAGCATCTGTTCTTCATTTGGTAGCCAGTGACGAAGCTATGAAATATTCTGAGGATTTAAACGACTAATTGGAGTTGTGATTTAAGTTTAAGCTAGAAAAGGAAAATAAAATTAATTGCAGAGGAAAAAGAGAGATTGGAAAAAACAACACTAAATTAGAGACCAATATAGCATTCAAGTAAGAGGTAAAGATAGTTGGGGTTTCAGGGCATGAGGGGCAATAGAAAGAAAATGACACCTATAAGAGATACTGCAGAGAAAGGACCAGACTACTGAATGGGAAAAAGAGACGGTGAAACAGCAAGCCATTAGAAATGACATTGAGATCTCAGGTCAGACTAGGATGGTGGTTCCACTAAAAGAAACAGAGTTGAGTAAAATCTGGAGCTGTTGCCGATTTCCCAAGGGAGATTATCATTTGCTTTGGAGTATGGTGGGTTTGTGTTGCCTGCTAAATATCCTAGAGGTGCAGCGGTTTCTGAAAGTCAACATAGCTTAGGTTTTGGAATCAGATAGAGCTCAGGTTAATCATCTATAGAAGGGTAATACTAGATCTTACATTCCTTGAGAAGCCTAACTGGGGAAATGTGTAATGTACAGTGAAGTGAAATGAAAATTCCTCAGTCGTGTCCGACTCTTTGCAACCCCATGGACTATATAGTCCATGGAATTCTCTAGGCCAGATACTAGAGTGGATAGCCTTTCCCTTCTCCAGGGGAACTTCCCAACCCAGGGATCAAACCGTGGGTCTTCTGCATTACAGGTGGATTCTTTACCAGCTGAGCCACAAGGGAAGCCCAATGTACAGTGACTGCTTACCAAAAAAATGGTTATGTATTTGATTTGAGAATTAGCCATATTAGCTCATGGAAGCTGTGAGAACGAACCAAATAAATAGACAACTGGAGAACGTGTGACATGGATGCCACTAAAAGGACAACTAGAAATGCAGTGATGACCAAGTCAACCATTTGCAATTCTAGATGGACAGATTAGACAGAGGAGATGGTGTATTGTGAAGTACTTCCTGAAATCAAAAAATATTTTGTCAAAATATCTTGCGTGTGTATGCTCAGTAATGTCTGATTCTTTGCAACACCATGGACTGTAGCCCACCATGCTCTTCTGTCCAGGGGATGTTCCGGGCAAGAATACTGGAGGGGGTTACCGTTTTCACCTCCAGGGGATCTTCCCAACCCAGGGATCGAACCTACGTTCCCTGCATTGGCAGGCGGGTTCTTTACCACTGAGCCACCTGAGAAGCCCCAAATATTTTACACTAGGCTAATTTAGAGACACAGTCACCAAGTCGCTTCAGTCGTGTCTGACTCTGTGTGACCCCATAGATGGCAGCCCACCAGGCTCCTCCATCCATGGGATTTTCCAGGCAAGAGTACTGGAGTGGGGTGCCATTGCCTTCTCCATAGAGACACAGTAGACACCTGGTATTAGTAAATTTAACATTTGTATTTTCAACCTCTCACAAAATTCAGCAGTACTCAGACCAAAGAGAAAACTAGCTAGTGAGTAGGCCTGGCAAAGAGTCAGCATTTTGTAAACATTCCTCTTGTTTAAAAATAAATAAATACACACACACACGTATGTATGTATATAGCTCCATTTCCAGTTTCTCTTCTCCAAGATACTGAACTCTGGAGTTGGAAATAGAAGCCAATGACAGCACAGCTTGTCTGTAAGATGAGAATGTTCAACCCAGCTGTGACTTACTGTCTTAGAATGATATAAATATTTCACACAGAAATAAAAGCAAGAAATAAACGGTTTTCACCTATACTCCAGTCAGAGTAAAAATCGGTCATTGAGAGAAAACTTTATTGCAAGTTGAAAAGATTGCTAAAAATGTTGAAAGTTGTAAAAACATCTCACTTGTTAATTTAGGAATTCATAAGATGTCACGTGTGAAGGGTGTGCAATACTGGGTTACGGGCATGTCTTTAATAGGTCTATTAGAAAGAAATAATCTTCAAAAGGACAATTGATAATTAGGCAGGGAAATGGGAATTTAAGTCGCAGTTTGCCAGATGGCCACTCACTTCACCCTGCCACATAAACAAGCCTTGGCAATTACATCACTAAATCAGTCCAGTACTTAAGGCACAGGAAAAGGAGGTTATTGGATTAAACTAAATAATTTCTAGTTTTGTGAAATTTCCAGATCTGACAATTTAAGATACTCTATAGAAATGGTCCACTTTTTTTTTTTTTAATGCTTCTCTAAATTGCATGTTTGGGATGAGTAAGAGTCTTGTCTGACTGCACAGAAGACCTTGATTTCTGTTCATTTCCCTGAGTACTAGATTCCAGAATGACTGATAAAAATGAGCCCCCAGGTGAAGGCCATCTTCCAAGGCTTCTCATCAGGCTATGCCTAGAGATTGCTGCTTAGGAACAAGATATGACTCTGAAGAATTTCTAAGTAGGCAAGAGAAATCACCAGGGACCTCTTTCAGTTGCTCCTCGCACAGAGTTTTAGGGTCATTGCCTTCTACTGGTTTCTCAAGAGGGACCAGCATTTCCGTGGATTTTGCTGTTTGTCAGATTCCCTTATTCAAGCAAGAGGCAGTGATACAAAGTTTCTCCAAAACTCAAAACTGCCTTAAAATGGAATAATCTCTTTTTGTGGCTCAGATACTGTTCTTAACCAAACCTCCTTAGGGGAAGGACACACAGATTATGTGGGCCAGCATCTAGCTTCCAGACTCATACCTGCATTCTGCTGGAACAGGTCTAAATAAAACAAAATCCGTCAGAAGTGCTTATCCTCAAAAGATACACTGATTTGTTCTTCTTCAACTGAATTGTTCATTCTGATATACTGAAAGGAGCTTTGTAGTAAGAAAAAATATTTTAACTATATTTTCTACAACTTCTAAAACTGAGGAACTAAACATGCACTTTGAGATATTTGACCTAAATTTCTTTAGTTTTGACTGATTTGTAGAATATACAATTATAGGGCAAATCTCCCTTCTTTGTAGCTTTCACTACAAAAATATTCCCAGTCTGCAAAGCTCTGAACTAAAACCATTCAATATCAGATTTGGAAATCTGCTGTACTAGCTGAATCTGAACAGAATTATGTTCAAAAGACAAAACATTTTATTGACTTGGAGAGATTACAAAGCATGCCAAACAGATTTCAGGCAATTAAGATCATAAGAAGCATATTCAGAATATCAAGAATTTGCAAAACAGAGAGGCATACTCTTGCTGATGACTTTATGGCATGTACTTTTCACAAGTTCTATTATTTCTTCCTTGGGAATGAAATGTTCATAATGAAACTGGATAATCAGAATTACTCTTTACCTAGGTCCCACAGTACTTGTAGGAATTTTTAGAGTGACATCTGAAAATGGTGATGTTACTAAATATTCCAAGATGAGCACCCTCTAATTTTAATACTTATTAAACTGAACCAGTTGGAAGCACTTTGTTTTCTCTTGCTTCTGAAGCTTATTATATTCATTACCTCACTTCAATCAGGCTCTGGATGACTTGTTTCTATTGTAGTTAGACCCTCTGTAAGAATGGTTTAATCATGCTAATAAGTATTGGCCTGATTCTCCCTTCTCTATGCCTATGTAACTTCCAAAAAGTAAAACCCTTTTTAAAGTGCTTTAACCTTGAGAATTAATATGCTGTCTATATGGGAATATCTGTACATCCTAATGATTGTCTCTTTGTTGCTATTGTTATCGTCTCCTCAAAACAATCAGAACAGTGCATGCCATGCCCATCATTTTCAGAGAAGAAAATTCCAGAAAGTACTTAATGGTCCAATTGGAAAATGTTCTAACAATATAGCCTTTTTTGGTTCTTCAATTTACTACAGGTGGATAATCTCTGAAAAACCCAAGACAGTGAACAGATTGAATCACTTGTAACAATTTGATTCTTGAATGAATTCCAAAGTACTAAGAGTGAAGCTGTTTTGCCTTAAAATAATACCTCAAATAAAGATTAAATAATTTTTTTGTTGAAAATTGGCCCAAAGTACTGGAAAATTGTGTGCTTAGAAAACCAAATTCATTATAAGATGAGCATTTGGGCATTAGTTACACTGATATTTCAACTGGCGTTTTTATAAATTTGGGGATAGGGGATATCTCTTAAAATCTTACTTTGGTATGCTAATGTTCTCTAAAAAGAAACACAATTCTAATAAATCAAGAAATTAAGACATAGCTGGAATATAAAGGGGCTTTAAAAAGACAAGCTGCAAACTTTCAACTCTGAATGCACTAAGGTATTATAGTGGGGTCTCAGAATTCTCCTTTGGTATAACATCATCACCACCATGATACGACTGTTCTAAATTTAGTACTAATTACTGTTTTAGGCTGAATTTGCCATCAACTAAAATAAAGGCCAACAAAGTAAAAGTGTCTATATGGCTTTAAAAGATGGCATGTGTTCTATTAAACTGTAACACATAACAAAATAAATCAAAAGGTAAAGCTTGCCCAACTAACATGAAATCTCAGATTTGATTTCAGTATACCCAAAAACAATCCCTCTTTTTAAAATATGTACATTAAGATGTTTTCAAAATTTACGTTAGATTTCCACTGTTGGTGAAAGTGAAAGTGAAAGTGAAATCGCTCAGTCGTGTCCGACTCTTAGCGACCCCATGGGCTGTGGCCCACCAGGCTCCTCCATCCATGGGATTTTCCAGGCAAGAGTGCTGGAGTGGGGTGCCATCACCTTCTCTGCAGGACTGTTCTAAGATCACTAAAAAGATTCTCAGTGTCTTGATGATGTTTCTACCTTCCACTCACCCAAACCTCATCCTCAGAGCTCATGTGACAATCTGCTACCTCTCACGTCCTCTGAGCCTCTCTCTGCAAATTCCTTTACGTTTAGATTTACTGTGAAAACCTTATTCTGATGCAAGTATAATAGGAGGGCTCTGCACTGATTCCCCCATGTTGTATACCCCCACTCTCCTGCAAAAGCACAATCCCACCCACCCCAAACCTCAGTCATCCCTCTGACCTGACTTGTATTCTCTGAGCACAATCAAAACTACCTCTTACTTCTATGATTTAAATATGACACATGTGAAAAAGAAAGATTACTCATTCTGGACATAAAGGAAATAATGCTAGCAACAATGCCCAACAGATCAATCACAGAATATGACAAAAATGTACTTTTTATAGTCATCCTGTGTCAAGGAAAACCGTTCAATCGAGCCATCTCACTCTGCAGTGTGCCTAGGAAACGCTCACCATCAAAATCACAAGGGTCAGTGACGATAGTAGAAACGCTGTAAATCAGCTCAGACTTTGTCCTAACTTTGGAGCCAAGAGATTCTGGCCAAACTTTCACTGATGGAGAATATAAGCTATTGGAGAGGTGGCATAGAGATAATTTATACAGTTGCTTTGGAACTTAAACATTAGGGGAAAAAAAATAAAATCAAAATTGGCACCTGTACTGTATAAAATGCATAGCTACATAAGAAAATCTCATCTTTTTTTGTAAAAACTTCTGTTTCCCCAGTTGCACTGCTTGAAAGTGAATCTGTGTACCAGAAGGTTGCTCAGGATTATGAAACTTAATGCATTTTACCATAAGCAAATATAAACATTTTTAAGGAAAGCACAAGGCAAGAGACATGAAAGACCATATGTTTTCAATGCTCTCCGTGTCAAAACAATACCAGTCTCCAAAAAATAACTGCTAGTCATATTGAATTATTTTGCCAGATATCTTCCAAAAGTTACTTGGAAGAAAGTACAGTGCACTCTATGTACCATGCAATGAATAAAAATAGATTTCCCCAGACCAAACATATTACATTCATGAATTATCTTGTTAGCTGTAAAACTTCATAAGATTTCTGAGTTTACTGCTCATGGGTTAGTGGCAAAGGTAAAAACGAGATAAGAGAAAACAGCGGCTTATCTGGAAAATGTTTCTCAACAAGCTATGTAAACTCCTTTAGTTAAGCCAATCAGTTCAGTTCAGTTCAGTCTCTCAGTCATGTCCGACTCTTTGCGACCCCATGGACTGCAGCACACCAGGCTTCCCTGTCCATCACCAACTCCCGGAGCCTACTCAAACACATGTCCATTCAGTTGGTGATGCCATCCAACCATCTACACAAAATAGGGTTTCCCCCGAAGCTAAGGTTATTTTTTTTTCTCCTTCTACTGAGAGCCTTAAACCTTTCACAGGTTCATGCCACCCTTCCCCTGTTCTACTCTGAAGTTCAAACACACACAGTGAACAAGAAATCTACCTGGTAAAATGTACGCTGGGGTAAAGGCACTTTAAGCAGCCTTTCAATTCTAACATTTCACAGCCACCTTTTTAATCTGTATCGAAACACTGCTCAGCTGACCACACGGATGGAGCACTGCAAAAGATTTGCTAGCTTTAGTGTCTTTTCTCTGACTGCTCTTGCATCGCCATACCACTTTCCAAGAACTTGGCGAAAGAATTCTCAAAAAAATCTCCAAGATCAAAGGAAAAAAACACGCCCTAGAATTAGCCAGGGGTTCTCAAGATGGGGAAAGAAAAGCAAAAGTAAAATGAAAGGACTCTGCTCACGATTCTGGCAAGACTAGCAGTCCCTTCCAAAACTTCCCTCCTAATGTTTTTGTACTTGTGAGGCGCCCAGTTTCCTTCCTGATCCCTTTGTTTATCAGAACCCACCACGTTACCAGACGCTTCCTATACCTGACCTCTCCAACAATCTAATGCATGTCTTGACACACCCAGTCAGCTAAATAATTTGCAGGGCTCAGTACCTAATGAAAATATGGGGGCACCTGGTTCCAAAAGCCAGTACAATGTGTCATTGTAGATACTAAAACACAAAACTTTTACCTTTCTTCCTTGGTCTTTCTCTCCCGGTACGTTTCCTTTGAACTGCTTGAAGCGCAGGAGTAAACGCGCAGCCACCAGCCGCGCCCACCCCGCCTCACCTGGCACTTTCCACGTGGCGCATGCGTAGCAGCATATGGGAGCTTATAGCTGCCAGGAGCGCAGCCACTCTTACCAGCCGCTCAGCCCACCCACCAGGCCTATTTTAGGAGCTGGGGTGTTGAGCCAGGCATCTTCCCCTCTTCCTAGCCCAACACTCCAACCCAAGTCCTCAGGAATGCACTTGTTACCTAGATTCCCAGTGGGTAAAAGGCTTGCCCCACCCTCAGCCCTTGCAATGCCCCGCTCTGAAATACCTGGGGCAGGAGAGATCCGCTCTGTGCCTGCGCCCAGACGCCTGCTGACGGAGGAGGTCCCAGCTGTTGCTGATGGAGCTAGCGGAAGGCAAGCGAGGGCCCAGGAAGGCAGGAGCCAAGGCGGGACCTAGGAAACCATCTCAGACTGGTGGGAAGGCAGCGCAGAGGTCCAAGTATGTCTCCATCCTCATATCTAGCTTCACTTACAGACCACAAAATCAAAGATAACGTTATTAAGGATTTTAGAATGGTGACTACCATGAGTAAACCAGGCACAGGACCCTGCCGAATGCAAAGCCCTGTACGACTGCACCGGTCACGTGTCTGTGAAGCCTAGCACTGCCGTCACTGAGAAGACAGTCAAATAGTAGTTCCTTTCTCGACCTCAACCATTCCTTCACTCTAATAACACTGACCACCCCTTCCCATCCATGCCATAGAAGGTTTCTTTGACAAAAATATAGCAGATATAGAGATTTATTTTTTTAAGCAAATGAGGAAACTGACACAGAGCTTAAGTGACATGCTAAGAGATAATCCACCTGGTATGTTTGTCTGTGGACCTAGATCTAAAACCAGGGTCGTTGATCTTCCTATTGTGTGCATCTGTCCGGAAACTAGAGTGGAAAATGCATAATGAACACTTCCTAAAAAATATGTTTATATCTGGCAATGTTATAACCCTATTTACCATTGACTTTTAGGGGGAAAAAAAAAACCAAAACACCTTGGCTCTTCTAGCAATATTTAGGAAATATCCTTCTGTGTGTTACAGTTTTAATGAGAATGCAGTGCTTACTTAGTAGAATAAGTGTCTTCTCCAAGTTGGTTATCATTAACTTGTTAATTACTCATGTATGGTATAATGCATAAGTGATTTATATTTTGGAAGACATAGCTAATTGTAAGTTTATTCTTGTAATAGTCTTGAAATGCATTGTAAATGTCATCCTGTAATCGTCTTGAAATGTATAAGCATGTCATTATATAAGCCAATATATTTTAGATGATTTTTGTTTTATTCTTTAAATAAATTTTTATCAAAACATAAAAAATCACATTATAGAAAATTTAGACTATGAGAAAAACGAAACAGGTCACCTATAATCTCTCCAGTCTCACACAACTCACTATTTATTTTGGTGTATTTTCCTTCCAGTATTGTTGTATCAGCAACAATATGCAAACATACCACAGTGTTTTGCTTAAATAAAAGGAAAATCTAAACCCCAAAATAAGAAAAGCCTCTCCACATGATTTTATTATTTTTTCTGAAGACAGAGACATGGACTAAATACATTGTAAAGACTGTTCTATATTGGAATTAAAATCATAACTCTTTAATCTGTAAAATACTAAAAAGAAAAGTAAAAATCTTCCAAAGCTGAACTAAGAAGAATCCCGTTCCCTATTTCATTTAATTCCCTCCCCTAGACTTACTCTTGTAGTTTGGTGTATATCCTGCTTAAAATTTCCCAAATCTACATTGGCATGTATAGAAATACATGAATTATTACAAATCTGAATTATACTGTACATACAGGTCTGTAACTGTATTTGCATACTCAATAGTTTATCATCTACAGCTGGTACTACAATGTTAAATGACAGTATTGACCTGCTTATGATTATTAATGCCTATCTAGATGAGTAAAACCTAAAGGGTATGATGTGTTCAGGTCAGAATATAATAAATCTCAATATTTTATTAACCTATAATGGAAAAGAATCTGAAAAAGAATAGATATAGATATATGTATAGCTGAATCACTTTGCTGTACACTTAAAATATTGTAAACCAACTATACTTCAACAAATAAATAAAAGTTGTTGTTATACCAAGTAGTTAAAAAAAAGAAAGAAAATAACATTTCTCACACTGCATGTCTATGGGTCTTTTTAACTTGAAGATACTTTCATTGGTCCATCATCAATCGAGCATCCTTCCTATCTAGGCAAAAGTACTTTGCCTACCGCCTAGTCTTCCTTTATAACTTCCTGCTGGGACAGGAAGTCTCTTTGTGTTACAGTTAAATACACAAGTAAAATCTTCTTAATTAAACTAGAAGATGCTGAGGAAAGAACAAACCTAATGTATCTTGCTTTCCCTGAAGTCCTTAGAATAGTGTCTTATATAAAATATGCCTTTATGTTTGTTGTTAAAGGCATGAATGACTAAGCCATTGTTCCACAAACAGTATTATTACATTTGCACTGATCATTCCAAGCCCCCACGTAGTCTTTCTTGGTGGACAATGTTAAATGACAGATCAGATTCAATATGTGAGCAATGCCAGAACTGATGGGTCCATATAATAGCCAAACTCCAAATAACATTTTGAAATATCCCCTCACATTTATTTAACCATTTTAAACCTATTTGAAAAGATCAAGACAGTGATAAAAATCTATAAAACCTTGACCTATTTAGTCTTGAGGAAGAATTTTTCAAGTAGATAGTTTTGTAAGATTTTAAACTACCAAATTACACACATATGCCTTAATTTATTAATAGATACATCCATGCATATCTGTATTTCCATTATCCCCCTGGTTTTATAATCACTTAACCCTTATGACAGAAAGTGAAGAGGAACTCAAAAGCCTCTTGATGAAAGTGAAAGAGGAGAGTGAAAAAGTTGGCTTAAAGCTCAACGTTCAGAAAACGAAGATCATGGCATCTGGTCCCATCACTTCATGGGAAATAGATGGGGAAACAGTGGAAACAGTGTCAGACTTTATTTTGGGGGGCTCCAGAATCACTGTAGATGGTGACTACAGCCATGAAATTAAAAGACGCTTACTCCTTGGAAGAAAAGTTATGACCAACCTAGATAGCATATTGAAAAGCAGAGACATTCCTTTCTGACTAAGGTCTGTCTAGTCAAGGCTATGGTTTTTCCTGTGGTCATGTATGGATGTGAGAGTTGGACTGTGAAGAAGGCTGAGCGCTGAAGAATTGATGCTTTTGAACTGCGGTGTTGGAGAAGCCTCTTGAGAGTCCCTTGGACTGTAAGGAGATCCAACCAGTCCATTCTGAAGGAGATCAGCCCTGGGATTTCTTTGGAGGGAATGATGCTAAAGCTGAAACTCCAGTACTTTGGCCAGCTCATGTGAAGATTTGACTGATTGGAAAAGACTCTGATGCTGGGACGGATTGAGGGCAGGCGGAGAAGGGGACGACAGAGGATGAGATGGCTGGATGGCATCACTGACTCGATGGACGTGAGTCTGAGTGAACTCCGGGAGTTGGTGATAGGGAGGCCTGGCGTGCTGTGATTCATGGGGTCGCAAAGAGTCGGACACGACTGAGCGACTGAACTGAACTGAACTGAACCTTGTAAATAGTGTTTTCTCTTGTTTTGATTCTCTGTTTCTTTTAGATTAATTTTGCAAAATTTCAAATGTACACAGAAGGAGAATAGTATAATAAACTCATCCCCAAACCTCAACAAATTATTTAGCCAGTGTTTACAATCCTAAAAGTGACATAATTTGTTTTAAAGCACTGTACAACAGTTCTTATCAGGTTCCCTTTCAAACACTAGACAAGGCTCTATGCAAAAGTAAACAGGACAAGAGCCATCTCAAAACAAATGTTTCTTAGGAAGTGAAAACCGGAATCATGTGTGCACCCTTAACTGCAGCTCTCCAGGCAGGACCGGCCTTATACTTAAGTATCTTGTTTACAAAATAAAGCAGAAGAATGCAGAGTTAAGAGCAGACAAGGTTGCACCAGATGTCCGGAGTGCTACCGCGCACTCAGAAATTGCTGGACACTGTAGAGTGCACAGGGCAAGTATGAGGCAAAGTCCTTGCCATCAAGGAATGCATGGACTTGTAGGTGATGATAAACCACATAATTACCAGAAAAACAGTGTATACATTTAATCTGATAATCCAGAAATGTCATTACAATTGTGTTGAATCATTTATTTGTATCCTATATACTTTTTCTCGCAAACCTAGTAATAATTGCACTAGTTTTCAAACTAAGAGACATATTAAGGATAATAAACTTGCAGGTTGGTGGAGAATTCCAAGTTTCCTACCTTTATCAGCAAAACTACATGAAGCTTAAAAAAAAAAAGAAAAAACTCAGTGCATATTACCAATGATTTTGTGATTTCTGTTGTAGCCCATGAGCCATCTTGACTGAAAAAAAACATGTAACTTCTCTTCAGTTGATTTGGAAGCAGCAAAGTTTTGTAAAAATTATCCTTAAACTCATCCCCTTAACATCACAATCCACTCTGACCTGCCTCAATTAAAAGATAAGTCAACTGCGGGAGAAAAAGGAGATAAAGAAAAATGAAGTGGAATCATAGTATGTACTGCGGTTCCTCATCCACATAAGGTGCAAAGATCAGGAACTTAGGCATTGCCTGAAACTCATTAGAAACGCAGAATCTAACTCTTCACCCAGCTCTCCTAAGGCAGTTCAGTTCAGTTCAGTTCAGTCGCTCAGTCGTGTCCAACTATTTGCGACCCCATGAATCGCAGCACACCAGGCCTCCCTGTCCATCACCATCTCCCGGAGTTCACTCAGAGTCACGTCCATCGAGTCAGTGATGCCATCCAGCCATCTCATCCTGGGTAGTCCCCTTCGCCTCCTGCCCCCAATCCCTCCCAGCATCAGAGTCTTTTCCAATGAGTCAACTCTTCCCATGAGGTGGCCAAAGTACTAGAGCTTCAGCTTTAGCATCATTCCTTCCAAAGAAATCCCAGGGCTGATCTCCTTCAGAATGGACTGGTTGGACCTCCTTGCAGTCCAAGGGACTCTCAAGAGTCTTCTCCTACAGCACAGTTCAAAAGCATCAATTCTTCAGCGCTCAGCCTTCTTCACAGTCCAACTCTCATGTCTATACATGACCACAGGAAAAACCTTAGCCTTGACTAGACGGACCTTAGTTGGCAAAGTAATGTCTCTGCTTTTCAATATACTATCTAGATTGGTCATAACTTCTCTTCCAAGGAATAAGCGTCTTTTAATTTCATGGTTGCAGTGACCATCTGCAGCGATTTTGAAGCCCCTCAAAATAAAGTCTGACACTGTTTCTACTGTTTCCCCATCTATTTCCCATGAAGTGATGGGACCAGATGCCATGATCTTCATTTTCTGAATGTTGAGCTTTAAGCCAACTTTTTCACTCTCCTCTTTCACTTTCATCAAGAGGCTTTTTAGCTCCTCTTCACTTTCTGCCATAAGGATGGTGTCATCTGGGTATCTGAAGTTATTGATATTTCTCCCGGCAATCTTGATTCCAGCTTGTGTTTCTTCCAACCCAGCGTTTCTCATGATGTACTCTGCATAGAAGTTAAATAAGCAGGGTGACAATATACAGCCTTGACATACTCCTTTTCCTGTTTGGAACCAGTCTGTTGTTTCATGTCCAGTTCTAACTGTTGCTTCCTGACCTGCATACAGATTTCTCAAGAGGCAGGTTAGGTGGTCTGGTATTCCCATCTCTTTCAGAATTTTCCACAGTTTATTGTGATCCACACAGTCAAAGGCCTTGGCATAGTCAATAAAGCAGAAATAGATGTTTTTCTGGAACTCTCTTGCTTTTTCTATGATCCAGTGGATGTTGGGAATTTGATCCCTAGTTCCTCTGCCTTTTCTAAAACCATCTTGAACATCAGGGAGTTCATGGTTCATGTATCATGTATTGCTGAAGCCTGGCTTGGAGAATTTTGAGCACTACTTTACTAGCATGTGAGGTGAGTGCAACTATGCAGTAGTTTGAGCATTCTTTGGCATTGCCTTTCTTTGGGATTGGAATGAAAACGGACCTTTTCCAGTCCTGTGGCCACTGCGGAGTTTTCCAAATTTGCTGGCATATTGAGTGCAGCACTTTCACAGCATCATCTTTCAGGATTTGAAACAGCTCAACTGGAATTCCATCACCTCCACTAGCTTTGTTCGTAGTGATGCTTTCTAAGGCCCACTTGACTGCACATTCCAAGATGTCTGGCTCTAGATTAGTGATCACATCATCATGATTATCTTGGTCGTGAAGATATTTTTTGTACAGTTCTTCCGTGTATTCTTGCCACCTCTTCTTAATATCTTCTGCTTCTGTTAGGTCCAGACCATTTTTGTCCTTTATCGAGCCCATCTTTGCATGAAATGTTCCCTTGGTATCTCTAATTTTCTTGAAGAGATCTCTAGTCTTTCCCATTCTGTTGTTTTCCTCTATTTCTTTGCATTGATCGCTGAAGAAGGCAGAATATTTATTTTAAGAAGATCTTCAGCTGCTTACTTTTTGCCTATTATAGTTTGAAAAGCACTATCTTCAGCTTTCTTCCATCTCTACATGGATCCTATACAATTTTATTGCTTTGCCACATCTCATAACATTGTCTCTTCTGATTAGAGAATCAGATTTCACTTAACCATTTTTGAATGATATATATGCCCACTGATACATTTGATTTAATAATCATTTTAATATGGATCTTGGGTTTAAAGACTAGCCATATTAGCTGCTCTCTTTTAAAACTAAAGTTAACTTATTTGGAAGTCTTAACTAAAGCACTGAAGTGGGAGTTAGAACCTTTGGTTTTTGGAAATCAATTAGAAGTCTCAGCTAGAAAAGAAAGACATTTCACATTTTCATGATAATTAACAGATTCATCCATGTCTCTATATCTTACCGAGAGAGTGAAGAAAAAATAAATATTAAAACAAAAGATTAGATAGAATAAATGGAAATACTACCATTAGCATACTCCAACCCAGGCTACAATGAAAACAAATTAAGTACAAATTTCATAGCTTCTTCTATAATCATTTCTTACAAAGGAAATAAAGATTTAATCTTTAACATTTTATTTTCCTAATATCTGCAAAATAATTTTAATTGAAGATATATGAGAAGGTTAAAGTGCTTTTCATTCTATTATATTAGCTATTTTGCATTTTAGTGGACTATACTCTGGCTTTTAAATTTATTTAAAATGTTGAAGTGTTAATTGCTTCGTTGAGTCCAGCTCTTTGTGACCCCATGGACTGTAGCCTGCCAGGCTCCTCTGTCCATGAATTTTTCAGGCAAGAATACTGGAGTGGGTTGCCATTCCCTTCTGCAAGGAATCTTCTAACCCAGGGTTCGAACCTAGTCTCCCGCATTGCAGGCAGATTCTTTACCATCTGAGCCACCAAATATTTGGTAAAATAATAATCATAATAGTTAACAATAAACTATTGGCTTCTATATACTTTTTGATTCTAGCAATGATAAGTCTATAATGGTCTCTTGTCTGGGTTAGAATATGTATGTCATGAATGTCTTTATGAATCCACAAAATATTCAGCAGATCTGCCCAAATGTACCACTTTTATTAAAAAAAACTTCATCTGAACTCAAAAAACTAAGTTCATTCTGAAAACTGCAATTTGGTAGGGCAGAAATGAGAGGAACTGATGAACCAGAGGAGAGTTTGGCTTTGGTTGTGGGTAGAGTCAGACCCAGATATTGGACATGGTGAGTTCCAGGGTGGAGGTGTCGGGATAATGAAAGTGAGACAACTCCCAATCCTCTTCCTTCCCTCCTCTCCCTCCTCCTCTTCATGCACTGTCACCATCGGCTCCTACACTTCTTTGTTCATAGATCAACAAATTTCTGTCCTCATCAGCTAGGGAAAGTAAAGAAACACCTTCAGAAACTGTTCCCATAATTTTCCCCAGACAGCTCATTAGGGATTGTCGCTAAAGACAGAGACATTTGGTAGTCTCAATTTTAAATTAATCATATTCATGCTTTTAACACAGAACATAAAATCACAGGTATGATTTTAGTAGTTAAGTACCCTCCTTAAAGTCTTTATTGGGATTCCCTGGTGACTCAGCAGGTAAAGAATCTACCTGCAATGCAGGAGGTCTCAGGAAACAGGGGTTCGATCCCTGGGTTGGGAAGATCCCCTAGAGGAGGGCATGGCAGTCCACTCTGGTGCTCTTGCCTGGAGAA
This sequence comes from Oryx dammah, assembly GCF_014754425.2. Lineage (NCBI taxonomy): Eukaryota > Metazoa > Chordata > Mammalia > Artiodactyla > Bovidae > Oryx > Oryx dammah. The sequence goes on along the minus strand of NW_024070211.1, from coordinate 120,324,442 downwards.
TCCCATGGACGGAGGAGCCTGGAGGGCAACAGTCCATGGGATTGCAAAGAGTCAGACACAAGGAGCGACTGAGCAGGCACAAGAATTCTTTATTGGCTTCCCTGGTGGTTCAATGGTAAAGAAATCTGCCTGCCAGGAGACAAGGGTTTGATCCCTGGGTCAGGAAGATCCCCTGGAGAAGGAAATGGCAACCCACTCCAGTATTCTTGGGAAATCCCATAGACAGAGGAGCCTGGCGGGCTACAGTCCATGGGGTCAAAAAGAGTCAGACACAGCTTAGCAACTCAGTTCACTTCAGTTCAGTTGTTCAGTCATGTCCAACTCTTTGCTACCCCATGAACCACAGCACAGCAGGCCCACTGTCCATCACCAACTCCTGGAGTTTACTCAAACTCATGTCCATCGAGTTGATGATGCCATCCAACCATCTCATCCTCTGTTGACCCCTTCTCCTCCTACCTTCAATCTTTCCTATCATCAGGGTCTTTCCAAATAAGTCAGCTCTTCGCCTTATGTGGCCAAAGTATTGGAGTTTCAGCTTCACTATCAGTCCTTCCAATGAATATTCAGGACTCACTTCCTTTAGGATTGACTGGTTGGGTCTCCTTGCAGTCTAAGGGACTCTCTAGAGTCTTCTCCAACACCACAGTTCAAAAGAATCAATTCTTTGGTGCTCAGCTTTCTTTATAGTCCAACTCTCACATCCACACATGGCTACTGGAAAAATGATAGCCTTGACCTTTATTGGCTTAGCAACTAAACAACAACAAAAGTCTTTATTAGGATACATACCTATCCAATATGTTGGGACTTTAAACAAAAGAGTGATTCAGCATCAGGCTTGCCAAGACCTAAATTGCCTGAGAAAAGGAAAATACTGGAACAAGGCAGACTTTGGGCTAAGAAATGAAATTAACTTCATCGGGGTTCAAGAGAATGTGGCAGAAGTCTAAATTAGGCCCTCCAAAAATGGCATGGAGAGACCAGTTCATCCCTGGTCCATGTTAGCCTCCATAAGCAAAGGGCTCCAAACCTGTGGGGCAACAAGGGGAACTGTCAGCAGGGACAGTCCTTGAGGACAGCCGGTTGGTAAGATTCATCCAAAACCTTTCTCTTTCTTTGATAAAAGATAGTGTTTTGGAAATTGGAACATAGATAACTACAGCCTCGAAAACAGCTTCTGATCACTCTTCCTGCTAAGAAATACTTGGCACAATTCCTCCTTTGGCTTTCCTTATGCCCAAATTCTCCAATTTCAGTTTAAATTCTCTTCTCAAATCTGAGATTATCTTGACAGACTCACATGCTATAAGATGTTTCCTCTTCTTGTCAGACCCATGGGTTTTTCATCATAAGCCGTGGTATCAAAAAAATGGTACTAAAAACTTCATTATATGTGAAGTCAGTGTTTTACTTTCCTTCTTCTTTCTATTCCAAACTCTTGACTTACAAATACAGGAACAGTTTTTGCTGTTGTTGTTATTTCCATTTGTTTTTTTGTTTGATTTTTAAATTCTAGCTGTTAACCCATTCAGTTTCTGTATTAGAAATAAAGTTTAAAAAATTAAATATTCTAGATATTTTTCTAAGTGATTTTTTTTTCTTGGTGTAGAAGTTGATGGACTATGAGAATATTGACACGTTGAGATGTGCCATGGAAATTACACCACAGCAAGTAGTCTCCCCAGACCAACATGATTTTTCCTCTAAGGCTGATGCCAAAGATCACTACTATTCCACAGAATGTGGGAAGGTTCTGCTTCAAAGGTCAGAGTTTTGAGAGAAGAGCCTTATATTTTACTAGATGAGCCTTATCTAACTCCATAAACAGTTTCTTCAGTTTTTTCCTCTGTGACATAACATGTATATTCACTCACCCAAATTTCACCCTAATATTGGTTTTCCTACACCTCCTCAAGCTACTTTGTTTTGTTCCTGTTTTATGCATCTTTAGGAAATAGCAACCTACGCCAGTGTTCTTGCCTGGAATATTCCATGGACAGAGGATCCTGGCAGGCTGCAGTCCATGGGGTCGCAAAGAATTGGACACGACTGAGTGGCCAAGCACACACTCCATGTAGAAGCTCTTCATCCTTCTGAATAAACTGGAACAAAACCAGAAACTTCTCAAGGGGTTTTCAAAGTTTTGTTGTGTGTTCCTCTACCAGGACGTCCCTGGTGGCTCAGACGGTAAAGTGTCTCCCTACAATGCGGGAGACCCGGGTTCTGTCCCTGGGTTGGGAAGATCTCCTGGAGAAGGCAATGGCACCCCACTCCAGTGCTCTTGCCTGGAAAATCCCATGGACGGAGGAGCCTGGTGGGCTACAGTCCATGGGGTCGCAAAGAGTCAGACACGACTGAGTGACTTCACTTTCACTTTCTTTCCTCTACCAGGTTATAGTAACATTTTACAAACTTCTTTTGTGTTATATTTTTAAGCTTTCCATATATCATTAAACTTTCTCTCTCTCCCTAAAGGTCATATTCTCCTCAGAAGACACTGATTTTTAACTAACACCATAACCACCATTGCCACCACTGAATGTAATATATCTGTGACATCAAATACGGATCCAATAAATTTTTGTTGAATTACCAAATGAGCAAAAACCATTCTTTTTGTGGCCCAAATTCTTTTAGCACCATATGGATTATAATCCAGTATAGTAGAGCGCTAATGCAAATTCTTAAGTAATAGGAGATCCCTTTGAACTCTGAATGTCTACCTTTTGGGTCCAAAATCGACTAATTTCCGAGTATTAGAAATCAGCTTCACAAAACACAAATGGACCTAAAGATTTTCATACTGAGTGAAGTAAATCAGACAGAGAAAGACAAATATTGTATGACAGCCCTTTTATGCAGAATCTGAAAAGAAATGATACAAATAAATTTATTTACAAAGCAGAAATATATTCACAGACTTAGAGAATGAACTTATGGTTCCTAGGAGGGGAGGATAGGCAGAAGTCTGGGACTGATATGAACATATTGCTATGGGTACATATTACAGTGGATAACCAATGGGACCTACTATAGAGCATATGAAACTCTACTCAATATTATGTGGCAGCCTGGATGGGAAGGGAGTTTGGATGCATGTATATGTATAGCCAAGACCTTTTGCTGTCCACCTGAAACTATCACAACATTGTTAACTGGCTATACTCCAATATCAAGTAAAAATATATGATAAAATATTTTTGAGAAAGCAGTGCTCCTTTAAAAAAAAACTTTCAGAAAATGAGAACTAATACAATGGCAGCTAAAACAAAATATGATTAATCAAGGAAAGATTCAAAGACAGAAGTCCTGAACTGAGCTTTGAGGATGACATATTGGGAGAAGATGGGAAAGTTGTAACAAGGCAAGACTAACAAGTTTTTCAACTCTCATTTAGAAGAAATATAAAGAACTGAATACTCTTCAGCTTCAGTGTAGTGGTATAAACAAACTAAAGGTGAAAAGAAAGAAGAATTTAAATAAAATTTACTAGAATAGATGAATAACAATTCCAACTTTTAAGCCAAAGCTTTCACAAAGATTGTGTTTGTAGCTATATCTATATTTATGTGATTATGAGTACACTTTCAAACCATGAAAACATGAAAGCAAATGCAGCTTGTTACCTACACTAAGTAATATTAGTCTAGTATTTATTGTATCCTGCTAGACTCTTGAGAAACCTCTATGCAGGTCAGGAAGCAACAGTTAGAACTGGACATGGAACAACAGACTGATTCCAAATAGGAAAAGGAGTACGTCAAGGCTGTATATTGTCACCCTGCTTTTATTTAACTTATATGCAGGGTACATCATGAGAAATGCTGGGCTGGAGGAAGCACAAACTGGAATCAAGATTGCTGGGAGAAATATCAATAACCTCAGATATGCAGATGACAGCACCCTTATGGCAGAAAGTGAAGAGGAACTAAAAAGCCTCTTGATGAAAGTGAAAGAGGAGAGTGAAAAAGTTGGCTTAAACCTCAACATTCAGAAAACGAAGATCATGGCATCTGGTCCCATCACTTCATGGGAAATAGATGTGGAAACAATGGCTGACTTTATTTTGGAGGGCTCCAAAATCACTGCAGATGGTGATTGCAGCCATGAAATTAAAAGACGCTTACTCCTTGGAAGGAAAGTTATGACCAACATAGACAGCATATGGAAAAGCAGAGATATTACTTTGTCAACAAAGAGCCATCTAGTCAAGGCTATGATTTTTCCAGTAGTCATGTATGGATGTGAGAGTTTAACTATAAAGAAAGCTGAGGACCAAAGAATTGATGCTTTTGAACTGTGTTGTTGCAGAAGACTCTTGAGAGTCCCTTGGACTTCAAGGAGATCCAACCAGTCCATTCTGAAGGAGATCAGTCCTGGGTGTTCATTGGAAGGAATGATGTTGAAGCTGAAACTCCAATACTTTGGCCACCTCATGCAAAGAGCTGACTCATTTGAAAAGACCTGGATGCTGGGAAAGATTGAGGGCAGGAGGAGAAGGGGTTGACAGAGGATGAGATGGTTGGATGGCATCACTGCTGCAATGGACATGAATTTGGGTAAACTCTGGGAGTTGGTGATGGACAGGGAGGCCTGTCGTGCTGCGGTCCATGGGGTTGCAAAGAGTTGGACATGACCGAGCAACTGAACTGAACTTAGTCCAAAACTAGGCTTCCTTATCTGAGAATCTGAAGGTCATCTTCCAAATTGAATGTCCATTTGGATGAAATGAGATACATTTGAGGTTTTGTGCTTTTTTTGCTGAAAGAAGGGAATGAAGTATGTGAGAGATGGAGATTGGAAGAATCTAGGGGAAATAAGGGGAAAATGGCAAATAATGTGATGTCCTGAGGCCATTCTGCCAAACAGTCCTAAGGATGGATTTTGTAACATATAAAGAAGAAAGATTAGATTCAGAGCTGAAGATGCTATTTTCTAGTAAAAGTCTTGATAGTCTCTGGCACGTAAACAGAAGTTTAAAACTAATATGCAAACAGAAACATCTCCAACTCAGGACCAGAGAGGGTGGTAACATCTGGTGGCACCTGCATAATTGTAGCCAAGCAGTGGTAGCCAGTTGACCGGCAGGGAAGATGCTTTCCCCATTCAACTACAGTGGTTGTGATATGACAAATCCCTCAAAAGACTTGTTGGTAGCTTGGGGAAAAACATGAGTGAATTTGTTTTCTCTTGTATGTGAGAAATCACTGAAGATTTGCAGAAATAGATGGTGCTGAATTCCAATAGTCATACATGTGAATAACCATAATCATTTAGCATTAACACTAATGAGACTACTTGAACAGACAGGCTGGTCAGACCTGGTGGTATGCATGTAAATGTGGAGATACAGTGCTTCTATCTGGTGCTTGAAGACCTATTCTAGATCAAGAATTGCCAACAGTAAAGTCTATGACAGTTGAGGGGGGCATGCAATACATATAAATATGTATAGTGTACCAGCTATAACACAGTAGATATGGTCTCTACCCCAACCCAGCATCACTCTTGACATGAAGTTTTACAGTTTGAAACACTATCTAGAAGTAACCAAAAGGCAGTAAAAAGCTCTAGTGTTTGACGTTTGCTCTCAAGGCTTTTCTTGATCCTCAATTGTTGCCCATTGTGTTACAAATAAAACCCTATCTCACTGCCATGCCCCTTGAGGGTCCATCATAATTTAGCATTCTGTCTTCATTTCCTCTTGTCCCTCATTGACACTTTAGAATCCAGCTGAAAATTCACGATGAAGGAATAAATAATAAATGCTTTTTTCCCCCAAAACACTGCTAAAAGAAAGACTGTGACAAATATTAAGATCAAATAACTTTTAATCAAGAATTTGATTCCCTATTCTCCATGAAATGGTCATAGACTGTAGAATGAGAATATAATCTAGTTAATGCTACAAGGAAAAGTCTAAGAATAGTTATAATTCATTTGCCACATGCTGCCATGTGGTTAAGAGACTTCTGTATACCAAACCTTCCTCCAACTGCTCACAACACTGCAAAACCTCTCAGGTACCAAAATAGCTCTGTATTTCCCTTCAGTCCCCAGAGCTGGAGAGAATGACTCTTACTCATAGATTAGGCTTGTAAATACACTCCATTATGTCTTTATCATTTCAGCATCATCTTTCTCTATGGCCCCAAGATCCAGTGCACAAAACTTCATCCCTGTAGACCCTCTCCATTATACACAAATACTATAAATGGGTACTGAGAGCAGTCACCATTCCCAAATGGTCAACTTCAATGTATGCTTCAGTGAGATTGCACTGCTACACATCAACAGAAATAATGACTATCAATTTTTCTCTACTTTGCCTAGATTAATAATGTTAATAATTTCTATCCCATGTTCCTCTGGCTAAAATTGTCATGAAATAAAATCTATGAACTGTAAAGAAAGAGGCCAAATTTGGAATACAACTATCTTTATGAGTGGTACTCACCACTGTAGTTAAATGGACTACTAGCCTCCACATTTTCTCCCATCAAGATGCTGTAAATAAACTACTTGGCTGAAATGAGAACAATTTATTGGATCTAGATCACCAAGATCCACATATTTCCACAACAGAAACAGCTTTTATGGGTCCCAGACTAAGACATGTTCAAAGCAGGATTTTGAAACATCATTTTTGATCACTCTGATTTTTCTCACAATAATATGAGTTGAAATATAGGATTTTCCTCAAAACAAAACAAAACAACAACAACAACAACAACAAAAACACTTGTTCTTAGACTTGTTTGGAATCCATGTTTATTCTTGAAGAAAATCAACATGGACAAAAGCAAAACTATTTACCAATTGAGCCCGAAAAGGAAAATGATGTTAATGTAACGTCTTTAATTTACAAAATCACCTTCAACAGGAAACTGTTGGGGAAACTTGGTCATACTCATCATCCCTTTTGTGCTGATGAAATTCAGCTCTAGGGCTTTCCTACTTCTGGTGCAGATGCTGCTTCTTGATAAGGCAAGCTTCCTTCTCTGTAACGGCCTTGGCAGACATGCTGGCTCCATGTGGCTAGTGTGTGGACCAGGTTTCAGATTCTTGAGTCTTTAGAAGCACTATAGTCTGCAGGATCTGGAAAGGTTACACCATAGTAAACCTTCTGAAGTGGAATGGTTAATTCACCTCACATTTAAAAGGTCATTTCAAATCCTTTCTATTTTTATGTCCCATATCCAACATCCATTTTGCAAGCCAAGTGCACTAAATCTAAGAACTTCAAAGAATCACAGACTCCAGAAGAACTTTGAGAATTCACTGAATATGACTTCTTGCTTACAAGCAATGTTACACTTCAGCTGTGACAGAAAACTATCCTAGTTTTAAAGCTGTTATAGAAAGATTTTTCCAGCCTGCCCAAATATCCTATTACAAACCCCTGGCAGACTTTGTTCACAAACAATTCTTCCTCACACACTGTCTAAATCCTTCACATGCTAGCTTGAGTGTTTTTTTTTTTTTTTCTACTCTAATTCTTTGCTAACTAACCATCTTTCCTACCAACTTCCATTGCTCATTTCAGTTGATGGCAATATTCTCTTAGTTATTAGTGATCTACATTGTAGATATCTATCTTTTAGGACTTCCAAGCCATCACTTGATTGGGCACTGATCAAATCTTCCTCCACAAACTTTCATAAATCCACTTGTTTTCTCTGCATTCCCAGGGTATCCAACTGAGTTCAACTGAGCTGCCTTATAAGTAGGTTACAGTGGAAAGAATGCTGAATAGAATTCTGGAAACTTATCTCCAGACTCTGCCCAAAATAAGTTAATGACTAACAGCCTTGGACAAATCACTCAAGTCCCTGCATCTTCCTAAGCATCAAATTACTCCTCTGTAAACTGAAAGAATTAAAATAAATTTCTCAGACTAGTTTAGTCTATTTTTCTATAAGTTTTAAAACTTAATTGGTTCTTCATCTTTATACTCTACTCACCTTGTACACTATCGTTAAATTAAAATTCTGAAGTTTCCATTACCTCTTTATGATGAAACTGAAGCTCTGAGAGAGTAATATACTTCCAAGGTCATATACTTCATAACTGATAGAATCAGTTGGAAAGTCAGGAAGGACTGAGAAGGGAAGCCCAAATCTTTGGCCCTTTAATTATGCATGTGGGGGCAACTACAAGTAGCCTAACTGCAATTAAAAGTAACTGAAGTTAAATTTGAGCTGCTGCCCACTGAAGGAGAGAAAGAGTTTATAATCTGACTTCTGTCAAGCTAACTTCCTGCTGAAAAATTTACAAAACTCAATATTCTTTAGATAAATAACATAAACCAGAGTCTCTACCATGTACCATTCACAATGATGATAAAATCTAAAACTCTTTGACAAACAAAATAAGAGGAAAATATGAGCCATTCTCCAGAGAAAAGACATTCAATTGAGACCATTTGAAATGACACAGAAGTTGAAATCAGCAAATAAGGATTTTAAAACAACCGCTAAAATCACTCTTAAAGAAATAAAAGAAAATATGCATTCAATGAATAAAAAGATATAAAATCTCACCAGGGAAACAGAAGCTAAAGAAGAATCAAATGGAAATTCTAGATTTGAATATAAAATACTTGATATGTAGCAATTTACTGGATGAGCTTAAGAGCAGAACTTAAAAAACAGAAACATCCGTGGACTTAAAGACAGATCAATGTAAATAATCCAATCCAAAGCAGAGAAAATGATTAGAAGAAATAAAGAGTCTCAAGGACATGAGGGATATTTTCAAACATGGGTGAAACTGGAGTCCCTGGATGATAGAAGAGAGAATACATTAAAAAAAAAAATATTCAAAGAAATAATGGTCAAATTTTCCCCAAAGTTGGTTTTAAAAAAGACATAAATGTAGAGATTCAACCTCAACAAAACCCAAACAGAATAAATATCTCCCAAAATCCACATACACATATATCATAATTAACTACTGAAAATAAAATTCAGTTCAGTTCAGTTGAGTCGCTCAGTCATGTCTGACTCTTTGTGACCCCATGAACTGCAGCATGCCAGGCCTCCCTGTCCATCACCAACTCCCAGAGTTTACCCAAACTCATGTCCATTGTGGCAGGGATGCCATCCAACCATCTCATCCTCTGTCAACCCCTTCTCCTCCTGCCCTCAGTCTTTCCCAGTATCCTGGTCTTTTCAAATGAGTCAGTTCTTCACATTAGGTAGCCAAAGTATTGGAGTTTAAGCTTCAACATCAGTCCTTCCAATGAACACCCAGAACTGGTCTCCTTCAGAATGGACTGGTTGGATCTCCTTGCAGTCCAAGGGACTCTCAAGAGTCTTCTCCAACACCACAGTTCAAAAGCATCAATTCTTCAGTGCTCAGCTTTCTTTATAGTCCAATTCTCACATCCATACATGACTACTGGAAAAACAATAGCCTTGTCTTAGGCGGACATTTGTTGTCAAAGTAATGTCTCTGCTCTTTAACATGCTGTCTAGGTTACTCATAACTTTCCTTTCATCTGACAGAATGTGGTCCACTGGAGTAGGGAATGACAAACCACTTCAGTATTCTTTCCTTGAGAACCCCATGAACAATATGAAAAGGCAAAAAGATAGGACACTGAAAGATGAACTCCGCAGGTTGGTAGGTGCCCAATATGCTACTGGAGATCAGTGGAGAAATAACTCCAGAAAGAATGAAGGGATGGAGTCAAAGCAAAAGCAATACCCAGTTGTGGATGTGACTGGTGATGGAAGCAAGGTCTGATGCTGTAAAGAGCAATATTGCATAGGAACCTGGAATTTTAGGTCCATGAATCAAGGCAAATTGGAAATGGTCAAACAGGAGATGGCAAGAGTGAACATTGACATTCTAGGGATCAGCGAACTAAAATGGACTGCAATGGGTGAATTTAACTCAGATGACCATTATATCTACTACTGTGGGCAGGAATCCCTTAGAAGAAATGGAGTAGCCATCATGGTCAACAAAAGAGTCCGAAATGCAGTACTTGGATGCCATCTCAAAAATGACAGAATGATCTCTGTTCATTTCCAAGGCAAATCGTTCATTATCACAGCTATCCAAGTCTATGCCCCGACCAGTAACGCTGAAGAAGCTGAAGTTGAACAGTTCTATGAAGACCTACAAGACCTTCTAGAACTAACACCCACAAAAGATGTCCTTTGCATTATAGGGGACTGGAATGCAAAAGTAGGAAGTCAAGAAACACCTGGAGTAACAGGCAGATTTGGCCTTGGAGTACAGAATGAAGCAGGGCAAAGGCTAACAAGGTTTTACCAAGAGAACGCACTGGTCATAGTAAACACCCTCTTCCAACAACACAAGAGAAGACTCTACACATGGACATCACCAGATGGTCAACACCGAAATCAGATGATTATATTCTTTGCAGCCAAAGATGGAGAAGCTCTATACAGTCAGCAAAAACAAGACCAGGAGCTGACTGTGGCTCAGATCATGAGCTCCTTATTGCCAAATTCAGACTTAAATTGAAGAAAGTGGGGAAAACCACTAGACCATTCAGGTATGACCTAAATCAAATCCTTTATGATTACACAGTGGAAGTGAGAAATAGATTTAAGGGCCTAGATCTGATAGACAGAATGCTCGATGAACTATGGATGGAGGTTCATGACATTGTAGAGGAGACAGGGTTCAAGACCATCCCCAAGAAAAAGAAATGCAAGAAAACAAAATGGCTGTCTGAGGAGCCCTTACAAACTGCTGTGAAAAGAAGAGAGGTGAAAAGCAAAGGAGAAAAGGAAAGATATACTCATTTGAATGCAGAGTTCCAGAGAATAGCAAGGAGAGATAAGAAAGCCTTCTTCAGTAATCAATGCAAAGAAATAGAGGAAAACAACAGAATGGGAAAGACTAGAGATCTCTTCAAGAAAATTAGAGATACCAAGGGAATATTTCATGCAAAGATGGACACAATAAAGGACAGAAATGGTATGGATCTAACAGCAGCAAAGATATTAAGAAAAAGTGGCAAGAATACACAGAAGAACTGTACAAAAAAAGATGTACATGACCCAGATAATCACGATGGTATGATCACTCATCTAGAGCCAGATATCCTGGAATGTGAAGTCAAGTGGGCCTTAGGAAGCATCTTTATGAACAAAGCTAGTGAAGGTGATGGAATTCCAGTTGAGGTTTCAAATCCTAAAAAATGATGCTGTGAAAGTGCTACACTCAATATGCCAACAAATTTGGAAAATTCAGCAGTGACCACAGGACTGGAAAAGGTCAATTTTCATTCCAATCCCAAAGACAGGCAATGCCAAAGAATCAAACTACCACACAATTGCATTCATTTCACATGCTAGTAAAGTAATGCTCAAAATTCTCCAAGCCAGGCTTCAGCAATACATGAACCGTGAACTTCCTGGTTTTAGAAAAGGCAGAGGAACTAGAGATCGAATTGCTAACATCTGCTGGATCATCAAAAAAGCAAGAGAGTTCCAGGAAAAGGCCTATTTCTGCTTTATTGACTATGCCAAAGCCTTTGACTGTGTGGAGCACAATAAACAGTGGAAAATTCTGAAAGAGATGGGAATCCCAGACCACCTGACCTGCCTCTTGAGAAATCTGTATGCAGTTCAGGAAATAACAGTGAGAACTGGACATAGAACAACAGACTGGTTCCAAATAGGAAAAGGAGTGCGTCAAGGCTGTATATTGTCACCCTGCTTATTTAACTTATATGTAGAGCACACCCTGAGAAACGCTGGGCTGGAAGAAGCACAAGCTGGAATCAAGATTGCTGGGAGAAATATCAATAACCTCAGATATGCAGATGACACTACTCTTATGGCAGAAAATGAAGAAGAACTAAAGTGCCTCTTGATGAAAGTGAAAGAGGAGAGTGAAAAAGTTGGCTTAAAGCTCAACATTCAGAAAATGAAGATCATGGCATCTGGTCCCGTCACTTCATGGCAAATAGATGGGGAAACTGTGGAAACAGCAGCTGACTTTATTTTTGAGGGCTCCAAAGTCACTGCAGATGTGATCACAGCCATGAAACTAAAAAAATAAAAAATAAAAAGAGACAAATGTTGACAGAAGTGAAATACAAATGGTATATTTCACATAGGGGAACAATAATTCAAATGACTGTTGATATCTCCTCAGAAACAATGAGGGCTAGACTGCCAAGAACCCTCCTTCATGGGATGAAAGAAAAAAAAAAATCTGTCAACCCCAAATTCTGTATGTTGTGAAAATATATTTTAGAATGAAGACAAAATATATACTGGTAGACATGAGCCAGTAAATTCAGAATCACTTGCTCTTTTACCCCTGCTTCTTTGATTCCCTCAGAAATTTTGTTTCCTAACCTGCCTAAAAAATTCAAGATTTATAACTATTCACACAAAGCATCCTCCACCCTCCACTTAGTACAGTGAGTTTTCCTTGCCGATTTACCCATTATTATATCAACAAGTTTGTAAACTTTGTAGGGATTAGGGACCTACTTTCTATATCTTTATATCTCCCTCAGTTATGCCATTGCCTTTATAAATGTGAGACTTGCCATTAGAATTTCAGCTATGTCCTAATTTCCCATCAACAAGAAAGCTGATAATACTTCCCTTATAGGGTAGGGCAAGTAAGGGCTTGGGTTACTTCAATATTTTGAAAGCCTTATGCAGCAAGTTATCACAATGTTGTTTTTATCAAAGTTAAAAAATCAAGCTGCACTCAGATGTAAACATAAAGTAATTTGAATTCCTTGGACAAAATAATCATATAACTACACCATATATCCTGTATAAGCAAATACCTTATAAAACTTTAATACGATGATAAAATTAATAAGTAGGAACATTGCTATATCCATTTTTCTTTTTCTCTAAATCTACCAATAATGAAATCTTCTTTTGGGAAATATAACTCAGAAATTTTTCTTTTTGTCTGTTTTCTCTTTACAAAACCATTAACCCTTAATGAAACAAAAATACTGAGAGTTGTTTATGCCTGGAGTATTTGCTAAGATTCCTGAAGACCATTTTCCTTCCTTAAACATCTGGTTATGAAACCAGAAATGCTGACTTCTAAGTCTGAGAAGAAAAGTAAGCAGAAAAATTTTTCACAGTGATTCCTGTTTCAGAGAATCTCCATTAGCATTTCTGGTAGGAGTACTGAGTGCAGAACTGAGGTAAGCCACATGGAGAAATCTATTGTTAACTGAGAAGTCCTTAGCCAAGTACTGTTTGGGGAGTATTGACTTTGTGGCTTGATTTCATACATCAACCTTCTCATGTTACATACACTAGTCTTAACCCTGATATGAACTCTTTCAAATTGAAGAGTAATTTTAAATGTTATTTTCCCACCACACAAAGTATTCTGTTAACAATTATGTAATCACAAACCACATAGTAGAACTGAAACATTTGCAAATCTTCCTTCATATTGGTCATTTTCATTCTCATAAATCTCAACCTTCTGAGTCATTCAAAAAATAAACAATACACCATTTGTTTGAGAACATCAAATTATTTTGCCTTGTTTTAGAGATTGTAAATCCATGCTTTGTTTTTGAAAGTCACATCATATATTATAAAGTAGTTCAATATGATCACTATGGGAAACAGATGAGGAAACAGTGGAAACAGTGTCAGACTTTATTTTTGGAGGCTCCAAAATCACTGCAGATGGTGACTGCAGCCATGAAATTAAAAGACACTTACTCCTTGGAAGAAAAGTTATGACCAATCTAGATAGCATATTCAAAAGCAGAGACATTACTTTGCCAACAAAGGTCTGTCTAGTCAAAGCTATGGTTTTTCCTGTGGTCAAGTATGGATGTGAGAGTTGGACTATGAAGAAAGCTGAGTACCAAAGAATTGATGCTTTTGAACTGTGGTGTTGGAGAAGACTCTTGAGAGTCCCTTGGACTGCAAGGAGATACAACCAGTCCATTCTGAAGGAGATCAGCCCTGGGATTTCTCTGGAAGGAATGATGCTAAAGCTGAAACTCCAGTACTTTGGCCACCTCATGCGAAGAGTTGACTCATTGGAAAAGACTCTGATGCTGGGAGGGATTGGGGGCAGGAGGAGAAGGGTACGACAGAGGATGAGATGGCTGGATGGCATCACGGACTCGATGTACATGAGTTTGAGTGAATTCTAGGAGTTGGTGATGGACAGGGAGGCCTGGCGTGCTGCGATTCATGGGGTTGCAAAGAGTCAGACATGACTGAGCAATTGAACTGAACTGAACTGAACTGAACTGAACTGAATATATTAACACTTACAAAACTTCTTGCTGCTGTGAACTGCCCCCTCTTGTTTTCTCCCTTGTCTGCAACTTATTTTATGTTTTCCAATTGCCAGCTACTTCAGTAAGTATTTTGTATACATCCCTTTACTTTATTTCTCACAAAAATTCTAAGGGGATGTTAATTTTCCCCATTTAAAATGGAAAACACTAAGACTTATAGAAATTCAGTTCATTTCAGTCACCCATGGTGTCCCACTCTTGGCAACTCCATGGACTGTAGCATGCCAGGCTTCTCTGTCCATCACCAACTTCCGGAGCTTTCTCAAAGTCATGTCCATTGAGTCGGTGATGCCATCCAACCATCTCATCCTCTGTCGTCTCCTTCTCCTCCCACCTTCAATCTTTCCCAGCATCACTGTCTCTTCAAATGAGTCAGTTCTTCACATCAGGTGGCCAAAGTATTGGAGTTTCAACTTCAGCATCAGTCCTTGCAATGAATATTCAGGACTAATTTTCTTTAGGATAGACTGGTTGGATCTCTTTGCAGTCCAAGGGACTCTCAAGACTCTTGTCCAGGACCACAGTTCAAAAGCATCGATTCTTCAGCACTCAGCTTTCTGTAAAATGGTCCAACTGTCATATCCGTACATGACTACTGGAAAAACCATAGGCTTGACTAGACGGACCTTTGTTGTCAAAGTAATGTCTCTGCTTTTTAATATGCTGTCTAGGTTGGTCATAATTAGTTACAGAAATTAAGTATCCTAAATTGCATAGTTAATAAGGGGCAGACCTAAAATCTAAAATGTGTGGAACTGATTCCATTATCAACTGCCTCTCTATTGTATCTCTTTCAACAAGGTGCCGTAATATACAGTAGTCAATCAAATTATACATGGTATAAAACTATATAACCATATATATTTATATAATATATAATATACTTACATAGCACATAAAATGTAGTGCTGTATATTTAAATAGATGGGCTTCGCTGGTAACTCAGTGGTAAAGAATCTGCCTGCCAATGTAGGAGACACAAATTTGATGCCTGGGTCAGGAAGATCCCCTGGAGAAGGAAATGGCAACTCAGTCCAGTATTCTTGCCTGGAGAATCCCAGGGAAAGAGGAACCTGGTGGGCTACAGTCCATGGAGTTGCAAAAGAGTCAGATATGACTTAGCAATTAAACAACAACAATTTATATATAAATTACATATAGGATAAATTAATATATATATTTATTAGAAAATTATACAAATATTCAAATACTACATACATTCTATACCCAATGAATATGTAATTATAGTATCTGAGTTCTAAATAATTTGTAATAATCTGAAAGTAGAAAGTTTAGAGAATCAAAGTGTTCTGTAGCTTAGCTATTACTGAATATTATGAGGTGGTATATTTTAGTTATATCTCACACTTCAAAAACACTCTTGTACCAGATCTATGTAGTGCCTCAAGTTTTGGTTACTTCTCCCCTCAAGTCAGTCTGACTAATAATGGCTTTGCTAAATATGTCACTCTAGAAAAATTACAAGTAATTATTTCAAAACTGTTGGGTTGCCAAAAGTTTGTTTGGGTTTCTCTGCAAAATGTTATGGAAAAACATGAATGAACCTTTTGACCAACCCAATAGTATATGTGACAGTAATTTTTGTTAAAGCAAATTGTATTGATTACAATGAAAAATTTGAATAAAAATTTATTTTATTAAAAACAACAGTTTTATAACATAGAAATGCAATAACCTTCTGGAAAATGTATTATTACTTTTTGATGTTGACAGGAATCTAACTGTATGCACCCAAACAGTATACAGCAAAATAATACGTGTCTGTTATGATTAGTTGCTATGTTACTTGTAAAATATTTAATAGTAACCCTGCTGCTGCTACTGCTAAGTCACTTCAGTCATGTCCGACTCTGTGCGACCCCATAGATGGCAGCCCACCAGGCTCCCCCATCCCTGGGATTCTCCAGGCAAGAACACTGGAGTGGGTTGCCATTTCCTTCTCCAATGCATGAAAGTGAAAAGTGAAAGTGAAGTCACTCAGTGTGTCCGACTCTTCACGACCCCCTGGACTGCAGCCTACCAGGCTCCACCGTCCATGGGAGTTTCCAGGCAAATCCTAAGTGGATTGCCATTTCCTTCTCCAATAGTAACCTTAGTTGCATAAATACATGCATCTTGAACTTTCCTGTGATTGTATGGTAAGTATAAATAGCCCTAACACTCATATTTTACGCATTTGGTTTAGAAATAGCAGTATATATTTTCTCTGTGGTTCCTTTAACCCATTTTCAAAATACATCAATTTAACTGAATGTTTCAGCTGGATAAACTTGTTTCTGTCAGATAAAAGTGTATAGTCTAAAGAAACAGTATTCAAATAAAGAAGACTGAAGGAACCAAATTTTTTTATTCAAGAACAAAATTTCAAAGTGCTAAGATCAGCTTGAAAAAGATTATTTCATTTTTACTAGTCATATACCAACTTGGATACACATATATAGGGGTTTAATAAGGAGGTCTCCATTTTCTCCAATAGACAAAAACGATTTAAAATGGGGAGGGAGGTGGGAGGGGGTTTCAGGATTGAGAACTCATGTACACCTGTGGCGGATTCATGTTGATGTATGGCAAAACCAATACAGTATTGTAAAGTAAAATAAAGTAAAATTTAAAAAAATAAAATGTTGATTTGACAATTTGAAATTTTTTTGGGGAAAAGTGCTGCTTGTATTTTTTTTAGCTAAGATCTTAACTTGCCAAAAATTAGCTCATTTTTCTTATCTTTACCATTCCTTAATAATATGGCATTGTTTATCAATAATTTCAAATACAAATATTATTTTCTGCATTACTTTTTGGCAAAGCAGATTATTTCACTAAGCATAAGCAGAGAGTGATACAGCCCGAGTAGAAAGGAAGTAAAACTAATGAGCTCTGATATCAAAAAAAGTGTGAAGCCAAGTTAGAAGTAAGTGAGAAAAATGTACACAAAAACACAAGGGCAAGCATGAGAAGATATGCAGTCATTACTTTACTAATAGGTGTGAATATAACTTCAAATGCTTGCAGAGAAAAAAAGTGTAAAATAGTATGCAAAATTAATTAAGTGCATGTTTACAACTGTGATTCCTGAAAGAACTCTCACCAACCAGCCTAAGGGTCCTGGGACCTTAAAAATACTGCCTACACAGAAATTATGTAATTTCCATAGTGGCTCAGAATATTAGTAACCCTTGAAAGTCTAAGTCTATACAATACACATCTACACTGGATGACTTACAAAGGACAGCTTAAGAGTTTCCAATTAGGCGGTTGTGGTGTCTTAGAACTCTGCTGTTTGACTTATAGCTGAACCACAAAGAATCACACAAAAAATAACACTATATATTTTGTTCCCAAGAGACAGAAAGTATGTCTAAGTGGGCAAACATAGCTTAATTTTTAATCTGGAAGGAGTATGGCGCACAGAATTTAAAGGTAGGTAAATATTTGAAATTTTTGAAGATTTTCTTTTCTTTAGTATGGATTTGCCTTGTAATCTTTTAAGTAAGCCACTCCCATATACATTTTAGTGCTTGCCTTTGAAGTTCTCTTATACCATCTTAACTGAAACATTTCTGATGTATTTTCTTGGGGAAATAATGATCATGGAGTTTGAAATCAGAAAAAGTAGGTTTAGTCTTAGCTGAACTTGAAAAAATTGTTTATCTAAGTCAGTTTCCTGGAGCTAGCAATGTCTGTAAAGTGTTGAATAAGTCAGTTGAATGATAATCACTATCAAAAAAAAAAAAGAGTAACTACTAATCTAGATGCTTTCCTTACTGTAATTCATTTAATCTTTATAATTTTCAAGGAAAGGATTCTTTATTTCACTTTTCAGATGAAAAATAAAGGCAAGAAGAGGTACCTAACTAGACTCAGCTGACAAACACAGCAAGTATGGGAGCCACAGGTTATATCCAAACCTTTCTTATCTCAAAGACCACACTCTTGTCACTATTCCGCCCCACCTACCTAAAGAATAGGACTGTATTTTGTAAATTGATTATTATTGAAAACAAGGGTTAATGATTAGAATAATTATCTAATAGAGTTGATTAACCCTTTGCTTCATATTTTGAGTAGGATGTGATACACTAGGAATTTCTTGTTTCTACTTTCTATTCTGGTTGACAGGCTTCCCTGATGGATCAGTGGTAAAGAACCCGCCTGCCAATGCTGGACACAAGGACTTGACCCCTGGGTCGGGAAGATCCCCTGGAGAAGGAAACGGTAACCCACTCCAGTATTCTTGCCTGAGATATCCCATGGGCAGAGAAGGCTGGTGGGCTACAGCTCATGCAGTCGCAAATAGAGTCAGAAACAATTTAGCAACTAAACAAATGACAATATCCTGGTTGACATGTAGATGAAAGCTCAGGAAGAGGTCCATGACAGATACTTCCTTTTCCTTCTGGGACCACAGCTGGACTACAATTCCCAGCATCCAATGCAGTTTAAAGTGGGCCAGGTATTGAAGTTCCAGATGATGAACTGTGAGCAGAAGTAATATACAAAGCTTGCAGGATTGGTCCATAAACCTTTCCAATTTTCCTTTCTTCTCTCATCAACTGGTCCAATGCCAAGTATCCAGAAAGTGAAAGTGAAAGTGAAGTCGCTCAGTCGTGTCTGACTCTTTGTGACCCCATGGACGGTAACCTACCAGGCTCCATGGTCCATGGGATTTTCCAGGCAAGAATACTAGAGTGGGCTGCCATTTCCTTCTCCAGGGGATCTTCCCAACCCAGGGATCGAAGCCGGGTCTCCTGGATTGCAGACAGACGCTTTTTATCCAAGGGAGGACCCAAATCCCAGGGCATAGCAGAGCCACTAGACAAGGGGGTCATGTTCTTAAGTAACTACATGAAGTAGAGCTCCCAATATCACCCAAACTCTGCCAATCCACACTGGCCTGTAACTTGAGCCATATACCTTTTGTTGTATTAAGCCACTGAGATTTCAGAGTAAGTCATAAAGCAGTCTACCTTGAATCATGCAAGACTGTACCTAAGAAATGGTTTATAAAATCATATCTGTGGCTGATTTAGCTCAGACATCTGTTTCAATATACTCACACAGGTGTATATTACAAAGGAATAATGTAAACAACAATAACCATCCTATAAAGTGCTTACTGTGTGCTAAGCACTGTGTTAAGTTCAAAGCACCAACATCAGCTTTACATGTATTTTTTAAATTAATAGTTCAGTCTTTGAGGAGAGGGGTTTGGGGGGAGAAAATATACATGTATATGTTTGACTGAGTCCCTTCGCTGATCAACTGAAACTATCACAACATTGTTTTTTAATCAGCTATACTCCAACACAAAATAAAGAGTTTTTTCTTTTTATTTAAAAAAAGGAGATTCTAACTCAAATAACTTGCTCAAATGTTTCCTTCTGACTTTCAAGCTTATGCTTACATCCATTGTACAGGAAGATTTTGTTGTCTTGGATTCCTTGAAGAATTTAACCAGAATCTGCCATTATATGTTTATCTAGATATTCTGACAATATGTATAGGTTCAGTTTAGACCACCTCAGCCTCAAACATTTACTAACTTCTTTATATGTTTTCAAGTTTCCTGCTTGAAGCTATAAGAAGTGACCACTCATTCTCTTCAATTTATTGGCTTTCTTGACACAAAATATACAAAACAATAATAGCTAATCAGTTCAGTTCAGTCACTCAGTCATGTCCGACTCTTTGCGACCCCATGAATCACAGCACTCCAGGCCTCCCTGTCCATCACCAACTCCCGGAGTTCACTCAGACTCACGTCCATTGAGTCAGTGATGCCATCCAGCCATCTCATTCTCTGTCATCCCCTTCTCCTCCTGCCCCCAATCCCTCCCAGCATCAGGGTCTTTTCCAGTGAGTCAACTCTTCACATGAGGTGGCCAAAGTATTGAAGTTTCAGCTTCAGCATCAGTCCTTCCAATGAACACCCATGACTGATCTCCTTTAGGATTGACTGGTTAGATCTTCTTGCAGTCCAAGGAACTCTCAAGAGTCTTCTCCAACACCACAGTTCAAAAGCATCAATTTTTCGGTGCTCAGCCTTCTTCACAGTCCAACTCTCACATCCATACTAATAATGTATTTCAAAATTCTATTTTTTAAAATGGCTTTATTATAATACTTCAGTTGGTTTCGAAGAGCATTTCTGATAACTTTCATGATTTCCTATTTGGTTGTAAAAGAATGTCAAGCTGATGTTGACAAAAAAAAAAAAAAACTACAACATGTCCATTAGTTCAGGAATTTCCCTGGTAGTCAAGTGGTTAAGAATCATCTGCCAATGCAGGGGACACGTGTTTGATTCCTCTTCTGGAAAGACCCCACATGCCAAGGAGCAACTAAACCTATGCACCACAACTACTGAGCCCACACACCTAGAGTCTGTGCTTCTCAAAAAGAAGCCACCACAATAAACCCACACACCACAATGAAGAGTAGCTCTCACTCACTGCAACTAGAGAAAGCCTACACACAGCAACAAAGACTCAGTGCAGCAAAAAATAAACAAATGGCCATTAGTTCATAAGGTTCTAATTACTTTCCATACAGACTGTCTTACAGTTTATACTCTCAGATTTCACTGGCCAGAAAAACCTGTATTATAAGGAAATTTGACATGTCTCTCTGCCTTCTTTGCTCCAGTACTAATTAAAATAGTCAATAAAACAATGTCACCACTAATTCACAGTGGATCTTTGTCTATATGGTGAAAAAATAACTGTTTATCTCTAATTATTCTTTTCTTTTCTAAAGCCAAACCAAACCACTTCTAAACCATCTTCTCCAACATATGTGGCAGCTTTGTGTGCCAGGATAAAATCAAAAGAGTAAGGGGGAGAGAATGAGAGTTAGGGAATATTTTGAGACTGCCATTGAAAAGTGTAATGAAAAAGCTGGAGGGATTGTAAAGGATGTTTCACTTGATTTAGGGCTCTCTATATTTTGGTTTGTTCATAATGAAAAAGATTGTACAGTATCAACAAAATTCATACTTCCTCTTACACAATTTCCTAATTTTTACTATGATCCTTTCTTTAGCTTATAATCCTTTATGATCAATGAAAAAATTATTTGTTATCTTAGACCTTCTGTCTTAATTTTTCCACTCCATACATTTATTCTATTTCTTCAAAATGGATATTGGAAATAGAAAGGGAATCTGAAATATAGTAAAAACCTGGATTGCCGAATCAATTAAACTAATAGCATAAGCTGGAATCAAGATTGCCGGGAAAAACATCAGTAACCTCAGATATGCAGATGACACCACCCTTATGGCAGAAAGTGAAGAGGAACTAAAAAGCCTCTTGATGAAAGCGAAAGAGGAGAGTGAAAAAGTTGGCTTAAAGTTCAACATTCAGAAAACGAAGATCATGGCATCTGGCCCCATCACTTCATGGGAAATAGATGGGGAAACAATGGAAACAGTGTCAGACTTTATTTTGGGGGGGCTCCAAAATCACTGCAGATGGTGACTGCAGCCATGAAATTAAAAGATGCTTACTCCTTGGAAGGAAAGTTATGATCAACCTAGATAGTATATTGAAAAGCAGAGACATTACTTTGCCAACAAAGGCCCGTCTAGTCAAGGATATGGTTTTTCCAGTGGTCATGTATGGATGTGAGATTTGGACTGTGAAGAAAGCTGAGTGCCGAAGAATTGATGCTTTTGAACTGTGGTGTTGGAGAAGACTCTTGAGAGTCCTTTGGACTGCAAGGAGATCCAACCAGTCCATTCTGAAGGAGATCAGCCCTGGGTGTTCTTTGGAAGGACTGATGTTGAAGCTGAAACTCCAATACTTTGGCCACCTGATGTGAAGAGCTGACTCATTTGAAAGGACCCTGATGCTGGGGAAGATTGAGGGTAGGAGGAGAAGGGGATGACAGAGGATGAGATGGTTGGATGGCATCACTGACTCAATGGACATGAGTCTGAGTGAACTCCGGGAGTTGGTGATGGACAGGGAGGCCTGGCGTGCTGCGATTCATGGGGTTGCAAAGAGTCAGACACGACTGAGTGACTGAACTGAACTGAACTGAATGACTTCTAAATAACTTCTTCAAATCAACATTTTGCTTCTAAGAAAGCCACTCTCCAGTGGTAACTGTTAAGCAGTTTTCACCTATATGGTCTGCAAGGAGCATAGCTTCCATTTTCCCCTGATTACAGGGGAGGCTGTTAGGAAAGTCTCATTGTTTTTGGTTTCCAGTAATCCATCTACCCACTATGTTTTTCCTCCATAAGCTTCTCTGTCTACAGAGGAGAGCAAAATTGTCACACAAACACCACACAATGATTTTTAGCTTTTTTGTTAACTTTCTGAATATTCTATGAAGAAATTCTAAAATGTCAAAGGGCAGGGGTTCCTTGGTGACTCAGTGATTAAAAATCCACCTGCCAATGCAGGAGACATGGGTTTGAGCCCCAGTCTGGGAAGATCCCATATGTCATGGTGCAAGTAAGCCCATGCACCAAAGCTACTGAGCCTGGGCTTACTGAGCCCATGTGCCAAAACTACTGAAGTGTGTGCACCCTACACCTGGCGCTCAGCAACAAGAGAAGCCACCACAATGAGAAGCCCATGTACCGCAACTTAGAGAGTAGCTGCCACAACTAGAGAAAGCCTGTGCACCACAATACAGACCCAGTGCAACCAAAAATGAACAAATAAAATAAACTCATTTGAAAAAAAAAAAAGTCATAGAGCATCAACATTCTCTCTGCTTTATGCATCCGTCATTTCCCTCGACTCATCTACCACGGAGATAGCAGGATAATCAATCTAAACTTGAAGCTTTAAAACTCTCCAATGATTCCTCCTTCCCCTTCCGAGTAATGCACGCTCACATAGCTAACCAGGCTTTTTCATGATCTAGCTCTTGCCTACCTAGCCATTCTCCCAGTCTCACTGATTCAGTTCAGTTCAGTTCAGTTGCTCAGTCATGTCCAACTCTTTGCAACCCCATGAACCGTGGCACGCCAGGCCTCCCTGTCCATCACCAACTCCCGGAGTTCACTCCAACTCATGTCATTGAGTCAGTGATGCCATCCAACCATCTCATCCTCTGTTGTCCCCTTCTCCTCCTGCCCTCAATCTTTCCCAGCATCAGGGTCCTTTCAAATGAGTCAGCTCTTCACATCAGGTGGCCAAAGTATTGGAGTTTCAGCTTCAACATCAGTCCTTCCATTGAACACCCAGGACTGATCTCCTTCAGAATGGACTGGTTGGATCTCCTTGCAGTCCAAGGGACTCTCAGGAGTCTTCTCCAACACCACAGTTCAAAAGCATCAATTCTTCGGTGCTCAGCTTTCTTTATAGTCCAACTCTCACATCCATACGTGACTACTGGAAAAACCATAGCCTTGACTAGACGGACCTTTGTTGACAAAGCAATGTCTCTACTTTTTAATATGCCTCACTGATTATGCACAAACAATTCACAGCTAACACACTGGGCACTTTGTCACTTCCAGGGTTTGGTTTATATGTCTTCTATTTTACACTATGCTTAACTCCACATAGTCATATAATTCAATGTCACCACCCCAGGAATCCTTCCCTAAGACTGTATTCCCCACCCTCACTCAGGTAAGATTACCTGTTCTTTCTCCTGGATGTTATAATAACCTGGCATAACACCATCCTTGTTTCTGCCATGTTGCATTTTAAATTACCTGTTTATGGGTCTGTCTTCACCATTACACTGTGACCTGGAGGGCAGAGACTTTATCAATTCTTTTAATTTCAAATTTGTATTAGTGGATGGTCTAGCATGTAGCAGACATTCAGTAAATATTTCCTGGCTATTTTCCTGGAAAAAAGTTAAACATATGAATTGAAAGTAAGTTCACCTGTTACATTGCTGTTGAGGGCAACCAGAAAGTGCTCTGTAAACTGTGACACAACGATGTGATGCAGCTATAATCGAAGGTGTTGTTATTATTACAGGTAACTGCTCTGAAAATACCTACCTATTTGATGGCCTACTTTTAAGAGAAACAAGTTTGAAACTGCCTAAAAAAAGTAAGCTCAGCTAAATCATCCAAATTTAAGGTCTGATTCAGCTTTGCTGGTGCGCATCTCTGTGGATGTTACTTGCCTCAAATCTAGTCCTATAACTGCCTTTTTACCTGAGCATCGCTTTTAATCTGTGTGGGTTTTTTTTTTTTTTTAATAATTGTACTTTTTTTTTTTGTACCTTTACTGATAATCTGTTTTTTTTTTCTTTTTCTAAGTTCTCAAATCATATTATATAGTTAGTAATAAGTAAAGTTAAAAAATTAAACTACAATGTGTGTTTTTTTAATTGTCTTTAAGTAACTGTAAATGCTGTGATGTTTAATAAACTATGGTTTAACTAAATTAAAATTATTTCAGCATATGTGTATTTATACCTATTTTGATCATCGGCAGATTGAAAAATCACTCTCAGTCTATAACTTAGCTTTACTGACTATTGGGTTCAGATTGTTAGTCTGTAGAGGTTTCAAATTTCTGCATTCTTAAAGCTGAGGGTTTTATCAACTTCCTTCCCTCAACCTCAAACTGTCATAATTCTTTTTGCTTTCAATTTTGCTACAATTAAGGTGTAAAGACAAATATACCTAAAAGCAGAACATTTTGATTGCTTATAATGTAGCTGAGTAAAATGTACCTGATTTAGAGATAGAATTAAAGATAAAGATGGTTGTTCTTATATTTTTAATATATGAGTAAAAACTCTTCACCACCCAAAAGTGCAAAATAAAGGAGGTACATATATCATACTGCAATGCAAACAAAACATAAATGAAGAAGAAAAAATTGCTTTGTACATATATGTGTACATGTGTATATGATATATGAAGAAAGAGAGATTGACAACAGTAACTTAAGGAAGAATGTCTTTGAATTACATTTTAATGTTGGTATGATAGCAAATTCAAAAATTATAATTCTAAGTAAGTCAGAGAAGACAGATATACGATATCACTTACATGTAGAATCTAAAAAAAATTATACAAACAAAGTTATTTAGGAAACAGGAACAGACTCACAGACATACAAAACAAACTTACAGTTACCAAATGAGAAAGGGGAAGGGGAAGGGATAAATTGGGAAATTGGGAGTAACATATACTCAATACTATATATCAAAGAGGTAAACAGCAAGGACCTACTGTATAACAGAGGGAACTATATTCAATAGTTTGCAATAACCTATATAAGGAAAGAATCTTAAAAAGAATATGTATATTCAGATATACTATATATACATATATTCATAACATATATATAAAATATATTGGAGTATTTGTATATGTATGTATATATCTGAATCACTTTACTGTATACCTAAAACTGACATAAGATTGTAAATCAATTATCCTTTAATAAGATTTTTTTAAATTAAAGACATCAATACCAAATTACATTTCCATAGTATAACTTAAATAATATGATGTCTGGAAAGTAAATAGAACTATATCAAAGTACTAACAATATCTGAGTGGAAGAGATATAAATTTCTTTCTTCTCTCTGCTTTTCTGTATTTTTCAGTTTTACAAACTAAAGATCTATTCAAATGGAAAAAATAATTTTTGTGTAAAGAAAAAGGCAAGGACATGATTTTTTCCTTTCTATAGCTCGCTAACAATTTGCAGCTATAATCTCTAATAATTTTCAGCTTTTAACATATTTTCACATTTAATATGTCATTTGAGCTTCACAAGAAAACAGATACCTACAAATAAGAAAAATTAGACTTGGAAATTAAAGAACCCTCTCAAGATTGCTCAGCTATTAAGTGACAGAAACACTTTTTAAACAAATTCTAGTTATGTTTAAAATACCAACTTATTTTGTGAAAGGGGGTATCATAGACTTGTGAAGAAGGTCTAGGAGGAAGAGGGAAAGCCACAGATCCAGAGAACAAGAAGGATTACTGAGACATAAACCAAGAACTGACCTTTAATAAGTGTGGACAACCTGCCCCACTGAGCTCTATGCCTTTTTCTTACAAAATGGCCTTTAATCTTCTATGAGGTACCTAATTTCCCCATCTCCATTTTACAGATGGGGAAATTGAAGTACAGAGAAGCTAAGTAAGTTGATCAAAGTCACAGAGAGGTAAGAGGCAGAGCCAGAATTGAAACCCACACTTTGTGACCCACTAACTCTGGACTCTAAAACCTACTTCACACTATTTCCAGTCTGACTCATAGAAGTCACCAATCAGCAGACCTCCAGCTCCAGATTTTCTTGACAGATCTAAATAATCAAAAATGAAGCCATTTTCACTAATTTTAGCTTATTTGTACAGAGAAGAACCTTTGTATTCTAATACAAGTTAATCATTAAAAAACGCTGCCTTTAAGCTTACACAAAATGGTCCCTCTCTGGGAACTCTGCCTCCCAGATAATGAACATTAAGTTAAAAAATATTTGTTTAGCTCACAGGAAAGATCCTGACCAGGCGCACATGTGAATGACTACAGGATGGAAGAAATTAACATATCCTCTCTGAAGGCTGACACAAACCAGGAAATGATTGACTTTATTCCCTCCTCTTTTAGTATAAAAGAAGCCTGAAGTCTAAGTTGGGCAAGTTGGTTCTTAGAACATGAGTCTGCCATCTTCTTGGTCTGTGGACTTTCCAAATAAAGTCACCATTCCTTGCCCCAATAACTAATCTCTCAATTTATTGGCCTGTCATGTGGTGAGCAGTGTGAGCTTGGACTTGATAACAAAGTGAAATCTTGAAAAAATCATTTTTTTACAATATTTTTAGTTTCTTTTTAAGAGGCAGAGGGAAATCAAAGGATTAAATAGCAAAGTTTAGCAGTGATTTAGCAACCTATTATTTTTTTAAATGACTACTTTATTGAAGAAAAATGTTTTTATTACATGAAAATATAAATTATCTGGATATGTTAATCATGAGCTAGATTTGATAGCAGATTAAACAATAATAGAGTAAACAATTACCTAATCTTGAGGCCACAATATAGGAACATCTTCAACCCTTCCCAGTTATCTTTAAATCTAACATCATGGTTTTAGTTTTCTTCCTGCACAGTGCTGTAGGTATAACCATTAAAATGGGGGAGGAGAGAAACGAAACATATATATATATATATATATATACACACACACACACACACACACACACACACATACATATATAAAACAAATGTCTACTAACAAAAAAGAGGCTTATAGGAGTCTTGTCTTCTTACACTAAACCCAGAGGTAGAGCAGTTTTACTGTGGGCTTTGAGCTTCCCTTGTGGCTCAGATGGTAAAGAATCTGCCTGCAATGTGGGAGA
The DNA here is from genome assembly GCF_014754425.2 of Oryx dammah. Taxonomy (NCBI): domain Eukaryota; kingdom Metazoa; phylum Chordata; class Mammalia; order Artiodactyla; family Bovidae; genus Oryx; species Oryx dammah. Next base: position 120,296,810 of record NW_024070211.1, on the reverse strand, counting down.
CCCAGGTTTGATCCCTAGGTCAGGAAAATCCCCTGGAGAAGGACATAGCAACCCACTCCAGTATCCTTGCCTGGAAAATCCCATGGATGGAGGAACCTGGTGGGCTACATACAATCCATGGAGTTGCAAAGATTCAGACACAGCAGAGTGACTGCAATTTCACTTTTTCACTTTACTTGACTTTATTGAAAATAGATTTTCTGACTCATGATACCCACTGAGTCAAAACAACAACAACAACAACAACAACACTTTTTAATCTTTGAGCTCTATAAAACTAGATTTAAATGTACCATTTAATCACTCCAGGCTATATGCCTGTTTCCCACTGTCTCTAGACCAAGTGAATTTAAACTGTTATCTGTTGCAATCACATTTGAAAATAGTACACTCAATCATAACAAGCACAAAAAGAGTGAAACTAGACCCTAAGGCAAATACTGAGTCTCAAGTTTATTTCCTTTAGGCTTTCTACATGGAATTTACTGAATCAATTGTTAAATATTAGTGTCACTCATTGAGTTAGATAATCCACTAGCTCTACTGTTCTACTCTTACCTATTCACTTCCTTTGTCTGGACTAATTTTCACAGGTAGAGACACAAGATAAACCGAATGGCTAGATCTTAAACTCTTTACCTTTAGGCATTTTCTTTGCTGTTCTTTTTTTTTTAATCCTTGCAAATTTAGACACATAGAAAACTGTTATTTGTCTCATAATGGCCTCTTCAGTGTGTTTCACAGTCTTTTGTGGAGAATAATGACATAATGATAGTGTTCTCAGACCCATATTTTCTACTTGATAAACTAGCAATTATATGATTAAAGGATTTTTACAAACTCACATTGAGTATATGATACTCTAGAAACCAGTCCATCATGTAATTATACAGTCAGGAGAGAAATAATTTACATAACTAAAAGCTGTCAAATGGTACTCATGACCAGTGTCTGGTTTTTTAATGAATAAATATTTAAGAAATATAAATTCTATAAATAATACACTTTTAGTTAGGATCATAAATTCTGAATTTTATCAACTGTGTTTAAACTTTTATTTTTTTGTCCCTACTGTGAGAAAACTATGCTAAACTTTGCTGAAAACATGAGCTGGATACATTAGGACCAACTAAGACAAACCTTGTTATTTAGTCACGAAGTGCTGTCCAGCTCTTTTGCAATTCCATGGACTGTAGCCTGCCAGGTTCCCTGTCCATGGGATTTCACAGGCAAGAATATTGGAGTGGGTTGCCCTTTCCTTCTCCAGGGGATCTTTCCAGTCCAGGGATCAAATCAAATCCATATCTCCTGCACTGGCAGGCAGCTTCTTTACCACTGAGCTGTCAGAAATGCTCAAGAAAATCATCATCTGTCTCCAAAAAATATATATTTAAAGAACAGAGAAAGGCAGGCAATGCCTAGGTATTTAAACTCTGTGATAAACACCAGTTTGACCAAGATTTTTCTTAGCTATCTCTAAAAGAACTGACTAGATACTTGTGACTTTCTTTAAATGTCAGATCATTATTCTAACAACTTGAGTCGGAGAACATATATTCATAGACCTTACTTTCTTTTGCAAAACAGGAAGGACATTTAACAGGATGCTCAGAGCTTCAAACAGCATGTTCTTGAGAGGACCCATCCTCAAAACATAAACAGAATTACATCTAACTCTTTTCACATTTTTTTTCTCAATTTCTGGACAAACCAGTTACCATGCTTTTCCCCAGTTTCTAAAGAAAAACTGAAAAAAAGTTACGGAAGTATATCCCGAGAACCAACCCATCAAAGGGATAATTTTATACATACAATTACATGGGTGAGTATTGCCTAAAAAGAAAGGTTAAGATATTAAATAAAAATAATCAAAATGCCAAACCATGTATGTTAAGATATTCACATTTTTTTAAGAAAGACAAATAATATATATTTATAGAGTTACAGCTATTAAAAAGTATTTCTGTAAATATAAACAAGAAATCTATAGCAGGGTTACCCTGTTTATTGCTGGGTAGAGAAGGATGTATATAAATTAAGGATGTGAGCAGGGACGCAGGAAGACTTTTCATGTATTTTCACACTTTCTGCTTTTTGAGTCATTTGGTGTACTATCTACTCAATAGTTATGTCAATTTAAAAAAAGAGAAAGGAGTCTTGATCCTTGTATGGAGTAGATAAGAGAGAGTGAGCCAGACCAAGTGTATACTTAGCTGTGATGACAAATGACCTTTAAGAGAAAAAAAGGTGCTAAAGTTAGATGATTCATTTCTGGCTTATTCCACCACTATTACCACCTCAAAGACATTGGCTTCTAATTTAAAAGAAGTTGAAAAACACACCATATTTTATGTTATAATGATAGCAACAGGACATTTGGTTACTTATGCCATTATCAGCATAATCATACTCTTGACAGTTCCTGAAAGAGATGAGGACACTGGCCAGGGCCAACCACCAATTACTATCACCCTATATAAAGCTTAACCTTGACTCTCAATGTGGGATACCCATTCTCAAAAGCCCTGCCGTTTAAAGCACTACATAGGGCTGAGAATAAAAACAGACAGCTAATGAAGTCCATGAATATCATCACAGCCTTGCTAACATGACCAACTTCTCTGCAGTAATCTGGTAATTCCAGACCTACATTTTCTGCACCTTTCACTTTGTGACTGGATATCATTGACTCTGGTATTAGGAAGCAAGATAAAAGAACTGTTAATTTGTTGGACCTTGTGTAAAGGATAAAAATGATGGAGGTACTTGGCACGAAGCTTCACAGAATTATCACTTGCAGAATCTGATGACTCTGGCAGTTAGGTAGGGCAGGGGTCATTAGCTATGCTTTCCATCATTTAGTGTTACTGCTTCAAAGCTAGTGGGTGGCAGGACCAGGACTCTATCCAAGGTCTTTCTGAGTTCACGGTCACTGCTATTATATACTCTGTGTCTTCTGAGTGTCAGGGTTTTCATCTTCCTCAAAGAGCAAATGCTTTTCACAAAGTGAGACATATAAATATTTAATAAAGTTTACTGCTATTCTGGGGACTTCCCTGGTGGCTCAGACGGTAAAGCGTCTGTCTACAATGCAGGAGATCCGGGTTTGATCCCTGGGTCGGGAAGATCCCCTGGAGAAGGAAATGGCAATCCACTCCAGTACTATTGCCTGGAAAATCCCATGGACAGAGGAGGCTGGTAGGCTACAGTCCATGGGGCCGCAAGTCCATGGGGCCGCAAAGAGTCGGACACGACTGAGCGACTTCACTTCACTGCTATTCTGAGGGAGAGATCCAACAGCATGATGTTATCTAGGTCTAAATTGAAATTTTGCTATGAAGGTCAAAAACTGTTAAAAAGGAACTGCTGTATTTCACAAAATGAAACAAATACTATTGTAACATTTGAGCTTTTGACTCAGAACCTCAGAACACTGTGTGCTGTAATTTTGATGTTAGATAAGCAACTGTAATACACCCTAGGCTGACCTTATTGGTTAATATCTAGGAATATGTTAATGAAAAAATAGTGAGTTAAATGTTTATCTTACTTCTGTCCACTCATATAACTCCCATCTTCCTAGCCACAATAAGAGGCAATGTGGTAGCAAGTTGATATAAATTGAAGTGAAAGTGTTAGTTGCTCAGTCATGTCTGACTCTTTGTGATCCCATGGACTGTAGCTCACCAGGGTCCTCTGTCCATGGAATTCTCTAGGCAAGAATACTGGAGTGGATTGCCATTCCATTTTCCAGGGGATTTTCCCAACCCAGGGATGAAATCCAAGTCTTCCGCATTGCAGGCAGATTCTTAACCACCTAAACCACCAGGGAAGCAAGTCTGTATAACGTCCTCTGAAAGAGAGTCAAAACTTGATAGGAAATCTAACTCATACTCTACTTCGGGCTATTCAATAAGTAAAAAACATTCTTCAAAATTTGTTATTTTCATTCCTACTACATTCTGGTAGTGCTGGTAGAATGTCAACTAGCTCTCAGGCCTTCAAAGTTAAAAAAGGGGAGGTCTGGAGGTCAGCAGGCTACCTTGTTGTCACTCATTTCCTGTGCTAATGCTACACTGAAGAAAGTTTTAATGGTTTGGTGTAAACAGAGCAAGATTTAAAAGAAAGCTTCTAGAAAATAGATTTTCATAAAATAAAAAAGGCAATAATTATTGCATTAAAACTCCATCGTTTGTGCCTTAATATTATAACCTATCATAAAAATGCCACTTTAATTGTTTTAACATCTCTTTAAATGTTTTGTACTTATTGTTATTCCCAGCAGCTAACAATAAGAAAATAGCAGCATTAAGCTCAGTTTGAGACCATTTTTACTAGAAATCATGATACTAATGAGCTGTGAAGAAAATGTTGCTAATCATACTTCCTCTGCAGTCTTGTAAAATAATCACTAACGCTTAAATATAAAGTATACACAAAGTAAATATATATGCGTGTATGTGCATGGGTAGCTTGACAGGTAAACATCTTAATCCAAAAAAAGATATCTGAAACTTTAGTTTCTCTCTTTTCCATACAACAAATCATGTTTACTGAATTTCACAGTAGAGATTAAACAAAGGAAAACACATAGCAATAAAATATTTCAGCAGACATTGAATAGCATTCAGACATTGTCTGTGGATATGTATTCCAGAGGCAGATTATCCTGTGCTGTTGAGGTACCTGAGAAGCACTCTGATGACAAAGCCCACGTAACTGGTCTTGGGGTCAGAAGATCTGGAGCCTACCCCTGACCAAGCCATCCACTTTAGGTTGGAGAGCTCATTCTCACCTTTGTATCTTTAAAAAGATCTTAATTTCTGTCTTATGGGATATTTGAGAGAATTAAATTTAGGGTGTACCATGGATGGACCTAGAGATTGTCATGCTAAGTGAAGTAAGTCAGACAGAAAGACAAATATCATATATTGCTTGTATGTGTAATCTAAAGGGGCTTCCCTAGTGGCTCAGTTGGTAAACAGTCTACTGGCAATGAATCTAAATAAAAGGAAGGGGGGAGTACAAATAAATTTATCTACAAAACAGAAATAGAATTTCAGATGTAAAAAACAAACATGGTTATCAGGGGGAGGAATAAATGGAAAGACTGGGATTGAAATATAGATACTACTGTATATAAAATACATAGGTAACTAATAAGGACCTCACTTCATGGCAAATAGATGGGGAAACAGTGGAAACAGTGGCTGACTTTATTTTTCTGGGCTCCAAAGTCACTGCAGATGGTGACTGCAGCCATGAAATTAAAAGATGCTTATCCTTGGAAGGAAAGTTATGACCAACCTAGACAGCATATTGAAAAGCAGAGACATTACTTTGACGACAAAGGTCTGTCTAGTCAAGGCTATGGATTTTCCAGTGGTCATGCATGGATGTGAAAGTCGGACTATAACGAAAGCTGAGCACAGAAGAATTGATGCTTTTGAACTGTGGTGTTGGAGAAGACTCTTGAGAGTCCCTTGGACTGCAAGGAGATCCAACCAGTCCATCCTAAAGGAGATCAGCCCTGGATGTTCCTTGGAAGGACTGATGTTGAAGCTGAAACTCCAATACTTTGGCCACTTGATGTGAAGAGCTGACTCATTTGGAAAGACCCTGATGCTGGGAAAGATTGAGGGCAGGAGAAGGGGATGACAGAGGATGAGTTGGTTGGATGGCATCACCAACTCGATGGACATGGGTTTGAGTGAACTCCGGGAGTTGGTGATGGACAGGGAGGCCTGGTGTGCCGCGGTTCATGGGGTCGCAAAGAGTTGGACATGACTGAATGACTGAACTGAATTGAACTGAATAAGGACCTCTTGTATATATAGCACAGGAAACTCTACTCAATACTCTGTAATGGCCTATCTGAGAAAAGAATCTAGAAAAGACTGGGATCGCAAAGAGTTGGACACGACTGAGCGACTGAACTGAACTGAACTGAAGACAGATTATACTTGTACTGGAGGGAAAGCAGAAAATCTGCACTTATCTTCAAAAGTAAGTGTTTATCTCCTGCTCCTACTTATTTGGTAAAGTACAGAATGTTCATCTTCTATTTGATAAACAAAACATAAAGATGTTAGTAATGTTATTTTAAGTAAGGCAGTAAAAGAGCTAGGTTCTAGAATCCTACCAAGTTCTGAGATTCACCTAATAATTCTACAATCTCAGGTTAAGTTACTTTACATATTTCAGTTTATTCACTTACAAAAAGCAGACAGTGGAAATACCTATGCCTCAGAAGACTTGTGGATAGAAATGAATTGTCACAGGTTTAGAGCTTAGCACACTGTCTGACACATAGTAAGAACGCAATACGTGTTTCAATATGACTGTGTATGTCCTTACATGTCCTCAGACATATGAAATCTAAGTGATCCTTGCTTTCAAATGCAGCTGGTGAGCTTGGCAACCAAAATCATCTCACCAAAAACAGCTTTAATACACTTTCACAATTTACTGGACATATTTTCTATCTTAATTACAATAGGGAGCTTGCTGGTGGTCCAGTGGTTAAGACTCTGCTCCTGAGCTGCAGGGGACATGAGAACTAAGAGTCTGATTGCTGCCCAGACAAAACAAAACAAAACAAAAGCTAGTAAAGCTTTATGCCAAATTCTTGCCGTAAAAGAAAGAAAGAAGTATTTATAGAACCCCTATCATATCCCAGGCACTGTATTTGCTGGTGGGATACAAGGTCAAGCAAAAAAGAGATACAATCTCTACTTTGATGTTTTAAAGAAGGTAAACATTGATCAAAATTATTACACACAATGAATGTAAATTTGCCAACTGTAAAAAGTGGCATAAAGGAGGAAACCCAGTGCTTATGGGAGTATAATACTAAAAAGAAATGAGCAAATGTGCTGGTGAAGGAAAGGTTCCCTAAGGAAAAGATAATTAGGTTGATATCAGAAGAATGAGTGGCATTAACAGGATAAAAAAGTGTGAGCTGCTGTGCTTCAAGTACAAGGATCTATGTGTGGGTGGGAGGGAACTTGGCCTCTTTGAGGGCATGAAGGAAGGTGAGATGGGACCTCAGAGAAGGAGAAGCAGGGAGTGAATGAAAGGGGCTGTATGTCATGCTAAGAGTCTGTTTCTTATCCTAAGAACAAAGGAAATCCATTGAAGAATGTTAAGCCTGGTATGTGATTGATTGGTTTTGAGGAGAGGACGGGGTTGACATGATGCAATCTTAATTCTATGTCTAAAGAACAGTTTAGAGAGGATGAGTGTACGTATGAAGAATCCAGTTAGGAAAGACTGTTGCCAGGGTTCCAAAAAGATAATGTAGAAGCATAGATTAGGGCAGCTGAGCTAGAAATGTCTGCAAGTGATATACAGAGGAAGAGTTTCGTTTTCCATAAAACACATCCTTTTCTTTCTCTGTCTGGACACACTTTTTCATGTAAAAACGTTTTTCTTTTGGAATATTCTAGAGAATACAAATAAAGGCTAATGGTAGGTAAAGGGTTTTCACACACTTGAATTCAATGAGGGATCAAAATGCCAATTTCTAAATAATCAGTATCATCTCCCTTTGGGTGAAAGCCCTTGTTCTGTTCTACTAAAAAACATGAAATACCAAATATGAACAAAAAAGGAAATAATTTCCAATGAAGCACGTTTTATTACAAAAATGCCATAGGTAAACAATCATTTATTAAAAATTGGATCAAAGAGCAGTAACACCTTTCAAGTTGAAAAAAAGGCAAACAGACCCAGGAAAGAAAGAAAGTCACAGGAAACAGCTCTGATAGTAATTATAAAATAACCAGTGGCATTATTTTTGGAATTTGCCAGAAGACTCGCTGCTACCTTAGGAAGAGTATCTCCCATAGTTTGGCCACTAAGCAAAGATACTTTGTACATAAAAGTGATATGTGCAATAGCCAAGGCATCTTCCCAGTGTCGCACAGCAACTGAATGAATGCAAATACACACACACACACACACACACACGACCACATACAAACACACTGAAATGTACTAAGCTCATACATTTCAAAGGATTAAGCAGAAAAGCAAGGGCAGCACAGTACATATCTTCACTTTGCAAAAAGCACAAGCAAAAAAAAAATCTACTACAATTTTCTGTAAGATAAATTGTCTCTCTCAACTAAAAGAAAAAAAATTGAAATCATTGGCTGACTAGTGCTCCCCGAGCAGAAGTGAGACATTAATTTAGATCACTGTACACACAGAAAAGCTATTGCACTACAGGGATTTCCAATTACATAATGCAGAATCAGAACTCTGTCTTGGTGTCACTTGGCTGCCAGCGTCCATGGATGAGCTGTGTAACACTCCTCTGTCATGTAGCTCATGTGAGAAAAGAATTCTGCTGTTCCAAGAAATGGCACTCATCTTGGAGACCTTCCCAGTTACTCAAAAGAGCATAATTTCCACATTATCCCCAGGCATACTGTCTCGGATGATAAGTCTATGATAGCTTTATGTGTAAATTATACAGACAGTTCTACTAATGAAATGCGAGCAGACTGCTTTTGGTAGTGGCAGTGCAGAAAAACAAAATCAATTTGTTTTTCAATTAAAAAAAATGACACTTGAGCTATCTAATAATCAAAAGAGACTGTGAGGTTTAGATGGCAGGTAAGGTAATTGCACTACGATTATCTAACAGGTCAGAACTGGTTTTGTCAAGCGAAGTCTAGCCTGCAGACTTACCAACCACCTCATAATCTGCCTGTTTCATTACTTTAGTTTTAAGTCCTTGATACTTTTAGTATGATACTTATCTCAGTTTTTCATCACTCTTGATTCTGGTTTAATTTTTCCTAGCTATGAAAGCATACTACAGAGGAGAAACTAGAAGGAAAGACGAATGTTTTCATGTTTATTGTCTATCTGGTGACAAAATTCTTATGTGCTGCATGGTGTGCACCAGATATAGGAGATAAACTGAAAAGCAAGACAGTTTTCTTATCTTCTAGAAGTTCACAATTCTTTTACTAAGATGTTCAAGACATGAAAACGTTTATATCGAGTTATCAGTATTATTTGAAATATTTTTTTTAATTTCATTGTCGTTCCGTCGTTAAGTCGTATTCGACTCTGTGACCCCATGGACTGCGGCACACCAGGCTCCCCTGTCCTTCACAATCTCCCAGCATTTGCACAAATTCATGTCCATTGAGTTGGTGATGCTAGCCAACCATCTCATCCTCTGCCCTCTTCTTTTGCCTTCTAGCTTTCCTAGCATCAGGGTCTTTTCCAATGAGTCAGTTTTTCCCATCAGGTGGCTAAAGTATTGGAGCTTCAGCCATCAGCCCTTCCAATGTATATTCACAGTTGATTTCCTTTAAAACTGACTGGCTTGATCTCCTTGCAGTCCAAGGGACTCTCAAGAGTCTTCTCCAGCACCACAGATCAAAAACATCAATTTTTCTCATGCTCTCACCACTAAGCTACATCCCTCTGTCTTTATTTCATTAAATTCAATCATTTTTATACCAAATAAAAATGAGACTAGAAAATTGGGATAAGCATAATATCTAATATTTGATGAGCATTTACTATACACACAAGTTTTGCACATATCAAACCTAATGACAACCTAGACATTAGATTATGAAAATCTTCATTTTAGAAAGGAAAACACTGAGGTTTACACAAGTTATATCACAAACCTCACGTGTAGCTTGAATTTAAACCACTATACTATAATCTGAGTCCATGGTGCTGTCTCTTATTCATTTCTCTACACTCTTTCATTTTTAATATTTACTGTAACCTGAACAGGGCATCTCAGTTTTTATTTGTTTAATTTTATTGCTTGATTGGGAAACTTTTTAAAAATTCATTCTCCTTTTATCTTATCTTGACAATCTTGACAAGGAAAATAAACAGTTTTCCATTGTAGTTAAATACATAACAATGTTGCTCTCTCAAACTATTCACCTATTCCATTCATGCTAAAATTTATTTACTGAGCATCTGTAATATGCCAGGGGCTTCCCTGGTAGCTCAGCTGGTAAAGAATCCGATTGCAATGCAGGAGACCCCAGTTCGATTCCTGAGTCAGGAAGATCTGCTGGAGAAAGGATAGGCTACCCACTCCAGTGTTCTTGTGCTTTCCTAGTGGCTCAGCTGGTCTGCCTGCAATGAGGGAGACCTGGGTTCGATCCCTGGGTTGGGAAGATCCCCTGGAGAAGGGAATGGCTATCCACTCCAGTATTCTGGCCTGGAGAATTCCATGGACTATATTATAGTCCATGGGGTCACAAGGAGTCCAACACGACTGGGCGAATTTCATTTTCACTATCTGTAATATGTCAAGCACTGCATTAAGTGCTTTATGAGTAAAGATGTGATCCTTGACCTATAGTGACAGGCAAATCAGAATTAAAAAACAAGCAAAAGTCTAGCAAGAGATATTCCTCCCAACAATCTTGATTTCAGCTTGTGCTTCATACACCCAGCATTTTGCATGATGTACTTTGCATAGAAGTTAAATAAGCAGGGTGACAATATGTAACCCTGAGGTACTCTTTTCCCAATTTTGAACCAGTCTATTGTTTTATGTTCTGTTCTAACTACTATTTCTTGACCTACATGCAGGTTTCTCAGGAGGCAGGTAAGGTGGTCTGGTATTCTCATTTCTTGAAGAATTTTCCAGTTTGTTGTGATCCACACAAAGGCTTTGGGGGTAGTCAATAAAGCAGAAATAGATGTTTTTCTGGACTGTCTTGCTTTTTCTATGATCCAGCTGTTGCTGCTGCTAAGTCGCTTCAGTCGTGTCCAATTCAACAGATGTTGTCAATTTGATCCCTGGTTCCTCTGTCTTTTCTAAATCCAGCCTGTACATCTGGAAGTTCTTGGTTCACGTACTGTTTGTTGAAGCCTAGCTTGGAGGATTTGGAGCATGACCTTGCTAGCATGTGAAATAAGTGCAATTGTATGGTAGTTTGAACATTCTTTGGCATTGCTCTTCTTTAGGATTGGAATGAAAACTGACCTTTTCCAGTCCTGTGGCCACTGCTGAGTTTTCCAAATTTGCTGACATATTGAGTATAGCACTTTCACAGCATCATCTTTTAGGATTTCAAATAGCTCAGCTGCAATTTCATCACCCCCACTAGCTCTTCCCATAGTGATCCTTCCTAAGGTCCCCTTGACTTCACACTCCAGGATATCTGGCTTTAGATGAGTGATCATACCATTGTGGTTATCTGGGTCATTAAAATCATTTTTGTATAGTTCTTCTGTGTTTTTTGCCACCTCTTCCTAATATCTTCTGCTTCTGTTAGGTCCATACCAAATGGGTCTTCATTGTGCCCATCTTTGCATGAAATGGTCCCTTGGTATCTTTCATTTTCTTGAAGAGATCTCTAGTCTTTCCCATTCTACTGTTCTCCTCTATTTCTTTGCATTGATCACTTAGGAAGGCTTTCTTATCGCTCTTTGCTATTTTTGAAACTCTGCATTCAGATGGGTGCCTCTTTCCTTTTCTCCTCTGCCTTTCACTTCTCTTCTTTTCTCAGCTATTTGTAAATCCTCTTCAGACAACTATTTTGCATATATGCAAATGACACGACCCTTATGACAGAAAGTGAGGAGGAACTAAAGAGCTTCTCAATGAGGGTGAAACAGGAGAGTGAAAACATGGCTTAAAACTCAACATTCAAAAAATGAAGATCATGGCATCCAATCTCATCACTTCATGGCAAGTAGATGGGGAAACAATAGAAATAGTAATATACTTTATTTTCTTGGGCACCAGGATCGCTGCAGATGGTGACTACAGCCATAAAATTAAAAGATGCTTGCTCTTCAGAAGAAAAACTATGACAAACCTAGACAGCATTTTAAAAAGCAGAGACATTACTTTGCTGACAAAGGTCCCTCTAGTCACAGCTATGGTTTTTCCCAAACCAAAGGTAGTCATGTATAGATGTTAGAGTTGGACCATAAAGAAGGCTGAGCACCAAAGAATTGATGCTTTTGAACTGTGGTGTTGGAGAAGACTCTTGAGAGTCCCTCGGACTGCAGGAGACTCAAACCAGTCAATCCTTAAAGAAATCAACCCTGAATTTTCATTGAAAGGACTGATGCTGAAGCCAAAGCTCCAATGCTTTAGCCACCTGATGTGAAGAGTTGACTCGTTGGAAAAGACTTTGATGCCGGGAAAGATTGAATGGGGATGACAAAAGGATGAGATGCTTGGTTGGCAGTACTGAGTCAATGATCGTGAGTTTGAGCAAACTCCAGGAGATGATGAAGGACAGGGAAGCCTGGCATGCTACATAGTCCATGAGGTCGCAGAGTTGGACAGCACTGAGAGACTGAGCAACTAAAGTCTATTTTTAGCACAGAGGCCAAAATGATGCTTTAAAATTTGTCAGGTCATATCAGTAATCTGGTGAAGACTTTCCAAGAGACTCATTTCAAAGAGTAAAAGCCAAAGTATTTACAATACTATATAAATCCTACACAATGTGTTTTTCTGTATTTTTTTCCTTTTACTTCACCTTACAGTACTTTCCTTTCATTTACTCCATTCTACCCTGTCTGACCTCCTTGCTCTGTCTAGAGTATTCCAGGCACACTCCCACTGTGGAGCACTTGCTGTTCTAACTAGAAAGATCTCACCCCACCCCTCAAACCTACCTGGATCTCTCCTTTACCTCTTTCATGCCTTAGCAGAGGTCATCTTTTCAGCGAGGCCTTCCCTGGTACCCTATTGACCATCTCAGTTCTTCCCATCCCAAACCACCCTTGGCTCTCTAATTACCCTTTTCCTGCTGTATTTTTCTTCAAAGTGCATAACACTGTCTAACAAACTGTATAATTTACTTGTTTTGTTTAATGTTTAACTCCCTGCTAGAATATAAACTCCTCAAGCTCATATTTTCATCTTTTAGCTTACTATTAAATTTCTAGCACTAAGTTAGGGCCTGGAGCATGGTCTTCACCTCATAAATATTCATTAATGAATGAAACAATAGGAAAGCAATAAAATGAAGCAGTTACACAGCAGACAGAATTTGATGGACAACGTGGCAGGAAGAGTGGAAAGAAAATGGAAACCATGCCTTTCTATTGCATTGAACCCAATCTCAACTTGGCGGTAAGATCAGTCTGCCCTATGATAGCTGGTTAAAGCTCTATGGGGCAATAAAGTATACCAGTGGGAACAAAGATTAAACCCTAGTTACCTCTGATCTAGTCAGTGTAATCTACTGGAAGGTGGAAAGGGCCAAGAACTTGGATCATAAACTTTGACAAACTAGCATCTGCATAGTATTTCAGATAGTAAAAGTAAGCCACATTTTCCAATAGTTTTAGAAGGTCAATCTCTGAACTTACATTGCAACAGACAGGTAACCACATAGCAGCACACAAACAAAAAATCAACACAAAGCCTGAGAGGAGTTTAGTAACTGTCTTTTAGAAATTCTAAACATCACAGGAGAGTGGGGTCAGTCATCCAACAGCTAATTTTAGTTGGAAACTCACAAAACAATTTCTATGTGTGAGAACAGAACTCTCAATGTGAGAGCCTCTTGGGAAAATGAAAACAATGATTTTGAACATACAGAATACAATCTGATCTCTCAGAAATATCACCTGTCCTTCACAGTCCCTGTGTTTTCCTGAGTATTCCTTACGGATATTTGAAAGAGCTTTCAAGAACTCCAAGTTGTCTGGCAGTAGGGCTGAGCAATTAAAAGTTAACTATATTATAGGCAATGGAACATACAGTCGACACAAACGTAGATTCATAAATAATCTAAGAATTAGGATTCAGCTAGCACAGGTAACTATGGCACGGGAAGTGTTTATATTGTATGTCCCAGAATTCTTTTTTTCACTTATTTCTTCCACTCTCTCACTGTCTTTCTCCTCTCAGTATCCTTCTCATGTGAAGCAATATTCACATATCAGTCTACCCTCTGATCTTTATCCTCAGGAAATGATCTCCTAAATTAAAGTCTAATTTTTTTCTAAAGTAATAGCTCTTAGACCAAAAGAGATTATTATCAAATTGTGAATTTTAGCACTCAATTAAAAATTAGCAATGATAGTTTTTCCAGCATCAGGAAATCACATCAAATATGGTTTAAATTCAGTCACTTCCTTCATTCAGTCAACAAAGCATTGAATACCTGCTATGTGATAGGCAGTATTAAGCGCTGGGTATACAGCAGTCAGCAAAGACATATGGTCCAGATGCTCCAAAGTTTACAATTTGGTAGAGACAGATATAAAATAGGTAAATAATGGCTATATAAAGACAAAATATAGTCACAAGATGATCCAGTTCCATAAAGATAACAGGCAGGGTTCCATGATAACAAACAACAGAGTACTTAAATGGGAAAGTCAGTGAAAGCTTGTCTGCAGAGATATTATTTAGATCATCAAGACTTGAAGCCTGAGAGAGCATAGTCATATCACAAAACCAGAAGAAAAAATTCTACGTGATGGCAAGGTTCTAAGGTAAGAAAGAATTTGGAATCTTCTAGAAAGGATAGGTGCAGTGTAACTGAAGCAGAGATAAAGAGGGTGGGAATAATTCAAGATAATGTTGGTCAAATTTTTTGTATCTTATAAAACATTGTAAGGACTTAGGACTTTTATGTGCAGTGAGAAGTATTTTAAAGGATTTTAAGAAGTGAAATTTGACTTGGTTTGCAGTATTTAAAGCTCAAAAACATTGCTATGTGATGAATGTTATAGTGGGCTGGAGGAGAATGTAAAGGAGGAAATGGAGAGATTAGAAAACTATTACAATAATCCTAGCTCAACTAGAATGATGGAAAAGATGGAGAGAAATAACTGGATTGAAGGTATGCTTTGGAGGAATAATCTATGACTTTCTAAAGGAAATCAAGAATGATTAGTCAAAACAACTTTATTTATTTATTTTTAATTTTTATTTTTACTTTATTTTGCTTTACAATAGTGTATTGGTTTTGCCATACATTGACATGAATCCGCCACGGGTGTAACTTTAAAAGAAGAAGAGTAATACTATCTGTTTTCTTTTCTTTTCTTTTTTTTTTTAGTCTTTTTAATTTATTTATTTTTTATTTTACTTTACATTTCTGTATTGGTTTTGCCATACATTGACATGAATCCACCACGGGTATACATGCGTTCCCAAAATGGATACAAGTTACATTAATGAAAGTGATGTGGTGTTGACATGAAAATACACAAATAGAAAAACAAAACAGAACTGCACACATATAGATAGCTAGTTTTTTTTAACAAGGATGAGAGACAATTCAATTGACAAAATAGTCTCTCAAAAAGTGCTTCTGAAGCAATTGAATATCCATGTGCAGGAACTGAGCTTCCCTAGAGGCTCAGATGGTAAAGAATCTGCCTGTAGTGCAAGAGACCCACGTTCGATTCCTGGGTTGGGAAGATCCCCTAGAGAAGGAAATGGCAACCCACCCCATTATCTTTGCCAGGAGAATTCCGTGGACAGAGGAGCCTGGCAGGCTATAGTCCATGGGGTCACAAAGACTCGTACATAACTGACTAACACTTTCACTTTCATGCAGGAATTAGATCTCTATATGCAGTAAAATGAGCTGGAATCCATAATTACCACACAAGAATTCAGTAAAAATGAATCCTGCACCTAAGTAGAACATAGAATCATAAAACTTTGAGAAGAAAATATCTGAGAAAATAATGCATACCTGTTAAAATTAAACTACTGACCATACCAAGTGTTAACAAGGATGAGAAATAACTAGAACGCTCATACATTGGTAGTGGGAATAACAATAGTACAACCACATTAGAAAACAGTTTGGCAGCTTCCTGGAAATTGAAACATAAGACTACCATATGATCCAGCCATTCCATTCCTAGGTATTTACCCATGATAAATTAAAACATAAGTCCATGCAAAGGCTTATGCAAATGTTCATAGCAGCCTTATTTGTCACGGGCAACAATTGGAAAGAACTCAAATGCCTGCCAGTAAGTGAATGGATAAATGAATTGTTATATATTCATACAATGGAATGCCATTACAATGGTACACCACTATTCAGCAAGAAAAAGGAATGAACTATTGATAAATTCAACAACACGGATGAACCACAGAATTAGGATGAGTGAAAAAAGGCCAGACCACCCCTCCTCCAAAAAGAGATGAAAAAAATTATTGCAAATGGCTGTTTAAATTAACCTTGTTTATTTGTAGTTTGCCACCTTCAAGCTAAAGCCCTGAAACCCTTTAAATAATATAGGAAGATTCCTCGTACACTATATTAGATCATCCCATTTATATAAAATTCTAGAACTTGTAAACCAATGCCCAGTGATAGAAAGCAGATTTCTGGTTTACTGGGGACTAAAGAGGTGGAGGTGGAGAAGGAAATGGCAACCCACTCCAGTGTTCTCGCCTGGAGAACCCCAGGAACGGGGGAGCCTGGTGGGCTACCGTCTATGGGGTCGCACAGAGTCGGACACGACTGAAGGGACTTCGCACCAGCAGCGGCAAAGAGGTGGGAGAGGGAAATGGCAGGAATTAGAAAAGGCATGAGGAAACTTTGGGAATGTCACTATGTTCACTATTTTATTTGTGGTGATCGTTTCGTGGGCAAATACGTATATCAAAACTCACCAAGGACTTCGTTTTAAATATATGCAGTTTACTGCATGTCAAATTATTCCTCTAAGCTGTTAGAAAAAGCAGGAGAATGGAAGGAGAAAGTAGCTGCATGAATCGAGAGAAGTCATGTTCGCTAGAGAGAGGAGTTTGGAAGTCATCAGAATGAACATGGTACTTCAGCCCCTGGAAGTGAATGAAGTCACCTGGAGAAAGATTAGTCAGAAAAGAGAAGGGGACCTTGGGTGCTGCCTTAAGAAACACCAGAATTTAGAAGTTTAGGATGAAGAGGATCTTGACACATTGCTCAGTTTTCTTAAATTGTTTAAATTAAGTTTAAAGCACATCAAGCACTTTAACATCAAGTTTAAAGCATCTGATCATTATCTGATTCACTATAGGCTGAATCAGTAGGAATGCAGACCCATTTAAGATAGCCTGTAACAAAACTTATTGTCTTTTTATCCTTTTTCCTATTCATTAGTCCATACAACACAATCATTGTTGATCATAATTGATAAAAATAGTCTTTTATTTTTTCCTTAATATTATTTTTAAGGTTTCATTCCAAACTATCATAGTGAAAATATTTTTTTCTATGAAATATGCTAGCATATTCTGAAGATACAATGCATTCTTACTCATTTAATGTTCAACTAACAACATTTAGCATGTGTCATCAATAGCATACAGAATATAAAGTATTCACAGAAATGTAAATGTGAACATTGTCATTTTAATTGATATTTATGAGATATATCACTGTGTCCTAAATAAAGCTGATTAGAGTTTAAGAAAAATAAATTTTGTTTATGCTTAGTATAAATTAGTTCAAGCAGCTAAATTAACTTTGTCAGTTTATTTTATTTTGTTATATTAAAGCTCTAGTCCTGAAACCTTCTAAGTACTACAGGAGCTTTTCAAATTCTCATATTTATATCAGAAATGGAGTTTTAGTTTTAAAAACCAAAAAATCAAACACATCTCTTCTCTCAATCTTCCCTCTAGCTCAGAATATTCACTCTGCTTCCCATTACCAAATATTCCCATTAGTGTTAATGCTCACTAGCTCCACTTCCCACCCTTCTCAGCCTGTCAGTCTTCTCAAACTGCTCTCCCAAAGTCCACCACGAAATCATGGGCGCCAGCATCCCTGAGCACCCGGCTGTCTCCTGTTACTTGAGATGTCACCACAACATTTGACATTACATATGGCCCCATTCTTCCCACAATTTCCTTTCCCCTTCTGAGATCCTACATTCTCTCACTTTGCAGACTTACCCTTTTCAGTTTCTGAGTCTCTCATTCTCAGTTTAAATTTTAAGTTTGTGTGCTTCCATCTTTCTCCTCTTTTCTTTCTCTTCCCTCTTCTTGGACAATTCTATCCCCATCATGTCTTCCCCTTCTGTCTCCTAAATTGTTTGCATCTTCATTTTTCTCCCTCTTGGAGTCAAACACACTTGCCTACTTTAGTTTCTTGGCTTATTCACACTGGAACTGAAAGACTCATATCAAGAAAATATGTGATTCTTGGTATTTCCTTAGTGGTCCAATGGCTGAGACTCAGCTCTCCCACTGCAGGGGGCCCAGGTTTGATTCCTAGTCAGGGAACTAGATCCCACCTGTTGCAACTAAGAATTTATATACTACAATTAGAGATCCCGCATGCCACAGCTAAGACCTGGTGCAGCCACATAAATAAATAATTTTTTTAAAAAAGAAAATATGGAATTCTTAATGGCTTAGAAGCCCTATCCATCAATAAGCAAGTCTGAATAAACCTTAGCATAATTATATTGCAATACTCTTTTTTAAAGGCTTCCCTGGTGGCTCAGATGGTAAAGCGTCTGCCTGCAATGCGGGAGACCCAGGTTTGATTCCTGGGTCGGGAAGGTCCTCTGGAGAAGGAAATGGCAATCTACTCCAGCACTCTTTCCTGGAGAATCCCATGGACGGAGGCGCCTGATAGGCTACAGTCCATGGGGTCGCAAAGAGCTGGACACGACTGAGCAACTTCACTTTCACTTTTTAAAATCAGTTCCAATTTTTAACAAAATTACTTCAGGAGTGGTTTTAGATAAACAAACAAAAACAAGTATAAACTTGAGGCTGTTGGTTATTGAGCAGTATATAAAAGTTATGGGGAAAGGCGCTAGAAAGTAAAAGCTAAAAAAGGGCAAGAACTTCCCATTTGGCCCAGAGCCAGGGCCCATTCTACATGAATCTCATCAACATCCCATCTAGTTGAAAGTAAACAAAAGTAAATTGAGGTATAATTGGCAGCCAGAGGATAAAGCATTCTGCTGAAGCTAGAGAAACTCAGTTCCTAGTGTCTGTGACTCCTCACTCCTCACTGTTCTAGATGAAGCCAATTTAAGTGCTACACTTTGAGTATAAACCTCTTTGGACTAAGCATAAGAGGTAAGTGAGGAATGTTTTAGTGGTTAGGGAACCCGGAGGGTTTGGGAAGGCTTTATTCTGGTAGATGCCACTAGTGGGAGAATATGCATTACTGTCACAAAAGCAAATTTCTCTTCATTCCTAAATCAAATTATTCACAGAAGAAATGAAAGTCGCTCAGTCGTGTCCTGCTCTTTGTGATCCCATGGAATAGTCCATGAAATTTTCCAGGCCAGTATACTGGAATGGGTAGCCGATCCCTTCTCTAGGGGTTCTTGCCCCAAGGATCGAACCCAGGTCTCCTGCATTACAGGCAGATTCTTTACCAGCCGGGCCACCAGGGAAGCCCTCACTGAAGAAATTCTTAATCAAATCACAGTTTATGAGGAATAGAGTGTATATATTTTGGCTACCTGATACAAAGAACTGACTCACTGGAAAAGATCCTGATGCTGGGAAAGATTGAAGGCAGGAGGAGAAGGGGCCGACAGAGGATGAGATGGTTGGATGGCATCACCGACTTGATGGACATGAGTTTGAGCAGGCTCTGGGAGTTGGTGATAGACAGGGAAGCCTGCAGTTCTGCAGTCCATGGGGTCCCAAAGAGTGGGGCACGAATGAGCGACTGACCCGAACTGCAAGTGTATACAATTTGTATCCATGTGTTCTATAATTGTGGAAAATTAATCTGTATACTCAACTATTTTTTTCATTTCTTAGAAATTCTTAAGTTTTCTAAATAAAATCTTTGTGCTGATAGCTATTATCGTCTGAAGTCTTATATGGACCCCAATCTGTTAATGCCCACCAAAATATTCCAAGGGTGCATTTGGTAAAGAAATAGGGCCAGGGGTGTGTGTGTGTGTGTGTGTGTGTGTGTGTGTGTGTGTGCAAAGAGAGAGAGGAAAGAATGGGATTAAGAGATGATATAATAAAACGTTTATTAAATTTGTATATAAGAAACATGAGACAAAATATTAGAAGTTTTACAAACACATAAGATTTAGTTAAGAATTTTAAAATACTTATTTTAAAGATGTCTACTTTCACATGTAAAAACACTTATATATCTCTTATTATGTTCCCAGTAACACGTCTGTTTTTCTTAATTTTTTTTACTTTTGTGATCATTTTTATACTTGAATCACATTGAAAACATTTTGTGAGCTCTCCACATGGTTAAACCTATTTTTCTTGCAATATTCCTCTTAATGTACTACAGATACAGCAGGACATACGTACAGTTAAAAGAACATCATTTTGTTTATTATTCTTTGATGACACTTTACTAGGAGTGATTTATATTCATCTAGTTTAAAGATGAGAACAGAAAATTATAAATCTTAGAGACAGTAAGTATGGAGCCAGCAATTCAATGACATTTATAAAGAACATAATCTTAAATAGCTGTCCACTAGTAAGTTTCTGAGCATTTTGCTTGGCAGACACATTTATAACACAGGGAAGAGTCTGCAAAGGCTTTTATTTCAATTATTATGAAGATTCTCCAGGGTAACTCTTGGTGTCTGGGATGAAAGGCCATTGTAGTTAGTCGATACTTTCTCCGCTACTCATTTTCTCTATTATTTTCTCTCCTAATAAGATTGAAGTACATTATTTAATTGTTTTAGGTTTCAAGATCTTAAAAAGGGTAAAGATGTTAGACTTCACAATTAAGCAAAACCCTAAGGTACTGGGGGGATCCCCTCTGTGGAAACCTGTCTTGTCAAGAGTTATTGAGCTGATGTCTAATTATCTATACTGACTTCTATCAGAAGACAACTGACTGTTGCATGTTAATACTGAAAGCAAGCATCTGAGCTAATCAACAGATGAAAACTTCCCACAGGATTCTAAGTATAGGCTTTCAGAATGTTTTGATTATTCAAGAAGTCTACATTAATTTTGAAAAGGACACTGAAAACATCTCCACCCCAAACTCTTTTTTTCAGAAGAGTTAAGTTAAAATAACAGGAAGTAAACGGTTGTTCATGGTGCACTGTTGATTTTCTTCAACAAGGATATTTGCATTTCCTTATTTATGTACTTTAGACTCTGCCAGTTCACATATTCCAAAGACTTCTGTCCTAAACAAGCGATCATCAAAGCATGGCATTTATAGGGAAAGAAGACAATTACCAACCTTTGTAATCTGATGCTGTTTGGTGATTATTGCTCATGTGTTAGAAACTCAAAATTCTTATGCTGTATTAGTCTATTATTCCGTTACTTCTGTTTACAATGCATAACATTTTTTGAGAAAAGGAAAGTTTGGTTTTGTAAATATGTTGATGGGGAAATTACTCAAAGGAAATCTAAAGCTAAGACAAAAATTACTCAAGATTTTTTTTTCCCAATCTCAAGGTTTAAACATTTTTCTCCTCTTAGAAAAATAATTTTTGAATTAATTTAAAACTATCCAAAATGGTTTATGTATTAGTCCGATTCTCATTGTACTAGGATAATTTTTAACATCCTTCCTAAGTTACAGCACTGATGTTCATCTTTAAGATAGTAATAAACTAGTGTCAACTAGAAAGGACTTCCCTGTAGCTCAAACAGTAAAGAATCTGCCTGTGAAGCAGGAGACCAGGGTTCGATCCCTGGGTCGGGAAGTTCCTCTGGAGAAAGGAATGGCAATCCACTCCAGTATTCTTGCCTGGAGAATTCCATGGCCAGAGAAGTCTGGTAGGTTACAGTCTGTGGAGTCGCAAAGAGTCAGACATGACTGCGTGACTGACACACACACAGTGCTGACTAGAAGGCGCCACTTGCCATCTGCCTCTACAAGGAGCAGATCACTAGTCGCTGAAGTCACTGACCTTCAACACAGCCTAGAGGAGTTCAGGGCAGAGATCAGGAATGAGACACTCTGTACTCTGGGAAAACCTAGCAGAACAGGCCTTCAGTTAGATATTTTCAGAAGAAATTAGCCCGATTTCTTGCATCTTCTCCTATCTAGGAAAGCACTGAAATCACTGACGGAGATGTCTACTCCTCCTGCCCGGCAGCAACCGTCTTGTGACTAGCAGTGACAAGAAGGTCACGAGACAGTTGCTGCTACTTATGAGGAGCAGATGTCTCCATTAATGATTCTAGTGCTTTTCTAGATATGAATATTGGAGTGCGTGTATATTTTCGAATTAACGAAAACATAAATAGTACTCATTGTGCAACATGCACTGTTCTACTAAACACTTCATAAATAATCCCATTTAACAACTCAGTGTGGTAGAAATCATTATTTTACAGACAAGGAGATTAAGGCAGATGGCTATTAAGTAATCTGCCTAAGATCACATAACCAGTTAGCAGTGGTTAAGGGATTTAATGTAGCAACCAGACTCCGGAGTCTATACGGATATTTGTCAGCCATTTGAGTTTGCTATTCTATAAAAGCTAACCATGACCTGAATAGGTATCAAGAGAATAAAATAAATATATGTAAAATTTACACAAATGCAAAATATTCTTGTTGGCTTATCATGTCTGTTGAACCCAAAGAGAAGTCTGGATATTAGATCCAGCAGTGAAAATGAAGACAGTTTTACACTGGAAAACATAAGTCATCTGAGAAAAAAAAATGGAATTCAGGTGTGATCTCAGGTCCAATGTCCTCTGGGATACTAACTCCCACTGTCAGAACTACAGACTTCAAATTGGCACAGATATATAATACAAAGTTATTGGACAAGATACATTGCTAAAAGGCCCCATACCTATGAACACAGGTTATAACATTCTGTTTTGAAAGTTTTGCAGATATGCCCAAGTGCTGACTCTCAAATATAAGAAAATAGTTTACATCAATAAAAATGTATAGAATGTACAATAATCAAAGTTAAAAGAAATTTGTTCTCATTGCCACTCTCCAGCCTAGTCTCAAAGCCTCTGGTTTCATTTCTTAATTGATATGTCTTAATTGGTAAAGCTTACATTCCATGAGGGCGGAAGATAGGGGAGTGGAAACAGTCCAGAAAATGCACAAAAAGCCTAAAGGTCAATGGGAGATGAACCCTGAAGAAAGAGGACCACAAAGTCTCTCTCGTCTATGTTGCCTCTTCATGAAAAAGAAGGTTAAGGAGCCCTTAATAATCTAATACTTACAATACAGGAATAAAACTATTTCAAACATTGAAACTTAGAGTATTTTTAATTGATTGTTAAAAGGCCATTTAAAACAGCCATGCACTCTGTATTTGCTGAAAGGAAGCTAAGAAAGTCTTAATCATGATGTTGATTTCACCCCAGCTTTAAAACTCCTGAGGGGAAATTAAAAAAAAAAAAGAGAGAGAGAGAGAATGTCTGCTGCACACAACAAGACTATATCTTTTTGGAATCACTAATCTAATTCAGCTTTACTTTCCATTTTGGGCTTAAATACAGACTTTTAGAATGAGACAAAAAGAAAATCTTCTAAAAAAACAAGGAATCAGTAAAACTTCACTTATATTTCCTAGTGATCATTTGGCTTTTAAAATTCTAATAATTTTCCCTCGAAAATAAAACATTTCCTCTTGTCTAGACAACATAGGCTGCTTCCTTTTCAGATGGGGCTCTTGGGACCCTGGGCTCTGTCTCTTTTCACTCACATCATGTATGATTCCACATGAACCAGGGCTTTCACACGCCAAATAAGAAACCTTGCAAGGTAGTGTTTCCTATCATTCTTGGGCCACTGCCATCACCAAACTGTTTTGAAAAGCATTTGTTCTTGTTTGTTGTTGTTGTTTTTCAATTTATCCTTGTAAAACTTCATCTTCATGACATCTGACAGTGGCTTTGGGTGTAGCATACTCAAAAAAGAAAACAGCAGGCGGTGGTTAGGGAGGTGTTTCTGTGGGGAAGACAGGTTGAGTAATCTAACAGAGCAGGCCAAGTTCAGGACAGCCTCGAATACTAAAACTGAGAAGTCAACGGTAGTGCTACTGTGCTGGCAGACAGCTGAACATTTTCACTATGCCCACAAAAGGAGGAGTGAAGCATTTTGCTGAATTGCCTTTAACTACAGAATACTGACTTTTAAAACTATTTCTTCCAATTTACAAAGACTTTTATAAGACTATTCTTTTGAGAAGGGGGAGCCGTTTTCCTTTAAGGTGTATTATTCAGGAACTGCTGCCTGCATCCTCACAGGGCATCACTGTTGCACCTTGTCAGCATTCTCAGGAAGGGATCCATCTTATGATTCTTTGCATTCTCACAATGCTAGGACAATGTGTTCCTAGCAGTTGAAGGCATGCATGTACATATATATCATTTACTTGTCCACCCATTCATCCATTTATTCATTCATCTAATTTATTAGACATATATTGAGCTTCTCTTTACACTCTGAGGCTATAACCACAAATAAGACATAGTCCTTGCTTTCAGTGAAGTCATAAAGTCTAGCTGGGGAAAGAAACTGGGGAAATAACTGTGAACACCACTTGAGAGCACAGATAATAGGAGTTGGTACAGAGTACACTAGACCCCAAAGAAGGAGAAAATTGATCAACAGGGATTTTTTAACAGTTGTAAAGAATATTGCATGTACATTTTCCATGCAAGGAAATGCATTTCCAGACAGGCACTTAACTTATGCAAAGATCTAGAGACACAAAATAGCACAGCAGCTGGTTCATCAATATATTGCTGGGGGAGAGGACCCTGACAAGGGATGAGACAGGTATCAACAAGATGATTTTCAATGGCAGGAGGCATTTCTCTCACAGAACACAAGTAAATGGCAAGCATATCCATGTAATACTTAGGAAATCTTAATTAGGTTGATCACTTTAAAGAAAAATATTAATGAAGCATATTGAGGTACTTTCAATAATAGAGCCCATGCCAGAATAAAAGTATACATGCTAACAGATTTTCACAACAGTAAATGTTCTAAGTGCTACCTCATGAAGCAGAAAGAGTTATAAAATCATATCCTTTTTGAAGAAACTGGTTCACTTTATTTTCATTTATCATAATGATTTAGATCTAACAGAAAATTATAGCATATATAACAGTGTCTGGCACACATGGGCACTCAATAAATAACTGTTGATGGAAGTCCCTCATCAGGCTGCATTTGGAAAATAAAGAAATGCTTCAGATACTGCCCCTGGCTCTCCACTTGTTCCTGTTACTGTTTATTTGATAACTAGAGTCTTTTTCCCTTGTGGTGCCCAGAGTTACGTTTACTCTGTTTCTTTTCAGTCCCTACTCATAACTAACCTTTCCCCTACCCTACACAGAGCTGGAGATGCTTGAAAATGTTGTCCCAAGGTATGTCTGAGCAGGTTTGAAGGAGGCAGTCATTGAGTTGCAGTGACCACCATCAGTAGCAATTCAAAATACACAAATCAAAGAGGGGAAAGCAAGAGCTTGGGAGCTGCTGCTTCCTCCGTGCTCTCTCTGCTCTCTACTATTTGGGTGCACACGGTGAGTGGGTGGGGTGGTGATGACGGTGAAGCAAGCGCAGCAGTGAGAAGAAAGCAGGCAGAGAACAAGGCTGCTTCACAGAGGGAACCTAAGGCAGTGACATGGAATCTCAGGGCCAGACCCAGATACCACTGCAAGCCCCAGAAAGGCCCTCTGCCCTGGATCCTGCCGCTACTGAGCTTTCCCCTTCTCTGTCATTCTGCTTCCTCCGGTACCCTTTAGAACCCCTTTCCTGAGAAGCCCTTCACTCTCTTCTGCAATGATCTCATTACACTTTTCATCAAAATGAATCAAGCAGTCAAATTATTAGCTAGATGGGTTTTTAGAGACCAAACTCAAATCCCTCATCTCACATTTAAAGAAAGAGACAGGAAAAGACTAGCTTCTCATCCAAACCCATATCTCTAGTGCACAGCAGAGATGAAATTCTGTCTCCTGACAACCTCCCCTTCCCCCTGCCCCCCGCCAAGTCAAAGGCCATTCTACTAGGTCAGGTTATCACTGTTCCTACACGACTGGTTAGTGCATGATTATGGCTTGAGGTAGGTAGCACACATCAAACCTAGACTCTGTCTTCTGTTTCATTAACACTTTCCAATAAATCACCAACTGGTATTAAGTCCTTTTATCCAGTGCTCTGTTCTTTTGTTCCATTTTCATCCACTCAAACACATACTTTCAAGTTCCTGCCTCAGCTGTCCTGCTCTTCCATAAATCCATCTGTCTCAATTCCAGTACAGTACTCTTTCCTTCTGAACTCATGGCACCTCTCATCT
Organism: Oryx dammah; assembly: GCF_014754425.2. NCBI lineage: Eukaryota > Metazoa > Chordata > Mammalia > Artiodactyla > Bovidae > Oryx > Oryx dammah. The sequence continues at coordinate 120,270,605 of NW_024070211.1, read as the reverse complement.
GAACCTTCTGAACTCATGGCACCTCTCATCTGAACTTTATTTCATCGGCATGTTTTTACTTTCTTAAGTTCTTGAATTGCTACTTGACTTACTTTTCTGTATCTTTTCTTCTTACCTAGAAGGCAATATTCCAGAAAATTTGGAAAACTCAGCAGTGACTACAGCACTGGAAATAATCACTTTTCATTCCAATCCCAAAGAAAGGCAATGCCAAAAAAATGTTCACACGCTAGCAAAGTGATATTCAAAATTCTCCAAGCCAGGCTTCAACAGTATGTGAACTGAGAACATCCAGATGTTCAAGCTGGGTTTAGAAAAGGCAGAGGAACCAGAGATTAAATTACCAACACCTGTCGGATCATAGAAAAAGCAACAGAATTCCAGAAAAACATCTGTTTCTGCTTCATTGACTACACTAAAACATTTGACTGTGTAGATCACAACAAACTGTGGAAAATTCTTCAAGAGATGGGAATACCAGACCACCTTATCTGCCTCCTGAAAAATCTGTATGCAGGTCAAGTAGCAACAGTTAGAACCAGGCATGGAACAATGGACTGGTTCCAAATTGGGTAAGGAGTATGTCAAGGCTGTATATTCTCATCCTGCTTATTTAACTTATATGCAGAGTATGTCATGCAAAATGCCAGGCTAGATGAAACACAAGCTGGAATCAAGATTGGGAGAAATATCAGTAACCTCAGATATGCAGATGACACCACCCATAGGGCTGAAAGTGAAGAAGAACCAAACAGCTTCTTGATGAAAGTAAAAGAGGAAGTGAAAAAGTTGGCTTAAAACTCAACATTCAAAAACTGAAGATCATGGCGTCCAGTCCCATCCTTCATGGCCAATAGATGGGAAAACAATGGAAACTGTGACAGTCTTTATTTTCTTGAGCTCCAAAATCATTGCAGATGGTGAATGCAGTCATGAAATTAAAAGACATTTGCTCCTTGGAAGAAAAGGTATGACCAACCTAAACAGCATATTAAAAAGCAGAAACATTACTTTGCCAACAAAGGTCCATCTAGTCAGCTATGGTTTTTCTAGTCATCATGTATGGATGTAAGAGTTGGACCATAAAGGAAGCTGAGAGCTAAAGAATTAATGCTTTTGAACTGTGGTGTTGGAGAAGGCTCTTGAGAGTCCCTTGGATTGTAAGGAAATCAAACCTGTCATTCCTAAAGGAAATCTATTTTGAATATTCATTGGAAGGACTGATGCTGAAGCTGAAACTCCAAAACTTTGGCCACTTGATGGGGAGAACTGATTCATTGGAAAAGACCCTGATATTGGGAAAGATTGAAGGCAGGAGGAGAAGGGGACGACAGAGGATGAGGTGGTTGGATGGCATCACTGACTTAATGAACATGAGTTTGAGCAAGCTCTGGGAATTGTGATGGACAGGGAAGCCTGGCGTGCTGCAGTCCATGGGGTGACAAAGAGTCGAACATGACTGAGTGACTGAACTGACTGAGAAGACAGTCTTCTTGATGTAGAAACCACATTTGTTTCTGTGTTTACTCACCAACTAGTGTTGTGCTGTGCACAGGACAGAAATGTAAGAAATATTTGCACAATGAATAGACCCTGGGAACAGAATTGATGCTTTAACAAAAGAAAGGCTATAATAGAAGATAAACATTTATTGGCATGAAGACCTTTGTTTGAATACTCTGTAAGTCTTGCTATATAGTGCGCTTATACACAGCAAACAGAAAAGAGGGCCAGGCAAAGCATGAAGATTCTTTGGACCTAAATTGTGTTTAAGAATTAGATAAAGAGGGAGGAGAAAGAATTGTCATTCAGTTTGGGCTTTCTTCTTGGCTCAAGTGTAAAGAAGCTGCCTGCAATGCAGGAACCCTGGGTTCAATCCCTGGATTGGGAAGATCCCCTGGAGAAGGGAAAGGCTGCCCACTCCAGTATTCTTGCTGGAGAATTCCATGGACAGAGGCGCCTAGCAGGCTAGGGCCCATGGGGTCACAAAAAGTCGGACACAACTGAGCAACTAGCACTTTCACTTTACCTAAATCAGAAGAGTATGCCTATATATAACGATTTCAGAAAGATAGTACTGATGATCCTACGTACAGGGAAGCAAAGAAGACACAGATGTAAAGAAGAGACTTTTAGACTCAGTGGGAGAAGAAGAGGGTGGGATTATTTGAGAATAGCAATGAAACATATACATGACTATATGTACATAAAATAGACAACCAGTGCAGTTCGATGCCTGAGGCAGGGCACCCAGTGCTAGTGCTGTGACAATGTGGAAGGATAGTGTGCGAGTGGGGTTCAGGACGGGGGGGACACGCGTTTGCCTATGGCTGATTCATGTTGATGTATGGCCAAAACCATCACAATATTATAAAGTAATTGTCCTCTAACTAAAATAAATTAATTTAATAAAGAGAAGAGTATGCCTAACTTGCTGATCATGAAAGTTCTATCCAGGGTTTAAATTCTATGTGCTATAACCCATGCTGATAGTTGGAATTTGGAACACATATTTGCAATATTCTACAAAATGTTTTCCTTATTATACTGCAAATCTGGCAAATAACTTCATCCTTCAGTCCTTTCCTCGACCAACTTCTGCCTTATCCTGAGAAAATATGGAAGGACATGACTTCAACTCTGGGATTTTGGTTTGTTTGTACTCTTAATGCTGTTTCCTCATTAACAATATAATGCATTAAAAGCAGGGCCTAAAGCACAGTTAGTTCTATAGTTGAGTTACATCATAGGTAAAATAAATTTCACTAGTCAGATTAAGGACATATCTGACTTTGCAGTTCTATATGTAGAAATTTACATATAAAGTCTTAGAATATCAAATTACAAATAAACCCTTGGAACAAAATCTGTTCATACATTAGGGGCTGTTTGCAGCCACATTTTATCTAGTAAGCTCAATGTTCTTGAACTTATTCAATTTTTTATTAATAAATTGAATATGGTAAACACATTAAAGTATATCCACAGTCTTCCTTGACTGGACCCATAAAAAGGGACAGAGCTCAGCACATAATCAATCTGTATTCTTTGTAAAAATCTATTTATTTCCTTAGAAAGAAACCAGCTACCAGATAGCACTTAATACATGTTACTGCTCAGGACAAACCACTTATATATATAAAAATTTTAAACCTTAAAGTATCCCCTATAATTTAAGCTTTAGTTATTTAGGTTCATTTCAAATTTAAGCAAAATTCTCTCACTTGGTTCAGTTCTATTTAAACTAAATTACCTCAACTGAGAAAAAAATAACAGCATTTTTAATAGCATTTTTAGTATCTTGCTCTTACCTAGAATTGCATCTTATGTAAAAAAGAAAAAAAAAAGGCTAGTATATATCCCACATACTTCTCTAGGTAGAAGTACAACAATAAATGTTTTACTTTAATTCAACCAACTATTATGCATCGGTTATATGTAGGAACATGTACCACTCTAAAGGCAATCATTTGAGTTTGAAATAGACTTGCTCTGCTCTCAGTCAGCCTTCACCGTTCACTTGTTAGGGTATCTCTGATGTCTTTATCCACATTACACAGACAGAATCTTAGAAAAAATTGAAGTCTTCAGTGCAAAATTTCTAAGAAGCTTTATAGCAGCAGCACACAATTGGGGAAAAAAAAGAGAGAGAGAAAGCTTAGTTTTGGAGTGAGACAGCTATGGACTTGAATGCTGACTCTGCCTTCCAATAGCTGTGTGATTTGGAGGAAGTTAATTAACCTCTCTAAGCAGCAGTGTCTCCATCTGTAGAGTACTGCCTATCTTTGGGATCCATGTTCAGCCAGCTCAGAGAGGTGTTGCCACACTGGTTAATAAAGAGTTGAAACACTTCCACACATTAATAAATAGCTGCTGCCTAAATTGCACCATGTGAAATGCCTCACACAGATATTCCTAGGATTTAGTGAGATAGCAATGCCTAGCGTTTAGCGGGAATGTGTCTTCTGTATTATAAACTGTCCTATATATGCTCAGTGTCATAGGACTGAATGTGTCCTCTTTGGCTTGTCAGGAAAACCTCTCACTTCAGAAGATGATAGGGCTTTTGCCCCCAAATTATTTCTTCTTTTCTTTGATGGCTGGCAATTCTGATTACATGTCTTGAGTGTAAACATATTGATATTTGCTTGCCCACTCAGTTATGGCTGACTCTGTGACCCCAAGGGCTGTAGCCAGCCAGGCTCCACTGTCCATGGAATTTTGCCTGTCCAGGCAAGAATACGGGAGTTGGCTGCCATTTTCTTCTCCAGGGGATCTTCCCAACCCAGGGATCGAACTGGGGTCGCTTGAGTCACTTGCATTGGCAGGCAGATTCTTTATCACTGTGCCACCTGGGAAGCCCTATTAGCAATCTTAAAATGCAGGGGAAATGAAGGATTTCTAAACTAAATAAAAATGAAATAGTAGAATGATTTTGAATTTCAAAATTACTTGCTTTTTTATCTTCAAGCCAATTCATTAAATTAATGATGTGTATATTGTTTCTATGTTTGTATGGTTTGACATTGTGTGATCATAAATGCATACAAAATTAAGGAGAGAAAAAGGGTTTGCAATTTCATTTAACTATGAAGTATTAATCCAAATTGTGATTTCTATATTTCAGGCAAAAAAGATTCAGTTCTCAAAAACTATCATAATTTTTTTCTCCAACACTATTATTAAAGAAAATGGCTAAAAAAAAAAAAAGAAAGAAAATGGCTAATACAGAAAAACCAAAATCCAGGAACTATATAAATCTTTGACTTTGAAAGATCAAGTGAATAAAAACGTAAATCAATGCACTGAAAAGAGGTTTGTTTCTTCCCCTGGTTTGCTGCTGGTCTCTTTTAACGGGGAACAATAATATGAGTATACATCCCTATGTATTTCTACCCACTGCTGACCTGTGTGCATGGTTTTGAAGCATCTCAACTACTTTCTATTCCTGTTGGCCTGATATGATGTAATTAGTGTAGAATATTAGTCAGGGCAGAGAACGGGTAGCTTGCCAACCAGATTTACTATTGTAACAGTGGGTGTTGCCACTTCTAGCCATTTCTGACAGTACTGTTAGGAATTAAATCATGGCATTAGCCGAGCACTATCTGGCTGTGGAAACCTCGTAGGTCATCAGTTTATGCCCTGACTCTCCAGACAAGTGGCAGGTGGAGCCATACCAGCCCCTACTGATGCCACGAACTGGAGGCTCTAGCCAGTAGATGAGGGTTGTACAGGGTTTTGTTTTTTTTAATTCATCAGGCCATATGCTGCCAGGCTCTCATGCAAATAGACAAAATTACAAATAATAAAAAAGAACCAACTGTTTTAGGGGTTGGCTGTTTTGTGTCACCGTTGCTATCGATGTGAGAGGCTGGTTAATGAAAGAAGAGTCTTGGACTCCCAGTGACATCAACCTAAGGGGATGGATACTTTCAAATCCAAAGTTCATTCAAGCCATGTTAAACCTCTGCCCTCGGGTAACTCAGTGCCAGTGTCTATTTGGCTGAAAGCAGGGGAGCCTAGCTTTCCAGCTGGCCTAGAGTTTAGGCAAGCTTCTCGAATGCTCCCTGCAGCTGAGGCCCATTGTCCACAGATGTGAGGAGAGAGAAAAGGTTAAGTTTCATTGAGGTTGGGTTAAGTTGGGGCTTGTGGGTTTATCAGATTCAGACATTTAGAATAAGCAGCTTTAGAAAGAAAATAGATTAGTCAACGCAATTTTCTTTTTTAAAATGACAAGAAAAGTATTATTTGTTGGCTATATGGAAATCCCTAACTTTTTAATATCAAAGCCTGCAAGAAAAAAAATCTCTCCAAGCAGATCTTAAATTCTTCCTCTGAAATACTTGCATTTAAAATTAAAATGTTTCCTAAACTTCTGTATAATTTCTGCTATTTCTATATTCATAATTATTACCAAGTTTCCAGTCGGTACAAATGGAGAATTTCACACCTTGGATAGCATTCACACATTTATTTCCCATTTTAAGGCAATAAGCTCCCAACTAAAAAATGAAGTAGACTGACTCTGAATTCATAACTATATGTGTATATTTTAAATGATTTCATTTTAGAAACGTTGTGCTAACGTTCATTTGCACCTCTATTGGGTCACTTTGAAGCCATAATTTGCACCTTCTTTAGACTATTCAAAACCAGTTGTACTCAATTAATATGCAAAGTGTTGCATTCAAGAATTGTCAAAATAAAAGTATCATGGAAATACATGCACACACATGTGTGATCCTGAAAGAAGTTTGTGATGAGTCTCTTGTTCAATTCTTGCTGCACAGCAAGGGTATTCTGAAGAGTGTTTTGTTCATGGCCACGGCACTAATAGCTAGCAGCCAGCGAAGGGAAATTGTTTTCTTTCTCTTTTCCTGACCATGTCACCACAACCTGTGTTCCTTAGTGTGGCACTAGGCTTGCTCTCACCTCCTGTCTACTTTGTAATCTAAAGTATTCTTATGAAACATGCATGAGTTTCATTGTACCGTTAGGAATAGTACCTAGGTCCAAGGGCAGGGGCAGGGGCATCGTAAGAGACGGTTGCGAAGGTTCGTCTCCAACAAACTGTTGCTAATACACTCTACCAAAATGTGACAGCTTTTCAATGGAGAAAAATTGTTAGCTTATACAGTTAGCATTGCTAGGAAAACATTTCATGTTATATATAAACAGGGACAATAAAAGATAATGCCCCCATTAACTGTTCAAAAGACAGTGATTAGAGTCCTATGACAGGGAATAACAGACCCTGCTGTCACTGATATTCACAATTCTGCACTCCAAATCAATTTGAATTCTTTTTTCTAATTTGAAAAGAACTAAAGAATTAAAGGGAGTCAAGGTACAAGGGGTAATGTCTTACAAAGAAAGATCTACATTTCCAACCAATTTAAAGCTGAGAAAATAGCTCCCCAGTTGACATTAACTTGAATGTGTGTTGAAGCAAGGAGTAATTCAGCGAGTTCATGACAGATAAATGTCAAGATCTTCAAACATTTTCATGTTATGGGAAACTACATAAGTGAGGAAGAATGGGTAATGTTCTAATATCTTGGTAGGAAATTTTAAGATGTATTACTTTCATAATGAATTATAAAATTTTAAGTTCACATTTAATGGTGATAAAATTTTCCTGTCACATGGAAATGCATGCCCCTAATGGACAAATTCATTTTGCAAAATAAAATAATTGCAAAATTTTATTTAGAATTACTATTCATTCAAGTATGACAACTAATCATAAATTTTAGGAACAAATGTAGCTAATCAAATTTATTTGCAAAAAAAACCACATAAAAAACTTACTGATAAAAATCCCACTCTAGATTAGCTCAAGTAATAAAGCCATATATAAATAAAATACAGATGGTTCTCATATATAGAAAACAAAAGATTTAATTATATCCCCTAGTGATTCTTTTACATGAATAGTAGATTCAACCACAACCTTATCCCACTGAACTCTGGTGAAATTATTTTAAGGAATAAGAAGGCTGTTGGGGGTTTCCCTGGTGGCTCAGCGGTGGGAAACCCACCCAACAATGCAGGAGACACAGGTTTGGTCCCTGGTCTGGGAGGATCCCACGTGACTCAGAGCAACTAAGCCCATGCACCCCAACTATTGAGCCTGTGCTCTAGAGCTTGGGAGCTGTAACTACTGAAGGCCATGTGTCTTTGAGCCCATGCTCCACAGCAAAAGAAGCCACGTCAATGAAAAGCCCTCAGACTGCAATGACAGAGCACCCTCCACTCGCAGCAAATAGAGACAAGCCCACGCCTCAATAAAGACCCAGCACAATCAAGCAATAAAGTTATTTTTTTTTAAAGTAAGAAGGCTGTACTTGAGAAACAATAGAATTCATGAGCTCATTTATTTATTCATTCAACAAATACTTATTGGATTCCCAATTATGTGCCATTCACTGCCTTTTTGAGGCACTGGACATCTATCTGTGATCAGAAAGTCTCTAACCTCACGGAGAGGCAAACCCTAAACAGGAAAGTAAGCAAATAAACAAGATAAATAGAGACTGTGGTAAGATCTATAAAGGAAATGAACAGGTAATATAATCAATAAAAGTTGAACGAGAAGAGCTATTTCAAATGGCTGAAGATTATTATTTTCCTGGTGTGAAAAGTATAATATCATTTACTATGTCATACTCAAAGACATGCAGATCAAAGAGCGAATCTTTTCAAAGCTAAAGAGGGCTTTGGAAATCATTTAACTTCATTTAATCTTTATTCCCTCGTTTTATACAATAAAACTAAAACTCAGGTGGGTTAAATGACTTACTCTGTCCTATCACTTCAGTTGAACAGTTAGCTTTCCCTGTTAAAGAGTAAAGGGAGAAGCTCTGTTGGGATATATTAATTTACTAATTATTCTGTGTTGGTTAGACATACATCTAAATGGCATCACTAAATTTGGTTATCAGTCTCGTTACAATGGGAAGAGACTAAATAATCATCTTCATCTAACTAGATTGCTGCCTAACTCTTATGTGGTGTGTAGACCTAAATATTTGATAAAGTTTTCACCTTTATTCACTCCTGATGATTTTTCTTTCCAGAATGACCTAAGAATCTTGCCATTCTTTGGATACTAGCTACATGGACACATAGACAACAAAAGCAATAAAATGCTTTCCTGAACTTCGTAAGAAAGAGTATCACAATATTAGAAATCTACTGGAGTAGATCAGATCCTAAAGTTTACTTAGTGATAGGAGTAGCACTATTGCTAGTAGTAGTGGTAATGGAGGGATAATGACGTCAAACACCAATAAAGCATTTTATTATTAGTTCTCTAGTCTAATTTGATCCTCAAATAATAATCTCATAAGTTGAATGGATATTATTATAATTATTTTAGAGGTGATAAACAGAGATTCAGAGAAGATAAGTGACTTGCCCAAGGTCAAATAGCCAGCAAGTATCAAAAAGAACTGAAACCTAAGTTTCTTTACCCAAACTTTGTGTGCTTTCACTAGAATACCTATCCCCTCACAAACAGGCATTACAGGATCATTGTGTACTTAACACAGAGATCCAAGTCAGAAAGAGAGACATGGTCTCAACAACAGCTCAGTGTAAATGCACGCACACACACATGCACACACACTGAAATGGACCAGCCTACTTGAAGAATGAGAGAAGCAATGGCCCTCAGCAGCCACAATTTTTTTCCCCCTGAAATGTCCCATTAGTAAATTCTCAGGCATGAAGGTATTAATAGCTCCCAAGCTAGCTATCTTCTAGATTGTCCTCTTGCTTTCAAAGGACCATGTGAAAGAATACACCAAATAAATGAATGTGAGTAATTATAACAGACTGATTTGCTTCCACCATTAACCTCAATGCAGCATATTTAAACTATAATGGACAAACAGAGGCAGTGTGAGCTAGGGAAGCGCCCCAGGCATCAAAACGTTTTCATTAACTAGGAAATTTGTCCCACCAGGCTAAAGAAATCCACTCTGGAAAGATCGATTATTCCATCATCTTGGGGCACTATTGCTGGTATGCGAGTTCAGCTCAGCACAACATCCCTGACTGCAGATGAGCTCGCTGTGGGGATTGCCAGTTGCTCGCTCAGAGACTTGCGTATAAAGCTCTAAAATGGCCCATTACATTAGGTGGTTCGGAGGCATCTCATGATCCTGACTTCTAGAACAAGCATAGCTAATTAATAAGGCTGACGGAGCCCATCACTTCTACACTCAAGTGCATCATATTACACTGACAGGCAGAGGCCCCACGATGTGCGGCATTTCCCGCTGGCGATCATTTACGTGGCGCCTCTGGTGCTGCCACATTTTTCGCTTTCACAGGCTGAGCTCCAGGAGCCAGTCACTCTGTCAGCACACAGATCTTTTTTTGTTGTGATTTCCCTTAACTGGGAAAGCTATTTTGAGTCATTCTCACTGGTGGGACTCTGAAGCACTGGGAAAAAAAGTTTGAGATAAAATATTGGCATAAAGAGAGACAAAATATAGAACTGACACTGAGCCAAAGGATGTCCAGTGTAGATAGGAGGGGAAAATATGTGCTTAGTGTATCTGTTAGAAAGTAATTTTTGACTCTACCCTCAAATTTTCAGAAATGGTAATCATATGGAAAAACCTGAATGAACTTTTTGAACAACCCAGGATTTGTGGATCCTCATGAATTTTCTCATAACATGCAGCTATCCATTGAGGAATTAAAGAAAATATTCTGACTTGCTCTGTGCTTTCCAATTATATGATGTTTATTTTGTTTTATAAATTCTCATTGTCATGCATAAAATAATCAGACTGAGAACTTCTACTTTTAACAATGATAGAAATAGTGCATTTTTATGTGTGGTGTGGCTTTCATTATAGAAATAACTACTGAAAAGTGACTGCTAAAATCAAGTAATTCATAAGCATTAAATCTGACCACAGGACAATGAAATCTATTTGAGACAAACACACTGGAACACAGATATCCAAATGTTTGCTTCCATCACAGTTTCTCTGAAAGGAATTGTAAAGCCTTGCTGCTTCCCTGTGGAACTAATGAGAGATTTTCAATACATATGTGTAAAAGTGTTCTTACTTCATAGTTACATGGTCTTTCTTTTTTCCTTTCCCCCTTTCCTTTCATCCATTCTTCATTCCATCTTTCTTTCAACCTAATTTACTAGAAATCTAAGATCTCTATAAATATCAAATCTATCCTTAAATGCTGAAGGTTTGCACTAGCGGTTTAGTCACCCATGTAGACATCACTCATATTTATAATGCAACATCTTTACCTGTGGAACTACAGTTATGAGAAGTGCTCAGTATACCTACTATTTCATTTCATGAGGGCACACTTCTATGGCTATGTAGAAAATGTTCACCCCAAAATGGGTCTAAATTATTTTTAAAAATTCACTTTGAAAATAGCATTTCAAATGATTCAATCACTTAATCTCAGTCTGCAACAAAAATTTCACAAATGGACCCCATCTCCAGCTAGAAAACTCTTCTTCCAAACCCCTGCATAGTTACTCTCACATGTCCAGCTTCCCATACTTTCTGATAAAGAAAAAAAATCCTGGACTCATCCATCACGTTGTCTTGAGACTCTTTCTTCAGAGAAAAGAATAACTCCTCACAGTTGTGCTGATACACTGGAATTATCAGCATTAAAGATGTTCAGAGGGTGTTCTCTGAGCTTTGTAAGGTAAACTTTGTCCAGGACACTGCTCTGGGCTCTGCATCTCACTGATTAAGTCTGTCATTTACTGGAGGGCCGCAGGCTTCTCCCTGTCAGCTCAGGTTTATGTGCAGATAAGTCATGTGTGTAAAGCACACTGGATACCACACTAACAGATGCCCATAAAATGTGAGATATAGATATCTTTCTTTTTTCATTATTTTTTATCTTTTTTTTCCTCCGGGATGGATGTCATTTTTAAAGTATCTCAGAAATGAAATCATTTTCAGAGGCCATCTTAAGGGACTAATAAGCCAATGGACATTTTTTATGATTATCTTAGGGTTGATTGGTTTACACAGAATTGCCCCCTCCAAATTCTTTCCAACTTGAGAATGGAAGCAGTCCTGTGTAGAGGATGGACCTCACAAGGGGACAGAAACTGCTTGACATGGTGTGATTCAAAAGGATGTATTTGAAAAGGTCACCAGTCCCTCAATAATACCCTCATTGACTTTCCCCATAATGGTATCTTTATTCCTTTGTGTGTTCAAGACTATGACAGCTGAGAAGAGGGGAACAGAAAGTATTATCAAGGCACCACAGATAGAACTGATCTTCTCACAATTTTGGTAGGACCTTGCTTGATTATAAAGATACAATGCTATGCAGATAAAGATGTAAGGAGCCTTTTTCTCCTACTGGCATTCACCATTAATTTTGAAGCAAGATTATTAATCCAGTTTACCTAACTCCTGTTTCCCCATACCTAAGGTCTAATCAATTATAGGTGTTTTAGAAAAATTGATGTATATAAGACACTATTGGACTTCCCTGGTGGCTCAGATGGTAAAGCGTCCGCCTACAATGCGGGAGACCTGGGTTCGATCCCTGGGTTGGGAAGATTCCCTGGAGAAGGAAATGGCAACCCACTCCAGTACTCTTGCCTGGAAAATCCCATGGATGGAGGAGCTTGGTGCAGGCTACTGTCCATGGGGCCATAAAGAGTCGGGCAAGACTGAGCAACTTCACTTTCACTTCAAGACACTATACCTTGATTTATATCTATGTGTTGATTTTCACTAAAACTTTAAGATTCAAAAAATGTCAGCCCTAAAAATTAATTTAGAAATCACCTTTGAAAACACTAATAGTTACCTTGACATGCTCTGGATAAGAGTCCCACCCCGCATCGTGGCATTATCATTGACAACTGGCCCCTACTTCTAGAGTCCCAGATCCAAGTCATTCTGCCTCCTCTCAGCCTTGAGTCTCATCGTACCAAATTGTATCAATCACTACTACCCCCACTCTGGATCGTCAACCAATTACTGGGTCACTTCCCATCTTTTCTTAAAATATTTCCAACTAGCTTACATCTTGAGTCGCATTTTAGATTTATGTCTAATCCTCTCTGCTGTGACTGAAAGTTTGTGTTCCCCAGGCCTCACCAAAAGTCATATGTTGAAACCTAATCACCTGGTATTAGAGGGTGGGGCCTTTGGGAGGTGGTTGAGTCATAAGAGCAGAGCCCTCCTGTATGGGATTAGTGCCCTAATCAAAAAGACTCCAAAAGTCCCACTACCTTTCTCCCATGTGAGGATACAGTGTGAAGACGCAGTCTACGAACCAGGAAGCAGGCCCACAGCGAACACCAAATCTCCTAGGCACCTTGATCTTGAACTTCTCAGCCTTCAGAACTGTGTTAAAGAAATTTCTGTTGTTGATAAGCCACCTAGTCTCTGATATTCTCTTACAGCAGCCCAAACGGAATAAGAAAGCACTATAACCTGCCTAAATGTGTCTTGCTTCCTTTTTTAATAAAACTTGATGACTTCTGTTTATAAGCTTTTCTATAAAGCATTCCATAATCCTCCTGGCTTTTCCAACTTCAATTCACTTGGGTATTTTGTTAAAAATACAGAAGGAGAGTATGCATTTCTAACAAGCTTCTAGGTGCAGCCCTCAGGTACACTGTGAGTAACAAGGTCCTAGCTGGCAGAGCTATCTACTTCCTCTAAATGCATGGAGGGCAGGGCAGACAGCATGCATAATTTATTCATCTTTATATCTCCAGTGAATCACAGAGTACTTGACACATCACAAAACTCAATAAATATTTGTTGAGTAAATGATTGACTGAATGAATAAATATGTAACATTCAATCTGGCAATAAGAAGGTTCTTAAAACAGAGTATTTTTATATGCACTTTTTCTTTGACTTGCACCTTTTAAGAGCTATATATGCTTTTTGTGTCTGCAAAATCTAGGCTCTCAATATAAACTGTCAATTGATTAAAAAAAAAACACACATAAATTTAAAAAAACTATCCTGGAACAATAAGTAAATAAAGTATTACTGCTGCTAAAAAAAAAAAAAAGGATTTACTAAGTAACTGGCAAAAGCCAATAGTCTGTACATGAGTTACCTAGAATGCAAGGGTCATTTGACAAGCTGACCATACTAATAAATAGAAAGCTTTCAAGTTCATCAAAAGGCTAAATCAAAGGGCAGAAATGTTAAAATGAGCAACCAGGGAAAAAAGGTCCTTTGTAGACACAGACACACTCTAATGAGAAAAGTGATTCTGTTAGTTAAAATGCCAAGCCAGTGGTTGATATGCTTGGGAATAAAACCAAGCATTATTACTCTGGTAGGCAGATGGTGCTTTTTTTTTTTTTCTTTCTTAATTCGAAGCTTCACTTTTGTAAATAACAATGGAAATTGAACAACTGGCACACACCAAGCTTTGCAGACTGTGTTAAGGGTGTTCAGAAATGAGCTTCCTCAACAGTCTCTGCCTTTGGAGTATTTAAATGTACACTGACTTGCAGTATGATTTATTCAGTATTTCATATCTGTGTGTTATCCTCTCATTCTGGGCACAGTTGCCTAGGAGCAGGGACCTTATCTATGTACATGGAGGGCACACAGTAATACTTGTTGAATAAATAAAATATTTAGACAAACTTGGATGTGTGTGTGGCATACAAGGTATGGATCTGGTATTCAGCAGAGAAGAGTCAGGAAGGATCAGGAAGTGGAATTTGAGGCATGTAACTTGAGTGGATTCCCAGACTGGAGAGAGACTGCACATACATTGGAGATGAATTTCTTTTTCTTAGTTATATCCCCAGAAGATGAATTGGCTTAGCATTCTGCCAGGGACAGTTTCCTTAAAAATATCATGTCATGTAAATAGATGAAAATAGCAGTGCCCTGAAGCTTTCAGAACCACTTCAAACACTGATTCTGCCATGAGATAATAAATAAACCAGATACAAATAATTTACCAGTAGGGGCAACATGCTGTTATCTTCTGCCTATATTACATTTGTCAAAAAAGTAATTAAGGTGTTGATTCTTAGAGGTACAGCAGATATATATATGTATATATATATATATATATATATATATACACACACACATATATAAATATGTGGTTCCAATAAATATATAGTTCAAAATATAATGTTTAAAATTCATGTTTTAATTAACTACTTATTCTGTAATTACTTAGACAATTACACTTTGATTCTGCTTAAAAAGGATTCTGCAAGAACATAGGGGCATCTCATACATAGAGTATTTAAAATAGAATGGAATTAGCAATCTGTAACTTAAAATTATACATAACATTTAGCATCATTTAAAATTAGAGCACCAGAAGATACAGATTTCTATGGCATTTTCATTATGCAGAGAGGTAAACAACAAATAAATAAGCCATACATGAATATGAAATTAACAGCATGATAATTGCTTTATTCCTAGAGTGTGTGAGATATTAAATCCTCAAATAAACACTTACTTAACCTCATTCTCACATTATGTCTGTTGCTTTTATCAAAAACAACGTACCTGGAACACTCAAACTAAGACAGCTTCTACAGCGAGGTACAAAGTCCACCGAAATCACTGCCATCACCCCCGCTCACCCCTAGAAATTTCAGTTATTTCTTTGCAGGCGCTAGTATTTGAGGGATGTTAGACAATCAATAGAAGGGAGAGGAAATTTAGAGGTCAAAAAAATATGCACAAGTTATTATTTTGCATATGACATCACACTTTACTCCTCTGCTATTTCTTTAAGAAGCTTTATCCAGGTGATCAGCCCAGCCATTCCAGGGAAGTGCTACCACCCCGCTGAGACCAAGTCCCTGCTCCACCTCTCTTGCACAGGCCCCTGCTGACTTGTTACACATTTATGCAGGAAACTGTTAAACCTTTTACCTGCTGAATTTTTCCTTCTCAGCAAAAAGTTTTTATATTTTTCTTTTGACTCAATAGCGACTAACAGTCATATGTCCTGAGCCCAGCTTTGCCCTAAATTCAACCCCAAGTAATAGTTTCTCCATCTTACTCAGAGCCTGAAACTTACTCATTTATAGAGGCTTCTGACACAACTGGCGTTTTTCCAGTAAGCAGGGGTTAAAGGGTCAGTAATAATGTTACCTCTACCCTCTGAGTATGAAACTGCTAGAGTTCAAAGATATTTGATCTATCCTGATAAAAACATCTCGTTTTCCACAAGACATTCAAAAGTAAGGTTCAGAGAGGAAGTATGGCTGGCGTACTATGACATTAACCTCTTCTAGCAGGAGATACCAGCCACTTCATTGGAAGCCGATGACTGAAAAATACAAGAAAAAACGAGACAATTGTGAGGTCCAAAGAAAAGGAAATCTTGTTATCCCAAATAAGCATCTTTAAAAATTATTAAGTTCTATTGTTCCAGTGATGAAATTAGTATGTCTTTGTCGACCTAAACTTAAATTTGACACAATGGGTAAACTTAAGCCTGAGGCTTTTATGCCATTATCAGAGCCTCTGTCAATGAGTGCTTTAACCTAATTACATTTGATGCAGCAAATCAACAAAACCACTGCTGGTTATGACCTCTGCCAAGAGCACTAGCGAGCTAGACAAATGGAGCTTAAGATGCTATTAGTTGTTCTGCTGCAAAGTTCCAGATACAAGCCAACAGGAGGCTGTTGCATGACTGGGGCATGCATCCTCCAGATGGCATTCTGCATTGGCTTGTGGCAAAGCTCACAGGGGTACTGGCACATTTTCTCTGTCAAAATGAAAGTTTTCCAATTACAAGGAGATAATGCGAGGAGATGCAAACTTAATCTCTTGAACAAAAGGTTGCAAGCTGTGTAATAGCCATTTCAGGGGAGAGATTTCACTATCGTTCAATTGATTTAAACATTGCAGATCACCAAATGGGCTATCTTTCCTAATAAAATCAAGGAATCAGCTGCAGTTGATTTTATTCCCTGGAATAATGCTATAACGGTTTCATCATTTAAGGGAGAATTCTTTTAAATTAGTGCTCTTCTATTGAACTGAACCCTGCAATTATTTTTTCCCCCTAATGTGTTAACACAAAGAAGGCAGTTTTCCCTTCAGTGAAACACCCAATGCCTTAAATGAAGGCTTCAGGTGTGATGCCATAACAGATCCCTACTGGATACTAGATCATGGAATTTCATTAGGAAGATTAGACATGTTAAATGGTAAGAAGGCACAATTAGCATTAAAACCTGTGAGACAATTTAGCAAAAACGTTTGCTTCTTCATTTTCTAACCCAGTGAGCACTGGCAAAAATTACATGTAGAACTATTAATAGCTATGGAAATGAGGTGACATGCCTCAACACTTGTCCAAAAATATCTGACCCGTCAAAGCAAGTCAGTAGGTACTTTGTTGTAAGGTTATGTCTCAGGAAGAGGTGAGGTTGACTTGATATGAGGTTCACTTGACATGAACATGCTGTGACAAAGCAGGTGGGTGTCTATCCACCTCCACAAATCCAAGAGGGATGTTACACAGGAAGAGAGCTTGGGTGTGCGTCTTCCACCAGAGTGTTCCACATAACCACACTCCTGCACTGAATACTTTACGCAGCATTTCATAGAGTAAACGTAAATGATCATACAATTCTAAAATAAGCAAAGATATTTCAATATTTATGTTGGATTCATGCGTGTGTATGTGAAAAAGCGAGATTTAAGGAGAATCATTCACTATGGAGAAGGCAATGGCACCCCACTCCAGTACTTGTGCCTGGAAAATCCCATGGATGGAGGAGCCTGGTGGGCTGTAGTCCATGGGGTCGCTGAGGGTCAGACACGACTGAGCGACTTCACTTTCACTTTTCACTTTCATGCATTGGAGAAGGAAATGGCAACCCACTCCAGTGTTCTTGCCTGGAGAATTCCAGGGATGGGGAAGCCTGGTGGGCTGCCGTCTGTGGGGTCGCACAGAGTCGGACACGACTGAAGTGACTTAGCAGCAGCAGCATTCACTACAAAAAAATTTAAGCACAGATTCACAGTATTAAAAAGGACAGGATAGACTTCCAAACACTTATTAAGCAAACTCACCCACAAAAAATACTTTCGCATCAAATTCCAAAATCATTAAAGCACCTATTTACTTATTTAGAAGATCAATGTCACAAGTTTGTATAAAACTCTGAATTGCAGGCAACAGGGTAAAAGCACAGTAAGCAAATGCCTGTTTTGTTTCCATAGGAAGGAGCTAGGAAACTGCCGTTTTTGTTTTTTTTTTTCCAACGGAAAATTCAGCCAGCTAAATAAAGCATGAAGGTAAAATCTAAGTAGTCTCCACTGTAACATTGTAAGGTTTGTAAATCAGTCAGAAATATAAGCAAGCCCTTCAAATCACTCAGAAAACTTAAGATTCCAATCGAAGAGTTAACATTTTCAAGCCATGAGCATTTTTAAAAAGTCTCAACATCAGCATAAAGTGGTCTATAACAGCTGTTGTAAAGCTCAACATCAATTTTATGTTGGCTCCACTGCTAAACAGCGATCGCAACGATGTCCCTTAGGAGGTATTAAAGGGCCCAAGTGGACAGCAGTTTAGAAACTGAGCAGGAACAAAACTAAGTCTTCATCTGTTTACAGAAATACCACTCTCAGTGTTCTTGTACCACCACCTAGTGGCTATTGTAGCTCTCATCGGCACACTAACAGAAACTTGTGATCACAACAAACGGAGAGGAGGAGGAAGGAAGGAGAGGAAAGAAGGGAGGGAAACAGGAGGAAAAGAAGCACAACAAAGAGAATATGAAAAGGAAGAAGATAGTGAAACCAAGCAAAAGCAAGTACAGATACAATTTCCAGGTCTTAAGATCTACTTCCTCACAAAATTCATAGAAGGCTATCAATTAAAATTAAAACATTATTAAAGCCATTTGGGGAGAAGGCAATGGCACCCCACTCCAGTCCTCTTGCCTGGAAAATCCCATGGATGGAGGAGCCTGCTGGGCTGCAGTCCATGGGGTCGCTGAGGGTCAGACACGACTGAGCGACTTCACTTTCACTTTTCACTTTCATGCATTGGAGAAGGAAATGGCAACCCACTCCAGTGTTCTTGCCTGGAGAATCCCAGGGACGGAGGAGCCTGGTGGGCTGCCGTCTGTGGGGTCACACAGAGTCGGACACGACTGAAGTGACTTAGCAGCAAAGCCATTTTGCTTTGTTTTAGGGATTTATCCTACATTACAGAAGCTACAGATAAATTCTGTGTGTCTGAACTGTTATATGTACAGTGTTCTCCCAGTGTCAGTCACTCAGTTGTGTCTGACTCTGCGATCCCATGGACTGTAGCCTGCCAGACTCCTTTGTCCATGGAATTCTCTAGGCAAGAATACTGGGTGAGTTGCCATTCCCTTGTCCAGGAGATCGTCTCAATCTAGGGATTGAACCCAAGTCTCTGGCATTGCAGGCAGATTCCTATGGTCTGAGCCACTAGGGAAGCCTGCTATATATGCAAGATGACACAATTATTTGTAAGCTTTACTGGTGATCAGTTTATGTAAATTATGGCACAGCCGTTAAGTATAGCATAAAAGAGAGCTTTATCTAGCTGAGGAACAATCTCTCAGATATTTGGTTAAGTGGGGGGAAAGCAAGATGTAGAACAATGTGTTTTACAAACTACTACTTCTATGAAAATACATTTTCTCTTACATGTATACAGTCTCTCTGAAAGGAAGACAAGAAGCTGGAAAAATTACCATCACAGAGGGACCTGGAGGAGTGGGAAGCCAAATTGGGAAGGACACTGTAGTTTTATACCTTAAACCATGTGGATGTATTCCCTATTTAAAACTAGAGACATTTTAATCCTAAAAAACAGTACTTGAAAAAAAGCTAAGTATTTCATGTGGCTTTTTTTTTTTAAATCAATAAAACCTCTGAAATTTTTCATTTGAAGAAAAATTCGTCATGTTTAACATAACTGTGACAAAACAGAACTTTTCATTTTTCTCTATAAAATGAAATATTGATACAATAGTCCAAAGGAGGGAAATTATTTGTAAAAGGCATAAAGTAGTGAAATAGTAAAACCATTTTACTCTCACAGTTTGACAAACTCTAGAGATCTGAGTTGAGGAACATTCTTTTCAAAGAGGATGTTTTGGGCATGTACTCTGGGCTGAACTGCTTGAGAAAAGTATGTTGTAGGCAGCACTAGTTGATCAATAGATGTTTAAAAATAATAAAAATAGAAAAGTCAAGAACTCTTAGGAGGTAAAGGTAAAGAAATATGTAGAATCCTTTTTGTAAAAATAAAATCTATTTATTTGGCTATGCTGGGTCATAGTTGAGACATGTGTGATCTAGCTCCCTGGTCAGGGATCAAACCCAGGTCTCCTGCATTGAGAGCACAGAGTCTTAGCCACTGCACCATCAGGGAAGTCTCAGTGCACACAGTCATCACTAAAGAAGGAAATGAGATCTGGACCATCTGAGCTGATATCAAGTGTCACAAAGAACTGTGCTGTTAGACATTATCTTCCAAATGAGGCTACATGCACGGCCACAGAAAGAGATTGATAAAATTGACAAAGAACAAGGTTCATTGTAAATCTGTGTGGGGTTTCCCCGGTGGTCCAGTGGTTAAGACTTTGCCTCTCAATGAAGGGGGTATGGTTTTGATCTCTGATCGCTAGTCAGAGAGCTGAGATTTCTACACGCCTCTTAGCCAAAAACCCAAAACACAGTATATAAGCAGTATTGTAACAAATTCAATAGACTTAAAAAAAAAATCACCTGGTGTTCAAGGAAATCATCTGATGTGAAAGAGAGAAACCAAATGAAGCAGAATAATACTTGAAAGAATCAAGAAAAATGCAGTAAGCTGAAGAAAAGTTTAAAGAGACAGAGAAATACTGCATTCATGAAAAAAGAATAAGATAAAGGCTTCTGGTTCAAGATGACAGAGAATAAGGATGTGCGCTTATCTCCTACTGCAAGAGCACAAAAATTGCAACTAGCTGTTGAACAATCATCAACAGGAGGATGCTGGAACCCACCAAAAAAAAAAAAAGATACCACGTGTCCAAAGACAAAGAAGAGGCTGCAGCGAGATGGTAGGAGGGGCACAATCACAATAAAATCAAATCCCATACCCGCCAGATGGGTAAGCTACACACTGGAGAACAATAACAATACCAAATAAGTTCTCCCACCGTTGTGAAGGTTCTCAACCCCACACCTGGCTTGCCAGCCTGGAGATCGAACAAAGGGACTGGGAATCCCTGGGGAATCTGGCCAGCAGGATTTGATTATAGACCTTCCAGAGGACTAGGGGAAACAGACTCCAGTCTCGGAGGGCACAAACAAAATTTTTTGTGCACCAAGGGAAGAGGAGGAGTGACTGCACAGGAGACTGAACCAAAATTACCTGCTAGTGTTGGAGGGCCTCCTGTGGAGGTGTGTGTCGGCAGGGGCTCAACAGAGGGACGGTGGCACTGGAAGGTCCCAGGTCCCCTCTTGGAGTTCGCCATTAATCCTACCACAGAGCCCGTAGACCCCCTGGCTGGGTTGCCTCAGGCTAAACAACTACCAGGGAGGGAGTGCAACCCCACTCATCAACAGATAATTGGAATAAAGTTACATAGGCAAGGCTCTGCCACCAGAGAAAGACTCAGTTTTTCCCATCAACAGTCCTTCCCATCAAGAAACTTACACAAGCCTCTTAGCCTTAGCATCAGAGGGCAGACAGAAGCAAGAAGCATAGTCTCAGGCAGCAGCTAAAACAAAAACCATATTATAGAAAGTTAATCACGATGAAAAAGCTGTCTTTTATGTCCTAGAGTTGTCTATTATGTCCCAGAATGGAGAGGAATAATACACTGCTACTGCTGCTGCTGCTAAGTTGCTTCAGTCGTGTCCGACTCTGTGCGACCCCACAGATGGCAGCCCATCAGGCTCCTCCGTCCCTGGGATTCTCCAGGCAAGAACACTGGAGTGGGTTGCCATTTCCTTCTCCAATGCATGAAAGTGAAAAGTGAAAGTGAAGTTGCTCAGTCGTGTCTGACCCTCAGTGACCCCATGGACTGCAGCCCAGCAGGCTCCTCCATCCATGGGATTTTCCAGGCAAGAGGACTGGAGTGGGGTGCCATTGCCTTTTCCGAGAATAATACACTAGAAGGAATAAATAACAGAATAACTGAGGCAGAAGCATGGATAAATGACTTGGAGGACAGAATGGTGGAAATCACTGCCATAAAACAGAATATTGAAAAAAGAATGAAAAGAAATGAAGACAGCCTCAGAGACCTCTGGGACAACATTAAACGCATCAACATTCACATTATAGGGATCATAGAAGGAGAAGAGAGAAAGGACCTGAGAAAATATTTAAAGAGATAATAACTGAAAACTTCCCTAACATGGGAAAGGAAATAGTCAACCAAGTCCAGGAAGCACAGAGAGTCCCAGGAAGGATAAACCCAAGGAGGAACACACTGAGACACATAGTAATCAAACCGACAAAAATTAAAGACAGAGATAAAATATTAAAAGCAAGAAGGGAAAAATGAAAAAACCATACGAAGGAACCCCCATCAGACTATCAGTTGATTTCTCAACAGAAACTCTACAAGCTAGAAGGGAATGGCAATGATATATTTAAAGTGATGGAAGGGAAGAACCTACAATCCAAGAATATTCTACCCAGCAAGACACTTCTTCAGATTTGATGGAAAAATCAAAGCTTTCTAGACAAGCAAAAGTTAAGAAAATTCAGCACCACCAAACCAGATTTACAACAAATGCTAAAGGAACTTCTCTAGGCAGGAAACACAAGAGAAGAAAAAGATCTATAGAAAATAAACCCAAAACAATTAAGAAAATAGTAATAGGATCATACACATTGATAATTAGTTAAATGTAAATGGGTTAACTGCACTAACCAAAAGACATAGACTGACTGGGTGGATAAAAATATGTGCATGTATGCACTTCCTCTTACCACATCACCCTGCTTGACTCCCCTACATCAGAATTGTATGTGATTATTTTATATTGTTAAGTTAATCACATTCCCATTATGTCTTGCAGTTCAGTTCAGTTCAGTTCAATTGCTCAGTCATGTCCGACTCTTTGCAACCTCATGGACTGCACCACGCCAGGCTGGCCTGTCCATCACCAACTCCTGCAGTTTACCCAAACTTATGTCCATTGAGTTGGTGATGCCATCCAACCATCTTGTCCTCTGTTGTCTTCATCTCCTACCGCCTTCGATTTCTTTCCCAGCCTCAAAGTCTTTCCCAATGAGTTAGCTCTTTGCATCAGGTGTCCAAAGTAGGGTTTCAGCTTCAGCATCAGTCAATGAATATTCAGGACTGATTTCCTTTAGGATGGACTGGTTGGATCTCTTTGCAGTCCAAGGGACTCTCAAGAGTCTTCTCCAACAACACAGTTTAAAAGCATCAATTCTTTAGCACTCACCTTTCTTTATGGTCCAACTCTCACATCCACACATGACTACTGGAAAAACCATAGCTTGGACTAGATGGACCTTTGTTGGCAAGGTAATGTCTCTGCTTTTTAATATACTGTCTAGGTTGGTCACAGCTTTTCTTCCAAGGAGCAAGCATCTTTTAATTTCATGGTTGCAGTCACCATCTGCAGCAATTATGGGTCCCAAGAAAATAAAGTCCGCCACTGTTTTCATTGTTTCCTCATCTATTTGCCATGAAGTGATGAGATTGGATGCCATGATCTTCATTTTTTTGAATGTTGAGCTTTAAGCCAACTTTTTCATCTCTTTCACTTTCATCAAGAGGCTCTTTAGTTCCTCTTCACTTTCTTCCATAAGGGTGGTGTCATCTGCATATCTGAGGTTATTGATATTTCTCCCAGCAATCCTGATTCCAGGTTTCTTCAGTCCAGCATTCCAGGTCATTCCAGGTCTTCATCCAGCCCAGCGTTTCTCATGATGTACTCTGCATAGAAGTTAAATAAGCAGTCAATATACAGCCTTGACGTACTCCTTTTCCTATTTGGAATCAGTCTGTTGTTCCATGTCCAGTTCTAATTGTTGCTTCCTGATCTGCACACAGATTTCTCAAGAGGCAGGTTAGGTGGTGTGGTATTCTCATCTCTTTCAGAATTTTCTACAGTTTGTGGTGATCCACACAGTCAAACGCTTTGGCATAGTCAATAAAGCAGAAATAGATGTTTTCTGGAACTCTCTTGCTTTCTCCATGATCCAGTGGATATTGGCAATATGATCTCTGGTTCCTCTGCCTTTTCTAAAACCAGCTTGAACATCTGAAAGTTCATGGTTCACGTATTGCTGAAGCCTGGCTTGGAGAATTTTGAGCATTACTTTACTAGCATGTGAGATGAGTGCAATTGTGCGATAGTCTGAGCATTCTTTGGCATTGCCTTACTTAGGGATTAGAATGAAAACTGACCTTTTCCAGTCCTGTGGCCACTGCTGAGTTTTCCAAATTTCTGGCATATTGAGTGCAGCACTTTAATAGCATCATCTTTTAGGATTTGAAATAGCTCAGCTGGAATTCCAACACGTCTACTAGCTTTGTTTGTAGTGATGGTTTCTAAGGCTCACTTGAGTTTGTCTTCCAGGATGTCTGACTCTAGGTGAGTGATCACACCATTGTGATTATCTGGGTCGTGAAGATCTTTTTTTGTATAGTTCTTCTGTGTATTCTTGCCACCTCTTCTTAATCTCTTCTGCTTCTGTTAGGTCCATACCATTTCTACCCTTTATTGTGCCCATCTTTGCATGACATGTTCCCTTGGTATCTCTAATTTTCTTGAAGAGATCTCTAGTCTTTTCCATTCTATTGTTTTCTTCTATTTCTTTCTCACTCAGGAAGGCTTTCTTGTAGCTTTTTTTCTTATTGCTTTTTTTTTGGCCAGCTATTGATTGTGAATCAAAAATTGTGGCTTAGACAGTAAAGACTCTGCCTTCCAATGCAGAAGATCCAGGTTCAATCCCTGAGTTGGGAACATCCCCAGAGAAGGAAATGGCAACCCACTCCAGCATTCTGGCCTGGCGAATTCCAGGCAAAGACAGAAGAGCCCGGCAGGCTACCATCCACAGGGTTGCAAAGAGTCAGACATGAATGAATGACTAACACATGCACATTGATTGTGAAGGTATCTTTTACTGCTGTAATTATGTAACTATTACTCACCTAATACCATCGTTGGAGAAGGAAATGGGAACCCACTCCAGTATTCTTGCCTAGAGAATCCTGTGGACACAGGAGCCTGGTTGGCTGCTGTCCATAGGGTCGCATAGAGTTGGACACAACTGAAGTGACTTAGCATGTATGAATGCAATACCATTGTATCATGATTGGTCAACAGAAAAATAATAGAAGTCTATTATCACCAAAACTAGGATCTAATTGAAAAACCTGTAATCACTTTTTAAAATCCAGATGCATATCAAAATTATTATCTTGAAATTTTTTGAAAAATACAAATGCTTAGTATTGCTTTTTTTCCCCAGAGCTCCAGATGTTTCTAATGAGCAATCATGTTTAAAAACAACTGTACTATATGATGATCTTTTACTTTTACCTAGTTTGTTTCATTTTTTCTATTTCATATTTAATGCTCCTATTATTTCATTTAGTTTATGTTTTCCAATTTCTTATCTCTTTTTTCCTTTTTTGATGTTCTTTATCAAGTGTAGTAGAATAACTTTTCTATACATATGTATAAATATGTAAATATATTTTACAAAACTTATGAATTTTTGCCTAACTAAAAAATATTATGACATTTTCATTCCACTTGTTGGACTCTATGAATAGAATGCTAGATTTCTATTTTAAAAATAGATATGCCACAAGCAACAAGTCAATATCTTGTAATAACTTATGATGGAAAATAATTTCAAAAATAATATATGTATATTTGTATAACTAAACCACCTTGCTATGCACCTGAAACAATGTAAGTCAACTAGCAGTTCAGTTCCATCGCTCAGTTGTGTCCGACTCTTTGAGACTCCATGGACTGTAGCACAGTAGGCCTCCCTGTCCATCACCAACTCTCACAGCTTGCTTAAACTCATGTCCATAGAGTCAGTGATGTCATCCAACCCATTTCATCCTCTGTCATCCCCTTCTCCTCCTGTCTTCAATCTTTCCCAGCATCAGGGTCTTTTCCAAGGAGTCAGTTCTTTGCATCAGGTGGACAAAGTATTGGAGCTTCAGTTTCAGCATCAGTCCTTCCAATGAATATTTAGGACTGATTTCCTTTAGGATTGACTGGTTGCATCTCCTTGCAGTCCAAGGGACTCTTGGGAGTCTTCTCCAGCATCAGAGTTCAAAAGCATCAATTCTTTGGAGCTCAGCTTTCTTTATGGTCCAAATCTTACATCCATATATGACTACTGGAAAAACCATAGCTTGGACTATACAGACCTTTGCTGGCAAAGCAATGTCTCTGCTTTTTAATATGCTGTCTAGGTTTATCATAGCTTTTCTTCCAAGGAGCAAACATCTTTTAATTTCATGGCGGCAATCATCATCTGCAGTGATTTTGGAACCCAAGGAATTAAGTCTATGACTGTTTCCATTGTTTCATCATCTATTTGCCATGAAGTGATGGAATTGGATGCCATGACCTTCACTTTTTGAATGTTGAATTTTAAACCAGCTTTTTCACTCTCCTTCAGTAAAATATATATATTATATATAATATACATATATATATAAATATCTCCCCAAAAGAGCAAGATATTAGAGAAAGGTATATTGTGAGAATAAGAACAAGGGAAATACAGAAACAGAATAAAAGATTCAATAACAGGTTGGAAGGCAATGTTGAGGATATATCTTAGAAATAAAACAAAACCAGAAAACATGAAAATAGGAGAGAAAAAATAAGAAAATAATGGAATCAGATGAGTCCCAATATCCCTTAATAAGAGTTCCAAAAACTAATTCAGATAAAATAAACAGGAAATAAATTATTAAATAATTACTAGTATGTGATTAGGACTAGAATGGAAGTAGTTTCAAAGTGCTGACTTTGAGGAAAACACTTAAACTGATAGGTTAGCTATGTGTTATACTATATTAAGACAAGTTTTAGATATGTAATATTATGGAAATAAATTAACAATAAGAATATAGAAAACTAAGTAAACAAAATCAAATTGGACAATGGGGGGAAGTAAGTTGTATAAGAAAATAAATTTAATTATAAAATAATATATTGCTTACACTCTCATAATAATGTAACACTAAATATATATTTAACCCAAATCTGGCCTGGCTTGTAGGGAATGGAATAAGGGAAATGTGGGGAATGTACTGGAGGAGGTAATGCCAAGCTCCAACTTCCCTGGTAAAGTGTTGTGTCAAGAGATAGTGTCTCAAATTGGAATAGCAAATGCAGCTGTAAAAGTGTGCTACTGAAAACAGAGATTAAAACCAGAAAAAAAAAGTAAAGAGTAAAAAGGGAAATAAGAATCAGAAGGTAGGGCGGGGTGGAACAGATGCCTAGGAAGTTCCTCATAAGCTTTGTACTACTGCTTTACTTTAACTGTAGTTATATTCTATTTTGATTAAAAACTAATTTGAAAATGCAGCTAACCATTGAGCAACAGGTTGGAACTGCTTGGGTCTACTCATATGCCAGTATTTTTAAAAATAATACTCCAATACCTCATGATCCATGGTTGGTTAAATCCATGGATGCAGAACTATGGATATAGATGGCTGACTACGATATTTGAGCATCTGTGGATTTTGGTATCCATGACAGTCTTGAAACCAATACCCCACAGGTACCAAGGAATGACTATAAGTAAATAGTGATCACAATGCACTCTGAAAAAATTCAAGCAATGAAGAATAGTCCTACCAAAAATGTAATTTTCTTTCCATCCCCGACTGCCCAAGGTGATGTATCCTCTCTAGTCGTTCAGTGTATATACTTCAGGTCATTTCTTTTTCCCACACTTGCAAAATACAGCTAAGTAAAAGAAATGGCTTGGGGGTAAGTAGTTGTTATGCTTAATTCTGTGTCAACGTGGATATGACGTGGTATCCAGATATTTGGTTAAACACTATTCTAGATGTTTCAGTGAAGAAATTTTTGAGGTGGGATTAATATTAAATCATTACACTTTGGGTAAATCAGATAATGCTCCATATGGTGGGTGGGCCACATCTAATCAGCTGAAGACATTAAGGGCAAAGACCAAAAGCCCTAAGGGAAGAAGAAATTTTGCCTCTGAGCCTGTTTTTGAACACAAATTGAAATTTGTTCCAGGGTCTTCAGCCTGCCAGCCCACCTTGCAGATTTTGCCTTTGCTTCCATAGTCATTAGGGCCTGTTCCTTAAAATACATCTCTCTTTCGATTGATATTTACCATCTCTTGTGTTTATAGACACACATCCGACTGGTTCTGTTTCTCTGGAGAATCTGACTAGTGTAAGAGTGTTTTTAGGGATATACCGAGAGTAGAGTTGCAAGCTGAGAGGGATGAGTCTGAACTACGTAATATAGGACATGCTCTAAAGAAATCCTCAGCACAGAAAATGAAAAAGCAGAGATAAACTGACAGGTGTTTTGTGTGAATGCAGCATAGGGAAATGCATAGAGAGGATCATTAAGATGAAACATCTTTGTAATTTTAATAGTAATTTAAGAGATGACATGCTGGTGGTATGTTCAATGAACACAGCTGCGATTCTTCTCTCAGTCAAGCCACACACTGAAGAAAAATTTGGAAGAGAAGCCAGAATAGTAGAAAGTAGTAAGGAGTCAAATTAGCTTATTCTTAAATCCCTAAAGACAGAGTTGGTTTCGAGTCTTTATTCTATCTTGAATTTGCTGTGTTGTCTTGGACAGGTTATTTCATTTCTCAAATCTTGTGTTCCCACTTCTATAAAAAGGGGGATAATTATACCTCTCTTACAAGGTTATGGAGATAATTACATAAGAGAAGCTATGTGAATGTAAAATCCACATTATGTTGGGCAAGATGTCATTAACCAGTAATGAATATTAGTTGCTTCCAGGGAACATTGCAAAGGACACCAGGTCCTAAGTGAATTTTCTTGGCAGGGGGAGTTCTATTTCTCTCTCGTCACCACAGGGGACAGAGGGGGAGAGAAGAAAGAGGGGTTGGGGGAGGAGGGGCCTGGTCACCAGGAAATAAACCAGCTGCCACTTATAAAGGGTGTGTAGGCAGTATGTCGAAGTTAGTGAGACATAGAGCTTGAGCTACAGGGGAAGCTAAGAGGGCCTGGAGAAAATACTTTTTTCCTCTAGTCCTCATTTGTGCAATGAAGTTAACTTTTTCTTAGGACTTCCCCAGCTAGCACCAGAATTGCTCTGGGGAGAGAACCACCTTTGACCTGTGCTCTTCATTCCCTCTTAGTGCAAAGCACTGTGGAAAGCAAGATGCCAGAGGACTGTGAAGCCGCTAAGCATGGGATGAAGAGAGGGATTTGTCATTTGGTTTTCCCAGCTCTAAATGAAAGGGGGCAAACGTGGGTAAAGGTCAGAGAGAAGGAGGGAGGAGAGCCAGCAAGATAGAAAGAAAACTGGGAAGGTGAGAGGAGTCAATGAAACCCTTGGTGGCAGTGGGACTGGGGAAGGACTGTTCCACAGGACTGCGCTCCTTTAAGGTATTTGCTTTGCTGGGATGCAAATTCATATTGCCACTGTTTCCCCATTGGACTTCAGTGTGTGTTGGATGCTAAGAGGGGCTTTCAGCTGTATGCTGGTACTTTTACTCTCAGGAGCATATACTTTGAAATCCTCAGGGCAGAAGATGTTGCATGCACCCCACAATCCGCAAGGAACTTCTTGTTTTCAGTAAATTCACTTTTTCAACCTTATTTTCATTCCTTTTTAAAAATAAGTATTTTCCTACAATTATTTCTCAGCATGCTGCTGCTGCTAAGTCGCTTCAGTCGTGTCCAACTCTGTGTGACCCCATAGACTGCAGCCCACCAGGCTCCACTGTCCCTGGGATTCTCCAGGCAAGAACACTGGTGTGAGTTGCCATTTCCTTCTCTAATTTCTCAGCATACCATCTACCAAAACATGCTTTTTTCATCATAATGGGAGGTATTACCGTCCTTTCCTCCCACCTTCTGGAGAAGGCAATGGCACCCCACTCCAGTATTCTTGCCTGGAAAATTCCATGGACAGAGGAGCCTGGTAGGCTGCAGTCCATGGGGTCGCTAAGAGTCGGACATGACTGAGTGACTTCACTTTCACCTTCACTTTCACTTTCTGCTCCCTACTTAATTCCTATCAAGGTTCATTCAGCTCAATAGCCACTTCTTCCAGGAAACCCTTCTGATTAGTCCAGCCCAGATCCAGCCTCTTCTCTACCCACCCCACTCTCCAACATTAATGGGAACATTTCATGCAAAGATGGGCTCGATAAAGGACAGAAATGATATGGACCTAACAGAAGCAGAAGATATTAAGAAGAGGTGGCAAGAATACACAGAAGAACTGTACAAAAAAAGAGCTTCACAACCCAAATAATCACAATGGTGTGATCACTCACCTAGAGTCAGACATCCTGGAATGTGAAGTCAATTGGGCCTTAGAAAGCATCACTACAAACAAAGCTAGTGGAGGTGATGGAATTCCAGTTGAGCTATTTCAAATCCTGAAAGATGATGCTGTGAAAGTGCTGCACTCAATATGCCAACAAATTTGGAAAACTCAGCAGCGGCCACAGGACTGGAAAAGGTCAGTTTTCATTCCAATCCCAAAAAAAGGCAATGCCAAAGAATGCTCCAACTACCGCACAATTGCACTCATCTCACATGCTAGTAAAGTAACGCTCAAAATTCTCCAAGCCAGGCTTCAGCAATACGTGAGCCATGAACTTTCAGATGTTCAAGCTGGTTTTAGAAAAGGCAGAGGAACCAGAGATCAAATTGCCAACATCTGCTGGATTATTGAAAAAGCAAGAGAGTTCCAGAAAACATCTATTTCTGCTTTATGGACTATGTCAAAGCCTTTGACTGTGTGGATCACAATAAACTGTGGAAAATTCTGAAAGAGATGGGAATTCCAGACCACCTGACCTGCTTCTTGAGAAACCTATATGCCAGTCAGGAAGAAACAGTTAGAACTGGACATGGAACAGACTGGATCCAAATAGGAAAAGGAGTACGTCAAGGCTGTATATTGTCACCCTGATTATTTAACTTATATGTAGAGTACATCATGAGAAACGCTGGGCTGGAAGAAGCACAAGCTGGAATCAAGATTGCTGGGAGAAATATCAATAACTTCAGATATGCAGATGGCAGAAAGTGAAGAGGAACTAAAAAGCCTCTTGATGAAAGTGAAAGAGGAGAGTGAAAAAGTTGGCTTAAAGCTCAACATTCAGAAAACTAAGATCATGGCATCTGATCCCATCACTTCATGGGATAGATGGGGAAACAGAGGAAACAGTGGCTGACTTTATTTTGGGGGTCTTCAAAATCACTGCAGATGGTGACTGCAGCCATGAAATTAAAAGACGCTTACTCCTTGGAAGGAAAGTTATGACCAACCTAGATAGTATATTGAAAAGCAGAGATATTACTTTGCCAACTAAGGTCCATCTAGTCAAGGCTATGGTTTTTCCAGTGGTCATGTATGGATGTGAGAGTTGGACTGGGAAGAAAGCTGAGTGCCAAAGAATTGATGCTTTTGAACTGTGTTGTTGGAGAAGACTCTTGAGGGTCCCTTGGACTGCAAGGAGATCCAACCAGTCCATCCTAAAGGAGATCAGTCCTGGGTGTTCATCGGAAGGACTGATGCTAAAGCTGAAATCCAATAATTTGGCCACCTCATGCGAAGAGTTGACTCATTGGGAAAGACCCTGATGATGGGAGGGATTGTGGGCAGGAGGAGAAGGGGACAACAGAAGATGAGATGGCTGAGTGGCATCACTGACTCGATGGACATGAGTCTGAGTGAACTCCGGGAGTTGGTGATGGACAGGGAGGCCTGGTGTGCTGCGATGCATGGGGTCGCAGAGTCAGACACGACTGAGCGACTGAAATGAACTGAACTGAATTGAATCAATGATTAGTCCCTACCTTTTCAGATGCATTTACCTTAGTCTCTAGGCCCCTGCAGGAAGGGGCCAGTAAACTTAATGAAGTGAAAGTCACTCAGTTGTGTCTGACTCTTTGCGACCCCATGGACTATACAGTCCATTGAATTCTCCAGGTTAGAATACTGGAGAGGGTAGCCTTTCTCTTCTCCGGGGGATCTTCCCAACCCAGGGATCAAACCCAGGTCTCCCTCATTGCAGAAGGATTCTTTAACAGTGAGCCACAAAGGAAGCCCAAGAATACTGGCGTGGGTAGCCTATTCCTTTTCCAGTGGATCTTCCTGACCCAGGAGTTGACCTGGGGTCTCCTGCACTGCAGGTGGATTCTTTACCAACTGAGCTGTCAAGAGACCAAAACCATCAGAGAGTGTCATTGTTTAATGTTGTAGAGACAAATGACAAGGAAGCTGAGTCTCTCAACTTTTCAGCTGTTTTAAGAATAACAAAATCTGGTTAATTCTCATTTTTTTGATCTTTTATACTAATTTTGTGTCACAATCCTTTGGCTGATACTCTCAGGTTAATCTTCATCATAATGACAAGCTACAGAACATGTCATTTTGGAAGGTTAGGACTTGGGCTCCAGTGAGTAGAACAGATCTCTGGTGCTTATCAAATGTTTATTGAGGTATCTCTCAAAAAGGACTCCGTTTTAATAATAAGTATAGTTTTCTGGACATAACACTTTTTGCTAAGGGTCTTCAATCAATACCTCTCACAGTTAACAGCAAGGATGGGTGCATCCATCCAATTATTTTATTGATCGTTCTATAAATATAGAAACAATGATATTCTGAAGCCACAAATTTGCCCATAGAAACACTTGGCTTTGCTCTTTCTTGATCACTCTTGGTTTCATATGATACTATAAAAAAAAAAATCAGTGATGATGACAAGCTATGCTCCCTCTGGGGCACATTTTGCTTCTAGCTTCACTGGTTGAGCATTGTTTGGGGATAGCCCAGCACAACATTTTATAAGTGCATTACTTGGAAGAAAAATATTCTTGGCCGACTTCAACAAAATTCACCACAGATTACTACTACATAAATTTAAAAAGGACAATGTCATGAAAATGAAACACTAGTGTTTTATAGAATATTAAACATCCCTCTCACCAGAGCATATACGTTTTTAACCAGAAAAAAGGAAGCTTTTTAGAAAGTTGTTGCTATCACCTGGGTATCTTGACTGTATCAAAGAGTTGGTAATCAGAAAAGGGATACAGAGACAAAGGAAGAACAGTCAACAAACAATAATGCAGCTTTGGGTCAGGGTCCTGGTTCCAAATTCAAGGGATACATATAATATCTTTGAGCTCGTTATAGAAAAAAAAAAAAAAAATCTAACAAATGGGAGATGTTAGCATTCTATTTCCAAAGAAGATCAGTTTAATAACCTTGAGAAGCTCATCAGCAGACCATTTGAAGTCAGATTAAAAGACTGTAGTCCCTGTACATGCCCTGATCCTTATCAGCAACCATTGCTATAAAATTCCTCACCAAATCCTCCTGGGTGGGGACATAGTTTTTCAGGGCACAAGCTGGCTATGTCCCCCTTTGCCTGGCAAAGTAATTCTTTTCTACTTCACCCAAAACTCTGAGATTCGATTCAGCACCAGTGCACAGCAGACTGGAGAAGGAAATGGCCACCCACTCCAGTATTCTTGCCTGGAGAAGCTCAAGGACAGGGGAGCCTGGCAGGCTACCATCCATGGGACTGTGAAGAGTCAGACATGACTCAAGTGACTGAACATGAGCATCCATAGAAGCCAAGTTTATGGCATCACTTATAGAATACAAGGGGCTTCCCTGGTAGCTCAGATGGTAAGGAATCTGCCTGCAATGTGGGAGACCCAGGTTTGATCCCTGGGTTGGGAAGATTCCCCTGGAGAAGAGAATGTCTACCGACTCCAGTATTTTTGCCTGGACAGAACAGCCCGACAGGGCTATAGTTCATGTGGTCAGAAAGAGTCAGACATGCCAGAGAAACTAACGCTTTTACTTTCATAGAAAACAAATGAACAATACATACGGTTGTAGAAAAAAGTATTTCTAAGAACCTGTTCCCTGTTCTCTTGGAAAGAAAGCCTCTGCTGTCTAGGACACAGTTGTAACAGTGACCTGTCTACACACATCTCTACCAGCTGTTACAAACGTTAGAGTATATGAAAATTATATTAGATGTTAATTAAAATATGGATTCTTGTCCACTCTGCAATAATTTATGTGAATACATTTGTAGTTTTTCAAGTAGCCATGTACAGATGTGACAGCTGGACAATAAAAAAGGCTGAGCACTGAAGAATTGATGCCTTTGAACTGTGGTATTGGAGAAGACTCTTGGGAGTTCCTTGGACTGCAAGGAGATCCAACCAGTCAATCCTAAAGGAAACCAACTCTGAATATTCATTGGAAGGACTGATGCTGAAGCTTAAGCTCCAATACTTTGGCCACCTGATGTGAAGAGCCTACTCATTGGAAGAGACCCTGATGCTGGGAAAGATTGAGGGCAGGAGGAGAAGGGGACGACAGCGGATGAGACGGTTGGATGGCATCACAGACTCAATGGACACGAGAGTGGACTCTGGGAGATGGTGAAGGACAGGAAAGACTGGCGTGCTGTAGTCCACGGGGTCACAGAGTTGGACATGACTGAGCATCTGAATAACAACAAGCATTCTTATATTAACTTCAGCCCAGATGAAGAGTTGTGGAACCACGCATGCTTTAAGATACACTGCTTGGATCTTGGACAACATAGGGCCTATGCTCTCCATAGTGAGAAATGGAAATAAATTTGATGGGTCTCCTGCAAATATTGTTCAGGACCTGAGCCAGTCTGGGTTCTGAGGCTGTTAATCATGCCTGCAACAGCACCCTGCAGTAGGGAAGGACAGGCTCTAATTTGAAAATTTCCAGTAAAGGAGGTTTGCTACATCAAAACAGGAAAACACTTCAGTGCTGTGTGTCTGCTGGTTCAGTTGTGTGGATAAGTTTAAATTAAATAAACTGCATTTGATGTAAATTGAGAAGGTCGGACTGGGCAGGTTGTTGCAGACATTGAGTCCTTACAATGATTAATTTTAGCGGGGGGGGGGCATTTCCTAAATGATCCTAAAACATAGGATCATTTTTATTATTGGGGTGCAGTGCTAGCAGGATAAGAAGCATCCTAAGACAGTGTGCTTTATGTTCTATTCTCTTTGGTGTAAAAAAGGTCACTGACTCTATAGTTGCTGGGTTCTGAATTTGAATCTTGGCTCTGCCACTTTAGCTTTGCAAACTTGGGCAAGATACTAAGTTTCAATAAAATTTCCTGTATTGAGGTTTATTAAGGAATCAAAGAAATCCTACTTGGAGATGGCAAGGCACAGCTGTGGTGAGTTCTCATCCTCTCTTCCTTCCTAATATTTCCTTTCTTGATTGACAGCATGACTATGTAGCAAGTCATCCAAACTAGAAGGTTCAGGGTCATTTAAAAAAATTCACTCCCTTCGGTTCTTATCCAATTAGTCAGTAAGTCAATTAACTCTGCTCCTAGGAATCTCAGCAATGCCATCTGCTCTGTCAGCCCTTTTAATACTTGATGCTGCCTCTATCTAGATTGTTCTCCCTCTTCTATGCCTCTATAGGAGGGTGATGTATCCTGCTTTTACAGTGCTACACACTTTTGATCATTCAGCGCTGCACAGGCTTCCTATGGGTAATAACACTGCACACCTCAACTAGACCCTATAGTTCAGCTCTTTCTTCATTCGGATCCTGACTCTAGGAGTTAGAGTGACCTTTTAACACAAGCTTTGGGTGGAGTCTTGAAGATGGTCATGATCCTTCATATATCTATTATATACCCCTGCTCTCTTCCTGAGACTCCTAAAGCCTGTACAAAACAGTGCCCACTGCCAGCCTGCACCCTGCTGCTTACCCCTGAGGAAGGAAAAAGGAATCACCCCTTTCACAGGTATCTTAGGTCAGCTAAAGTGAAGGCACTATTTTCATTTGACTTAAAGGAGTTTCCTGTGAGTGTGTATAACAAAGGGAATCATGATAAAAAGAGCACCTATGCTAATGAGGAATGTGGCAGCGTAGAAAAAAATCAAAAGACATTGACAGAGAAAAAAAATCTCTGAAAGTAGGGAAACCTGAATTGTGGATTCAAGGAAGAAAAACATTTCAAATGATTTCTCTTGAAGCATATCTACTCCACCTCCCTACCTTGTGAGTGAGTGAAAGTCGCTCAGTCGGGTCCATCTCTTTGCGACTCCATGGACTATACAGTCTACGGAATTCTCCAGGCCAGAATCCTGGAGTGGGTAGTATACTTTCCCTTCTCCGGGGGATCTTCTCAACCCAGGGATCAAACCCAGGTCTTCTGCATTGCAGGTGGATTCTTTACCAGCTGAGCCACAAGAGAAGCACAAGGGAAGCATAAGGGAAGCCACAAGGGAAGCCTCCCTACCTTGGTTCCTCCAAATAGTTTATGAAAGCGAAACAGCAAACAGTAAAATTATACAAAATAGGAAGTGATGATCAAAAAGAACAAGAACGTTGTTGCCTTATTCTTGTTGCTGCCAATTCCTAGAGCCAAGTTCTGAAAGATCAGATGCCACTTACTGAGAGCACAATTAAATACTCAGTGGTGGCAAACTTAGAACTGTCAGGAAAAGAAAAGCAGTGCACACAGGCCCTAGGGACCTCTCCATTGTACATGGTCAGGAAATCTGTCCTCAATAGGGTTAAACATATTTAGGATCAGACAATAGTGAAGAGATTTATTCAGACATTTCCCAAATACAAAATAGCCTCATGAAGTTACTACAAGAAAGTGTTCTGGGATTCCGGCAGAGGTGTGAATCCTTTTGTAACATCATGACAAGGAGGCTTTCTGTGACGCTAGTTACCTGCTGCTTTATTATTCCATCTTTCTTTTTAAATTCATCTGTGGCCAGAAGTGCTGATGCAAAATAAAGAAATAAGCCCCCTAAAAGAAGGTGCAGTTAATCATGAAGTTAGATAGAAAGAGAACTAGTTAAGTGGTCTAGAAACTTTTCTGAAAATAAATATTATGAGGAACTTATCAGACATTCCAAAAACGCAGTAACTGACCCTGATGGAGCACCTAATTCATGCTAGGCTCAAGTAGAGTTATGCTACACTACTGATGAATCCAAGCAGGACCCTGTGGGCTTCCTGGGCATGGAAGCCTTTCAGTCTCCCATTCCCAGTTTGTAGGTAACAGATTCCAGATTTCATGACCTTCCTGATTCTCAAAGGGCAGATTCAAACAGTTGTTAATCAGGGTAGGAAGGGGACATGCAAACAAGGGAGGAACAGCCAAGAAATAATAGAGCAGCCTTGGGGCAGGGTCCGGCTTCAGCACTAAGGAATACTCATAATAATATCTTTGCCTTCTACAAGATCTATAATCTCAGAACCTCCAGAATAAAAACAACAATCACAGAACCCTAACCAAAAATGATCACATGGATCACAGCCTTATGTAACTCAATGAAATAATGACCCATGCTGTGCTGGGCTATCCAAGATGAACAAGTCACGGTGGAGAGTTCTGACAAAACGGGGAGAAGGGAATGGCAAACCACTTCAAAATTCTTGTCTTGAGAACACCATGAACAGTCTGAGAAGGAAATAAGATATGACACTGGAAGATCAGCCCCTCAGGTCAGTACATGTCCAGTATACTACTGGGGAAGAGTGGTGAAATAACTCCGGAAATAATAAAGAGGCTGGGCCAAAGCAGAAATGACATCCAGTTGTGGATGTGTCTGGTGGGAAAGTAAAGTCCAATGCTGTAAAGAATAATATTGCATAGGAACCTGTAATATTAGGTTCAAGAGTTAAGGCAAATTGGACACGGTCAAGCAGGAGATGACAAGGGTGAATGTTGACATTTTAGAAATCAGTGAAGTAAAATGGACAGGAACGGGTGAATTTGATTCAGATGACCACTATATCTATTACTGTGGGCAAGAATCGCATAGAAGATATGGAGTAGCCCTCAGGTTAACAAAAATGTCTGAAATGCAGTACTTGAGTGCAATCTCAGAAATGACAGAATGATCGCTGTTTGTTTCCAAGGCAAACCATTCAACATCACAGTAATCCAAGACGGTGCCCCAACCACTAATGCCGAAGAGGCTGAAGTCAAATGGTTTTATGAAGACCTCCAAGACCTTCTATAACTAACACCAAAAAAGATGTCCTTTTCATCAAAGGGGACTGGAATGGAAAGTGGGAAGTCAAGATACCAGGAGTAACAGGAAAATTTGCACTTGGAGTATAAAATGAAGCAGGGCAAAGGCTAACAGAGTTTTGTCAAGAGAACGTATTGGTCATAGCAAACGTCTTCTTCCAACAACACAGATGACTCTCCACATGGACATCATCAAATGGTCAATACTGAAATTGGGATTGATTATCTTCTTTGCAGCCGAAGATGGAGAAGCTCTATAAAGTCAGCAAAAACAAGACTGGGAGCTGACTATGGCACAGATCATGAACTCCTTATTGCCAAACTGAGGCTTAAATTGAAGAAAGTAGGGAAAACCACTAGGCCATTCAGGTATGACCTAAATCAAATCCCTTACAATGGAGGTGACAAATAGATTCAAGGGATCATATCTGATAGAGTGTCTGAAGAGCTTAGATGGAGGTTCCTAACATGGTACACCTTAGAAACATCACTACGAACAAAGCTAGTGGAAGCGATGAAATTCCAGCTGAGCTATTTCAAATCCTGAAAGATGATGCTGTTAAAGTGCTGTGCTCAATATGTCAGCAATTTGGAAAACTCAGCAGTGGCCACAGGACTGGAAATGGTCAGTTTTCATTCCAATCCCAAGGAAGGGCAATGCCAAAGAATGTTTAAACTATCGCACGATTGCCCTCATTTCACATGCTAGCAAAGTAATGCTCAAAATTTTCCAAGCAAGGCTTCAACAATACATGGACCGAGAACTTCC
The DNA here is from genome assembly GCF_014754425.2 of Oryx dammah. Classification (NCBI taxonomy): domain Eukaryota; kingdom Metazoa; phylum Chordata; class Mammalia; order Artiodactyla; family Bovidae; genus Oryx; species Oryx dammah. Next base: position 120,232,030 of record NW_024070211.1, on the reverse strand, counting down.
AGATGTACAAGCTCAATTTAGAAAAGGCAGAGGAGCCAGAGATCAAATCATCAACATCAAATTGATCATAGAAATAGCAAGAATTCCAGACAGACATCTACTTCTGCTTCATTGAGTACACTAAAGCCTTTGACTCTGTGGATCACAACAACCTGCAGAAAAATTATTAAAGATAAAGGACTACCAGACCACTTTACCTGCCTCCTGAGAAATCTGTTTGCAGGTCAAGAAGCAACAGTTAGAACCAGATATGGGACAATGGACTAGTTTCCAAATTAGGAAAGTAGTACATCAAGCCTGTATATTGTCACTCTGCTTATTTAACCTATATGCAGAGTACATCATGAGAAATGAGACTGTATATTATCACCCTCCTTATTTCACTTATATGCAAAGTATATCATGCAAAATGCCAGGCTGGATGAAGCAAAAACTGGCATCAAGTTTAGGGGGAGAAATATCAATGACCTCAGATATGCAGATGACATCACCTGTATGGCAGAAAGTGAAGAGGAACTAAAGAGCCTCTTGATGAAGGTTAAAGAGAAGAGTGAAAAAGCTGGCTTAAAACTCAACATTCAAAAAATAAAGATCTTGAGAAAGAAGAATGGAACTGGAGGAATCAACCTGCCTGACTTCAGGCTCTACTACAAAGCCACAGTCTTTAAGACAGTATGGTACTGGCACAAAAACAGAAATATAGATCAGTGGAACAAAATAGAAAGCCCAGAGATAAATCAGCACACTTATGGACACCTTATCTTCGACAAAGGAGGCAAGAGTATACAATGGAGTAAAGACAATCTCTTTAACAAGTGGTGATGGGAAAACTGGTCAACCACTTGTAAAAGAATGAAACTAGATCACTTTCTAACACCACACACACAAAAATAAACTCAAAATGGATTAAAGATCTAAACGTAAGACCAGAAACTATAAAACTCCTAGAGGAGAACATAGGCAAAACACTCTCCGACATAAATCACAGCAGGATCCTCTATGATCTACCTCCCAGAATACTGGAAATAAAAGCAAAAATAAACAAATGGGACCTAATTAAAATTAAAAGCTTCTGCACAACAAAGGAAACTATAAGTAAGGTGAAAAGACCGCCTTCTGAATGGGAGAAAACAATAGCAAATGAAGCAACTGACAAACAACTAATCTCAAAAATATACAAGCAACTTATGCAGCTCAATTCCAGAAAAATAAACGACCCAATCAAAAAATGGGCCAAAGAACTAAATAGGCATTTCTCCAAAGAAGACATACAGATGGCTAACAAACACATGAAAAGATGATCAACATCACTCATTATTAGAGAAATGCAAATCAAGACCACAATGAGGTACCATTTCACACCAGTCAGAATGGCTGCGATCCAAAAATCTACAAGCAATAAATGCTGGAGAGCATGTGGAGCAAAGGGAACCCTCTTACACTGTTGGTGGGAATGCAAACTAGTACAGCCACTATGGAGAACAGTGTGGAGATACCTTAAAAAATTGCAAATACAACTGCCTTATGACCCAGCAATCCCACTGCTGGGCATACACACCAAAGAAACCAGAATTGAAAGAGACACGTGTATCCCAATGTTCATCGCAGCATTGTTTATAATAGCCAGGACATGGAAGCAACCTAGATGTCCATCAGCAGATGAATGGATAAGAAAGCTGTGGTACATATACACAATGGAGTATTACTCAGCCATTAAAAAGAATAAATTTGAATCAGTTCTAATGAGATGGATGAAACTGGAGCCGATTATACAGAGTGAAGTAAGCCAGAAAGAAAAACACCAATACAGTATACTGACACATATATATGGAATTTAGAAAGATGGTAATGATGACCCTGTATGCGAGACAGCAAAAGAGATACAGATGTATAGAACGGACTTTTGGATTCTGAAGGAGAAGGAGAGGGTGGGATGATTTGGGAGAATGGCACTGAAACATGTATACTATCATGTAAGAAATGAAGTGCCAGTCTATGTTCGATGCAAGATACAGGATGCTTGGGGCTGGTGCACGGGGATGATCCAGAGAGATGATATGGGGTAGGAGGTGGGAGGGGGATTCAGGATTGGGAGCTTGTATACATACACCCGTGGTGGATTCATGTCAATGTATGGCAAAACCAATACAGTACTGTAAAGTAAAATAAAGTAAAAATAAAATTAAAAAAAAATAAATAAATTACAAGGAAAATAAATAAATAAAGATCATGGCATCTAGTCCCATCACTTCATGACAAATAGATGGGAAAACAATGGAAACAGTGAGAGACTTTATTTGGGGGGGCTCTAAAAATCACTGCAGGTGGTGACTGCAGCCATGAAATTAAAAGATGCTTGCTCCTTGGAAGAAAAGCTATGATAAACCTAGACAGCATATTAAAAAGCAGAGACATTATTACTTTGCCAACAAAGGTCCATCTAGTCAAAGCTATTGTTTTTCCAGTAGTCACACATGGATATGAGAGTTGGACCATAAAGAAGGCTAAGCGCCGAAGAATTGATGCTTTTGAACTGTAGTGTTGGAGGAGACTCTTGAGAGTTCTTTGGACTGCAAGGAGATCAAGCCAGTCATGTCAAAGGAAATCAATCCTGAATATTCATTGGAAGGACTGATGCTGAAGCTGAAGTTCCAGTACTTTGGCCACCTGATGCGATGAGCTGATTAATTAGAAAAGACCCTGATGCTAGCAAAGACTGAAGGTAAGAGGAGAAGGGGATGACAGAGAACAAGATGGTTGGATGGCATCAATGACTCAATGGACATGAGTTTGAGCAAGCTCTGGGAGATGGTGAAGGATAGGCAAGGTGTGCTGCAGTCCATGGGGGTCACAGAGTTGGACATGACTGAGTGACTGAAGAAAAACATTGTACAAGAGGTGGTGACCAAAAACATCCCAAGAAAAATAAATACAAGGATGCAAAACGGTTGTCTGAGGAGGCCTTACAAACAGCAGAGAAAAGAGTGAAGCAAAAGGCAGAGAAAGGGAAAAATATACCCAAATGAATGCAGAGTTCCAGAGAACAGCAAGGAGAGATAAGAAAGCCTTCCTAAGTGATCAACGCAAAGAAACAGAGGAAAAGACTATAATGGAAAAGACTAGACATCTCTTTGAGAAAATAGGAGATAGCAAGGGAACATTTCATGCAAACACAGGCACAATAAAGAACTGAAATGGCAAATACCTAACAAAAACAGAAGAGATTAAGAAGAGGTTAAGAAGAGGCAAGAATACACAGAACTGTATAAAAAAAAGGTCTTAATGACCCCCAAAACCACAACGGTGTGGTCACTCACCTCAAGCCAAACATCCTCAAATGTGAAGTTAAGTGGGCCTTTGGAAGTATTACTATGAACAAAGCTAATGGAGGTGATGGAATTCCAGCTGAGCTATTTCAAATCCTGAAAGATGATGCTCTTAAAGTGCTGCACTCAATATGCCAGCAAATTTAGAAAACTCAACCATGGCCACAGGACTGGAAAAGGTCAGTTTTCATTCCAATCCCAAAGAAAGGCAATGTCAAAGAATGTTCAAAGTACTGCATAATTGTACTCATTTCACAGGCTAGCAAGATAATGCTCAAAATTCTTCACGCTAGGCTTCAACAGTCTGTGAACTGAAAATTTTCATATGGCACAACCTGGATTTAGAAAAGGCAGAGGAACCAGAAATCAAATTGCCAATGTCTGTTGGATCACAGAAAAAGCAAGAGAATCTCAGAAAAACATCTACTTTTGCTTCACTGACTATGCTAAAGCCTTTGACTGTGTGGATCACAACAAACTATAAAAAATTCTTAAAGGCATGGGAATACCAGACCACCTTACCTGCCTGCTAAGAAACCTGCATGCAGGTTGAGAAGCAACAGTTAGAACAGGACATGCAACAATGGTCTGGTTCAAAACTGGGAAAGGAGTACGTCAAAGCTGTATATTGACACTCTGCTTAATTAACTTCTATGCAGAGCACATTGTGAAAAATGCTGGGGTAGATGAAGCACAAGCTGGAATCAAGATTGATGAGAGAAATATCAACAGCCTCAGATATGCAGATAATACCATTCTAATGGCAGAAAGCAAAGAGGAACTAAAGAGCCACCTGATGCAGGTGAAAGGAAAGTAAAAACAGCTGGTTTAAAATTCAACATTCAAAAAACCAAGATCATGGCATCTGGTCCCATCACGTAATGTGAAATAGATGGGGAAACAATGGAAACAGTGGCAGACTTTATTTTCTTGGCTCCCTAATCACTGCAGATGGCGATTACAACCATGAAATTTAAAAGATGCATGTTCCTTGGAAGAAAAGCTATGGCAAATCTAGACAGAGTATTAAAAAGCAGAGACATCATTTCGCCAACAAAGGTCCATTTAGTCAAAGATATGGTTTTTCCAGTAGTCATGTATGGATGTGAGAATTGGACTATAAAGAAACCTGAGCATCGAAGAATTGATGCTTTTGAACTGTGGTGCTGGAGAAGACTCCTGAGAGTCCCTTGGGCTGCAAGGAGATCCAACCAGTCCATTCTAAAGGAAATTAACTCTGAATTTTCATTGGAAGGACTGATGCTGAAGCTCCCATACTTCAGCCATCTGATTTGGAGAGATGACTCATGAGAAGATACCCCGATGCTGGGAGATATAGAACACAGGAGGAGAAAGGGTCGATAGAGGAGATATGGTTGGATAGCATCACAGACTTAATGGACCTGAGTTTGAGTAAACTCCAAGAAATAGTGAAGGATGGAAATGTGGCAGGTTGCAGCTCATGTGGTCCCAACAGTTGGTGAGGGCTTAGCTACCCAACAAGAACAAATGAACACAAAAACAAGTGAAGTTAGCATTCTTCACTCCAGAGAAGACCACCTGAGGTCAGATTAAAAAAACTAGAGAAACTCATCAAGAGATTACTTGAGACCAGATTAAAGGAGTGCAGGCCCTGCACACACACTCTCATCATTAACTCTGCCCTTCAACCACTGCTATAAAACTCATCAAATTCTCCCAGGTTGGGATACACAGTTTGAGAGCAGGAGCTCACTGTGTCCCTTTTTGCCTGGCAAAGTAATAAAGTTATTCTTTTCTGCTGAACCCAAAACTCTGCCTCCAAGATTCAATTCAGCGCTGGTACACAGAGGCTACGTTTTCAGTATCTCTGACAACCTGAATCTCATTACAGCAACCTTAAAAAATAAGTATTACTGTAATGTATATCTTATAGATGAAAAATCTAAACCAGAGAAGTAATTTACTCTAGATAAACAGCTCATGTAATTAACTGCCAAACTACATGACTATCTTACTGTGTGATATTGATAAACTTAAGTAATCAAATTTTGTCTGCTCCCCATAAACTAGAAAAACAAAACCTTGTTAAAAGCTTTAGAGTAACAATCAAATCATAATTCTCTACTAAGCATAAAACTGTAACCAAGTAGGGACCCTATGGAGCCTTCCAGGGACAGCCCTCTACCCCATATCCTCTGCTCTCTAGCTTCTCTCTGCAGTATCTATACAAGAGCATCTGATACCCGTTCCCTGAGTTGTTTTACAGATGCTGAAACCCCCATCATGTACCCCCCACCTCCCCTGCCCCAGCCTACTGAAGACTAGGGATTGATAATGTTAACCCCTGTGACACACTACCCTGTTACCTCACTGCCAACATATCAGAGCATTGCCCATGAGCTGATCTCATACCCTGGGGTGCCCCTCCCTCACCTTGCCTTTAAAAATGTCTTGCTGGGACTTTCCTGGCGGTGCAGTGGTTAAGAATCCACCTTCCAAAGCAGGGGATATGAGTTGATCTTTGGTCTGGGAAGATCCCACATGTTGTAGGGCAGGCAACTAAGCCCATGTGCCACCACTGCTAAAGCCCACATGCCCCAGAGCCAGTACTCCGCAATGGGAGGCCACTGCAATGAGTAGCCCCCACTTGCCGCAGCTAGAGAAAGCCCGCGTGCAGCAACAAGGACCCAGCACAGCCAAAAATTAATGTTGTAACTAAGTGAATAAATGCTTTGCTGCAAGCTTTTGGGGACTTCAGTGTTTCTGAGCACTAGCTGTCCTGGACTCCTTGCTTGGAGCCCTGCAGTAAATGCTGTAATTCCCTTCACCACAAACTGATGTCAGTAGATTGGTTTACTGCACACAGGCAAGTTGACCAAAGTTTGGTTCTGTCATAAAACTAAAGATTTAATTAACCCAGATTAAAAGATGGTACTGTAAAAAATATACCATAAAGACAGAGGAAAGAAAGGTACTATCTTGATGAAAACTGGGGTGGGGAGAAGCCAAGCATGCTCTTAAGGTCTAAAACAAAGTTTTCCTATTAAAGACAGAAAGAAATGGAAATGGTATAGACAGCCCAAGGATTTTTATAAGTTCATAAAACTCACGAAACATTTTATATCTAAAACCCCCTCCCTCAAATAGCAATAAGGTTAAACGTAGAAACAAATTTGACGCAAAATATTTATTTCCTTCACGTTGCATTTTAAGGAATGCTCATTTCTCAAGTCAAAAAGCCGCTTACCCTCTCTCACTGGAAATTATGCCCAGAAGTGGGAGACATGCGGCTGGCAAGGCCACATAGCTAGGACACAGCCTAGCTGATGAGCACACACTCCCTGCAAGAGCTAGGAGAGAACGCTCAGGCTGGCTTGTGTTGAGAATGCTAAGAGATAACTCATAATTTCAGAAGCCTGGCTAGCAAACTCCTCTGATGATGGCCTTCAGCAGAGGGGTGGGGAGGAGATTCAGCTTTACCAGCAGGAGCAAAATGGAAGCTTCAAATCCCTAGGACAGAAGTAGAAAAATAACCTCAAATATGCTTTGTTCCGAAGATTTACTAAGGGCACAAAAATGTGTCCATCATTGTTAGACTGTGATTACAGAAGAATGATGACTGTGTTTCCAAGGAGCCTACGGATAGTCTAGGGTGAGACAAACAAGATTTCCAATAGTCTCCAGCTACAGAGAGCTGCCAAGCTCACCAGCAGTGGAAGCAGAAAAGTATGGTTTCGTGATATGGAGGAGATGTTGCTTCTCAAGACTTACTGGCTTCCATCATGGAAGATGCAGGCTTTGTGTGAAGTGATGGCTCCAAGGACAGGGGGTTGGGGGCCGTGGGGCAGAGGCAGCAGCAGCCACAGCCCATGGGTTGCCAGGCTTATTGTAGGAATTCAGAGAGAAAAAATCAAAGCAGCCACATTTTAACAGAAGGAAGACAGCAGCTAGAAATCACCTCTCTTTTACTTGAACTACAGAGACATTTGAGGGACCAAAGTACACATTTAACCATTAACACACATTCTGAATGGTCCCTGAGACTGATGACCTAGAGAAATAGTATCTGTTACCTGTGAGTTTAGAAAAGTCTTTCATAGTAAATTACAACTAATAAAAAGCAGTTCTTGAGCTGCGAGTAAGGCATGCTACTTGTGCACATGTGCTCAGAAGCACACATGACGATGTATAGTCAAACAGACACACAAATAAGAAAATACCTTAGTTACGGACTATAGTGATTTCTGCTAATAAAAAAGCCTGCTTATGGACAGCATATAACAAAGGAAATTGGCCTGTGCTGTTGGGTAAAGTTATCCCATTTGAAAATCTTAATAGTGAAAGAACAGTAGGTAACGTAACTGAATTATTAAAACTGAACGGTACCTAAGAAATCCACCCACTACAGTAAATGTCCTAGGTCTCTATAAATATGGGAGGAAAAGAAATGTGCTCTCGATAGATTTATTGAGATTAGCAGCGCTAAGCAGACCAGACTTTTAACAAGCAACATTTGACAAATCTTATTAGTGTCAGTTCATATAATACCTGTTGTTATGTAACTAAAGTTTCTTAGCTATTTCCAATTGTAATACTCAGCTGTGGCACAGGGTACTTTATTATTTATCAGTTCTCACAAATCTCCAATGAGCTAATAAGCTAATGCTCTTAAATCATGCCCACTGAGAACAATTTTACAAGTCACAGCACACGATGGCTCAGAGAGAATAGCTACATATTAATAAAACTGATTTAAAGGTGAAAAAAACCTCTATATTTAACATGCTTTAAAAATATTTTTAATATTTAGTATAGCTAATTTTTTAGACAAATTTTGATAACCCTTAAATTGAAGTAATGATTATTAAATACTGCTATATGAAGTTTGAGGAACTGTAACCATATTTTCTCATAAGGATAATGACACAAAAATACTGGAGAAAAAAGAACTGATTAAAATGGAAAGGGAGCTGCTGGTTGCAAACAATAATCTAAATTTTGTATTTTAAGCTGTTTCAATAATAAAGACTGAAATCTCTTTCAAGTTAAAATATTTTATACATGTTGTTGTTTAGTTGCATCTGACTCTTTTGTGAACCCATGGACTGTAGCCCGCCAGGCTCCTCTGTCCATGGGATTCTTCAGGCAAGAATACCGGAGTAGGTTGCCATTTCCTTCTCCAGGGGATCGTCCCGATTCAGGGATCGAACCCGCATCTCTTGCTGGGCAGGCAGATTCTTTACCACTTTATAATTAGCCTCCTCTTTATCCTTTACCTTAGCCATAATATAATAAGCATTGTTTTAAGGAGACAAGAAATTTAAGAAGTTTTTTCCAGTAGTCTATGAATGCTTTTTCAATGTACTTTCAGTATTTAATTCTTAAATTCCAGAAACAAAAAACAAACCAAAAAAACTAAGAATTTCCAACTTCTTAAAATATCTCTATCAAAGTTTTTACGAGATTCTGCCAAGAAAAGCCTGCTACATTTAAAACAGTATCATTCCTAACTCCTGCTGAGCATCTGCCAGTACGTTGTGGATTTCAACCAATTCAACCCACCACGGCCAGGAAACTGACAAAAATGATTTTGAGATTCTATGCCTACTGAATTTCTATTCTTTATCCTCCCGATACCTTGGCACACAAGCCATCAATAAAAAATCTTGATCTTCCTGTGTGACTAAGCTTAAAAAGACAAGGACACCACCACGAGAGACTGAACAGCAGACATTCCTAGATGATACGTGTTGGAGACGAGTTTGCTGGGCTCATCTTTGCAGCATGTCAGAAAACGCCCACATCTTAGAACTTCAGCTTATGCTGGGACATCACATTGGCTGCTGTGCCAGAGTTGCAGATGCTGCCTGGAGATATGTTGTCTAAAGCTCACCACTCAAAGTCAGTGCCAGGCAGCCAGCGGTTGGAAAAGCAAATCCGTGGCCTTCCACCAATCAGAATCTCTGACGTAGGGCCCAGGAATTGGCTTCAAGGAGCTCTCTAGGTGGTTCCCATACTCACTGAAGAGCAACGACGACTTTTGGACCCCTATGCGCTGGATGTGGAACTTCAGCTAGAGACCAACAGGAGAAAAATGAAGTCCCTCCACACCAGCAGCAGGGGCCTCACCTTGGGAGCTTGCAATGAAGACGCTCCTGCCCAGCCCTTCAGTGACTCAGCATGTCAGTTAATAGATCTCCTCTGTTCTCTGAAGGGTACTGCCTTGGGCAATCAGCCCCCGCCCCCTCCTCCCTGCCCAGCCTCTCAAACAGTAGCTAGAATGTTCTGGGCTTCTTTTCGATCTTTCTCAAAATCCTCATTTACCCAACTTGCTTCAGCCAGGTGTCAGGGGTGAGCAGTGATTTTCTTGAGCTAAGAAGCTATAGAGTTCCTGATAAAAATTCAAAACAAAATGAAACAAAACTGATAAAACTATGTGTTATTAATTCCTATACTATCAGTAACGAAAAGGAAAGATTTCTGGAGATGCCTGTATTTTAAGCCCAAGAATGAAACTTATAGCAGGATTCTAGGCACAGGGGGAAACTGGTAGACAGGATACAGGTTTTATGGGACACTCCTGAGAAATCTGTGTGCAGGTCAAGAAGCAACAGTTAGAATTGGACACAGAACAATGGACTGGTTTCAAATTGGGAAAGAACGTCAAGACTGTATATTGTCACCCTGCTTATTTAACTTATATGCAGATTACATCATGAGAAATGCTGGGCTGGATGAAGCACAAGCTGGAATCAAGATTGCTGGGAGAAATAGCAATAACCTCAGGTATGGAGATGACACCACTCATAGTAGAAAGCGAAGAACTAAAGAGCCTCTTGATGAAAGTGAAAGAGGAGTGAAAAAGTTGGCTTAAAACTCAACATTTAGAAAACAAAGATCATGGCATCTGGTCCCATCACTTCATGGCAAATAGATGGGGAAACAATGGAAACAGTGGCAGACTTTATTTTGGGGGGCAGCAAAATCACTGGAGATGGTGACTGCAACCATGAAGTTAAGAGACGCTTACTCCTTGGCAGGAAAGTTATGATCAGCCTAGACAGCATATTAAAAAGCAGAGACATTACTTTGCTAACAAAGGTCCATCTAGTCAAGGCGATGGTTTTTCCAGTAGTCATGTATGGATGTGAGAGTTGGACCATAAGGAAAGCTGAGCACCCAAGAATTGGTGCTTTTGAACGGTGGTGTTGGAGAAGACTCTTGAGAGTCCTGTGGACTGCAAGGAGACGCAACCAGTCCATCCTAAAGGAAATCAGTCCTAAATATTCACTGGAAGAACTGATGTTGAAGCTGAAACTCCAATACTTTGGCCACCTGATTAGAAGAACTGACTCATTTGAAAAGACACTGATGCTGGGAAAGACTGAAGGTGAGAGAAGAAGGGGATGACAGAGGATGAGATGGTTGGATGGCATCATCCACTCAATGAACATTTTTGGGTAAACTCTGGGAGTTGGTGATGGACAGGGAGGCCTGGCATGCTATGCATGGCGTGCGTCCATGAGGTTGCAGAGTCAGGACACAACTAAGCAACTGAACTGAACTGAATTGAGACAGCATATTAAAAAGCAGAGACATTACTTTGCTGACAAAGGTCCGTCTAGTCAAAACTATGGCCTTTCCAGTAGTCATGTATGGACGTGAGAGCTGAATAATAAAGAAAGCTGAGCGCTAAAGAATTGACTTTTGGAGAAGACTATTGAGAGAGTCCCTTGGACTGCACGATCAAACCAGTCAATCCTAAATGCAATCAGTCCTGAAGATTCACTGGAAGGACTGATGCTGAAGCTGAAGCTCCAATACTTTGGTCACCTGATGCAAAGATCTGACTCCTCGGAAAAGACCCTGATGCTGGGAAAGATGCTGGCAGAAGGGGATGGACAGAGGATAAGATGGTTAGATGGCCTCAGTGACTCGATGGACATGAGTTTGAGCAAGCTTTGGGAGTTGGTGATGGACAGGGAAGCCTGGCGTGCTGCAGTCCATGGGGTCACAAAGAAGTGGACATGACTGAGCAACTTAACTGGACAGATCAGGTATGAGGGAGGCTGAGCTGGTCAGGTCTCCCTGCTGGATTCCTTACCTTTCTATTTAACAAGAACTGACTGAACAAAGAGTTCACCTTCAAATGGCAGTCTAAGCATCTCCATTTACCTAGGTTTGTTACAACCATTTAATAACTCTAGCCAACCATGAGCCAAGTATTCAAGGTGTTTCAGGCTACATTTTGCTGGTTCCAGGAGCCCAAACAATGAACTCAGAGGGCATACTTGGGTTGGGAGTGACTTTGAAGGCCCTATAGGCCACAGTACTTTGCAGCACCCTGAAAAGTCCTGGTATTGCACATGCCTGCCTCCTCCACCCACCCATTCCACCACCAAATCTGGAAATCTGTGACTATAAGATGGGGGTGGTAGCTGGGAAATGCGGTTTTTACAAAGTTTTCTAGGCAATTCTGATACACATGCCTGACTTTGCCAATGGATAATCAGAGATCAGTTGTCTAAGTTTTATTATTGCACATTAAGTTTTTATACACAATTCAATGGTGGCTATGCTGTGATTACTGAAATGAGACATGATAAATGCACGTTTTCTTTCACATATGAGAAATGTTATTTAATACCTCAATTTGATCTATGCATGGTTTGATAAATACAGGTTCTCAACTAAAACATAGGTCTAACCATGCAAAATCAATAGCTACTGTAATTTTTAATTTTGAAAATCTCAAACTTTACTGGCAACTCTTTTAACCTTGCACCATTCAAATGAAAACACAAACTGAAGGCAGCTACATTTATTAAACATTTTTTCATCAGTATGAATACTGACGATGCACTGAACACTGCAGCAAACAGCCTGCTGGGATGGGCAATCATTTATTTTCACCTAAAATACACAGTAAAGTTTGAAAATATGTTTTTCTGCCAGTTTAACCTTTGTTTCTATGATTAAATCATGTGAAGTAAATAAACCAAACTATACCTTTTGAATTTCAGCTGTATACAATGCACCTCTACTAATACGAAATAAGCCTTTCTAAAGTGGAGACTGTAGTGAATTTTTACAAAAAAAAAAAAAAAGTTTTCCCTTTTTATTTATTGTAGAAACAACATTACCACATAAAGAGAAAATTGAATTTACCCATAATCACACTACCCTAACTTGCCATTTATGTATTTTTAATTGTTATCCACAAACATAACTTTTACAGTTGTAACTTGTGTATTTATACAGATTTGAGAAAATCACTTAAGTCTTAATATACAGGATTTTATGTATATTCCTCTTAAAGAAAATTATACAGTGAAAAACCTATAATATGCAGTTATGTCCATTAATCCCATCATACCCAAGAGCTTCAACCTTCCAGACCAAATTATAATTGCTTTTCCTCCTGCACTTGAGCACATGAGCTAAAACAAGACTCACACTGGTCTGAGTTCACCATCTGTAAAATAACACAGGTAAAATATTGCTATGAATTTCCAAAGTTTTCATCTAGGTTGTTCAGCACATTTTCTTTGTGCAGTCTTTACAAAACCTTAAAATTACATCTGAAACATCCCCATACTAGTCGTATCAATAATCTTCAATAATTCTTAACTACTGTTCCACTCTTCTTGAGCTTGTTTTTAAGGCAAAGCAGTTAATATAAATGATAAATAAAGGGCATCTGTATTTAAGTACACAGGTAGAGTGGATTCTGTGATGGCAGAAATACCAGCCTGGGTTTATTTAGACATCGTCTATGTGATCTTGAGCCAATCATTTTGTCCTCTTGCTTTACTTTAAATTGAATATTTGCACTCGTTTATCACTTTGGGGCTCTTACGGCAAAAACCAAAATATAAGTACAACATTTTGTAATCCTCAGATGAAAGATACTAAATTTTTTAAAGATTTCATTTTTATTACTATTCATTGACAAATATAATTTATTAACCAGTATACTAAAACTTAAATGGCCAGGAGAGTGTGCTGGTTCCATCTGGTGACACGCTGACATCTAGTGGAGATTTATGGTGTGCTACAGAATACCACACACCCCACAGTAACCACAGTTCTAGTGAGGACAGAGAGAAGCAAAAGCACCTCTGGGTCTTTATGCAACGCATCAAGAAAATATACAAACAAATTTTAAAAAAGGCATACTTCCTGTGTATTTTTCACTTGATCAATTAAAAATATTGGCAGATTCTTAAGACATCTCATCAAAAGTAGTGGGAGGATGCAGATGGGGGTGGAAAAAGTTGTTTGTTGCAGTTGAGGAAGGTCTTCCGGGATCTCCCACTAACCCAGAGTTTAAAGCGACGACCTAATTATGTGCTCACCTGCTCCTTTTTTTTCCCTGCAATGAAGGCAAGCAAGACTGGAGGGTGGGGTGGAGAAGAGGAGGAAAGGGACAGGAGGGGAGGGGCAGGAAGGAAAACATGCAGGAAGTAAGTTTTCTAGGTTTTTCATTACATCTGTGAATTATATTTTGTACCTCTGTGTGCCAGAATTTTATTAAATCCAGAGGGAAAATGTCTTTCAGCAATGGATGTGTAAGATTTCTGGCTTATCACTGAACATTTATCTAAATATAATACACTGCATTTACTTTGGAATAAAAATATACAATAAAATGTTTCTACTATTACACCTAGCTTTCATAAACATCTAGCACCATCATTAAAGCACGGCTGTTTCCTTGTCATCCCTTCCAAAGACTACAAGAAGAATACGCCGAGTGGCCTTGAGAGGAAGTAAATTTGACCCTCACATTTTTAACATGTGACTAAATTAAGATAAACAAATACTGACTGGAAGACTGTCACAATCACATCAGATCAGCTTCAGTACAAATGTAAATGTTGTCTCCTCACCCCCGACCCTCCTTAGTGAAAGTGCGAAGATCTGAGTCAAGTTGTTCCTACTGGATCTAAACCCGCCTGCTTCCTCGTTTTCTACTGAGCTTCAACCAGTGGATGACGGTTCTTGACACCACTGCTTAACAGCTTTAGTCCAATGAACAGGAAAGGCTGAAGAGGATGCATTCTGGAAGCTGGAATAAAGAATTTGTTTTACACTGCTGTGTGCTTAGCCTCTGGTTCTGGCAGACCCTTCCACCACACCTCTTCTGGAAAAAAAAAAAAAAAAAAAAGTAAAAACATCTTACTGTTGGTCTGGAAGAAAAATGGAATTAAAAGAAACCTCAAGGATTAGGATATGTGTGATTTTTCTTTAGAGAAGAATGTGCATGAGTTTGTTCCCACCACACCCAGAATGATTCTAAATTCTTTTAACTCCTCTCTTTGTGTCTGAGAATCAGAAGAATCATCTAGAAATGATTAGACCAGACCACTTCTCAAGTGTAAAATCTAGAAGATTATGGCAGCTACATTACTTAAGTTATAATCGAACACTCTTATATAAATATGTATCATCAATCTGTTAAATTAATAAAAAAAGAAATATACTCACTTATGTCCTTCTTGGCAATTAATAGTAAACTTCAATCTTCAGAGCCCAGAGACAAAAACAAACAAAAAACAACAAAAAAAGATGCGACACAACCTATTAGCACAAGCAAAACCATGTTCTAATAGTGAAGCTTCATGCTGTACTCAAACCTGTAATTATCCATACAATTTGCAACTGTACTGTTTTACTGCTTAAAAGAAGTCTTTCCAGATATTTTACACTGCCCAGTGTTTCACTACTAAACACATTTTCCCCATCACTACATTTCTGCAGTGTTGTTCACTGTTTTTTGTTCTTTTAGATCTTTTAGATAACTGAGAAAATTCAGGCCCAGAGAAGTTAAAAAAAAAAAAAAAGAAGAAGAAAGTTCTACTTATAGAATAAGACAGTACACAGAAAATGTGAGAGTTTAGTTACTCCATCACAGGCTGGTAGTTATTTTGGCTCCAGAGTTCAGAAACTGGAGATCCAGGAGAATTGAAGTAATTACTATTGGAATGTTTTACTCACAAAGAAACTATCATATCAATGACCTTTAATTACTCTAAATGATAACAATGAAAATTAGAAGTTGTGATCTCTTCTTTCAAAAGTGTCAAAATGTGTCAGGTAGCAACTGTTGGTAATTAGTTTATATTTTATTCAATGATAAAATGTTTTATTTGATGACAACATTTCATTAGAAATGATGATTTTTAAAGATTCCTAGCCTAGAGGGGACCTGACCTCAGAGCTAAGGTCACTGTCCCTGTGTTAAGCAAGGACAGTGGCAGTGACTTTCACAGAGGTAACGAGTCACTTGGCCGTGTACATGCCCTCCTAAAGCACTCTTCTAGTTCCATTGTCCCATGTATGCCACTGCCCAGCAGACAGGAACTCAGGCTTCCAGGTGTGTTCAAAGTTGCAGATGGTAAAGAAGTGACTCTTAAAGAGATCAGTCCATGAATGTGTTACATGAAATGAATCTAGAAAAGTGGTCAAGAGTACCCTTCACAATACATTTATTGTCAGAAAAGAATTTACATTATATAATCAATAAAAATACAGAATGCCCCTTTATTTGTGATCTTGGCTTTCCTGGAAATGTAGAAAAAATAGAGACAAGTCTGACTTACAGAATCCAAGGAAACTTTTTATTGATCTCTTTATCCTTTCAGCATTAAGAGAGCAGGCAAAACAGTATTTTTAACTTCAGCTCAAACGAGTTAACCTTTTCTCAAAGCTTAAATAAGGTGGATATTTTCTCCACATCATAGCACCCTCTGCTAAATTAACCATCAACATCCTCCACCCATCAAAACCCCAAACCCAGGGCCGACTGCGGAGTGACGGTGCTACCGCTGTTGCCATGTGGACGGCCCCACAGGCTGTTCCTGTGTCGTGGGCTACTAGAGCTGCTGGCTTCCCAACACCCAGTCGCCCCTAATGACCACAGAATTATGTAAGTCCTACTTTGAAAACACATGGAGAAAAGACATTTCCAGCTAATTACTAAGAAAGCTCTAACAAGCTACAAATCAAAAAGAATACAAAATGATTTCTAATTTAAGTAACAAAACACAGGGCTTTAAAGATGCTGTTCTTTGCAATCCTCCAGCCAGGCCTTAAATAAGGAAACGCTGTCTTAGCAAGGTACCTGAGGAGAGGTGTTACCTGGGGGTTCACATGAAACTGAGGAGAGATGACCAACATGAGACCTAAAAACCTCTGTTTCTTCAGACTCACTTCAATCACATTCAAAAATCCTCCCCTTGGATGTTAACTAACCTGAGCATAACTAACAGTTAACTTTAAACCTGGAAAGTTTTGTGCCCATGTTTAAATGTGGCCGAATACTTGTTAATCTTACTAGGAACATCCCTATAATGAAAATAAAAACAAGTGGTGCCATATGCCAAACTGATATGGTGCTTACCCACTGATTATGTACTTGCCTATGCTTGGAATGTCATTTTATGAAGGCACTCACATATAGTTAATATGTAAGCTAAAACACTTCCAAATATTCAAATCCACAAAGAAAAAAAAAAAAAGTACAAAGTTGCCCACTCATCACTGAATTATTCTGGATTGAACAGAAGGCTCAATTTCAGCACTGCCAAATGCTCTTAGCCTCACAAGCAGTGAACCATCTGTCTTGAAGCACCAAGTATATCAATTCAGATTTAAAATACTGGTGTGCCTAGCAAAGTATCTTAAGCTATCCATTTTCTGATGCTTGAGACTTACCACAGCCAGCAACAAGGTTATATGCATCAATACTTTGAACTAATTGTAGTAAAAGAAATTATAAAAATGTCAGAGCATCAGAGAGTTATAGCCCCATGAGCAGAAAGTCTTCAAGAAGAGTCAGAAGATTAAGGAAGTTTTCTCAATGAGTCACTATTGCTATTTCTCTGACAAAATATTTTTAAGTTATAGAACGGCTGCCATTGGCAAGAATGATTCTGGTATTTCACTAAAAACAAGTGCATCTGAACCTACTACTGAAATAAATGCTGCTTCATCATGGGAGCATACTGACGTCATGACAGAAAGCTGGGCTTCAAAGGAGTTTGGACTTGATTCTGAAAACAGTGGGCAACCACTCAAGTCTAAGAGCAAGGGATGTGTTTACTCTAAGAAGATTAATGTGAGAGCAGCATGAGGAATGAGTAGGAGTCCTTTGGATAGATGAGAGGATAACTTAAAAGGTTCCTGAAGATAAGGGCCTGAATTAGACCTAGGACTGGAGAGGAGAAAATAGAACCCAAACACGACATCTGTCAGAAACAAGGAAAAAAGACAGCAAAGATCAGCCTGTAAAAGTGTAAGATATTCTAAAGAATATTATTATGATTAATTTAGGTTAAAGAGTCACACCCTACTTAAGTTCAGGTAATTAGTAGAGTTGGATTTATAAATGTGCAATAATCACACAGCAAAAGTACTGTTTAGCAAGACTCAATAGAGAGAAAAGTTGACAAAGTATCTTTTACTTCCTGACTCTCTAGGCAAAATCGAGTGGTGAGCCAATTAGGTCTGTTACTGACTAGGTTTTCAGAAAAAATAAGCTAAATATGCTCCATTTCTTCTGTATGACTCTTGCGAAGCAGGAAGTCAGGACAGGAGCAGGGAAAGGCGAACAGAGAGGACATGAGCCCTGGTCCTTAGCTCATTGCCCCATGGGTTCTCTGGAAATGAAATTTGCCCTTCAAACTTCCTACTACCAAGAGTAACGTAAAGAGACAGAAGGCCTGGAACTGGGAGTGTCCTTCCATGGAACCAGGGTGGGAAGTGAGTAATAGGAGTTGGCATCTCTATGTCCTTCTCCCAACACCATGTCTACAAAGTAGACTTGCTCTATTTCCTAGAATCATCTGAATGGGCAAGAAAGGATTTTTGACAAGCCAGCTTCCTGAAAGCTCTCCGTGCTTACCTAGGACATCTCTTTTCCTGACTAGGCTTTGATGAGCTCTTTAGGAAATGTATTTTCTTCCACTTCCAGCATTTAAGCAGCATTATTTATAAATACTTAAATCTGTTGATCTGAATTTCTAAAATGTAGTTAAATTTGGTGTCAAGGTAAGATTCTTCAATGACAAGGAAAATCACCTGAAGGAAAGAAAATATTAAGGTGCTTAAGATTCAACTCAGCTAACAGTTGCTCGCCCTGCTTGAGGAAAAAGAGCCATTCCAGATGCTAAAGGAATTTTGATTACTTCTTCACTATATTACTTGTTCACTATTAACATCTAACTAGAAAATCACAGGCTCATCTAGACAGACAAGTCACTTAACCATTCATTTATTCTCTCAAAAATATATGACCCCTCTGCTGGGCATGGAGGACTCATACAGACACATGTGCTTTGGTCACGCCATCCTCTCCGCCAACAGCCACTTCCTACTTAATAGAGGCGTAGAAGTCACAGGGAGCTTCCCACTATCACATCTACCTCCAGCCTGGACCTATCCTCTTGCCTTTTGCTTGTTCTCTTACTAACTATGGGTGGTATGAGATGTTAGGTTCCCAGCAAAGAACAGCCACTTCACGTCTATGCTAGATCCCATCTCCTTCTGTCTAGGTAGAGCTCGAGCTTGGTGAAGGCCAATACTGCTTTAAGTGGGGATAGCCGCCTCAAGGGCTCCTAGTCTTGTCAGGAAGAGAGAGAGATCCAAGGGGAGTGCAGAGAGCTTCGGAAACACTCTGAAAACAGTGCAATCTTCTCTAGGACACTGCTTCTCTGCCCTACTCACCCATTTCTCCCTGTTCATCTTCCTCATCAACATACAGTATAATTCCCCCCATCTTAAAAAAAGGAAACTACCCTCCATTTCTCTATTGCAAAATTGTCAGAAGTCTACAGTTTGTTACCTTCGGCACCTACTCCAACAGAGCTTTTGATCTTGCCACTTTTATTAGTCACTGATGACCACTGCTCATCAGGTGGGAAATAAGAGTCACATCTGCATCTTAGTCCAGAGAAGGCAGTGGCACCCCACTCCAGTACTCTTGCCTGGAAAATCCCAGGGACAGAGGAGCCTGGTGGGCTGCAGTCCATGGGGTCGCTAGAGTCAGACACGACTGAGCGACTCCACTTTCACTTTTCACTTTCATGCACTGGAGAAGGCAATGGCAACCCACTCCAGTGTTCTTGCCTGGAGAATCCCAGGGACGGGGGAGCCAGGTGGGCTGCCGTCTATGCGCACAGAGTTGGACACGACTGAAGCGACTTAGCCGCAGCAGCAGCAGCATCTTAGCTGGATCCTCAGTCCCATTTGAAGCTGCAGATCATTCCCATCTCCAGGAAACTCTTCACTTTCTTTTCGGGTCCCCATGCTCTCCTGGGGATTTCCTTCTACTTCCTGGGTTCTTCTGCTGATTCCATGTGTCCTTGGCTTCTGAAACTGGAGTGCCCAGACTTCTTTCTTTTCTAGCAGCACTCATTTCCTTGATGATCTCATCCAGTCCCATAGCTGTAAACATCACCTATCCACTCATGAATCCCAAATGTACGTGAATGACCCAGAACTAACTCCCAAGTCTCAGATCTGGATATCCGCTGCTCTGAAGTCTCCCTGTGGACGTTTCATAGGCACTTCAAACTTAACCTGTTAACATGAAGCTCTTCATCTTTCTCCATTCCTGCTCCACCTCCAGACTCATCTAATTAACTACAATTCCAGCCTTCTGGTTTTCTCAGGTGCTAAACTTTGACTTTTCACACCACAGTTAAGTCTATCAGCAAAACTTATTAGCTACCTTCAACCAGAATCTGATCATTTCCTACTACCTGCACTAATGCTACCCAGGTTGATGTCATCAGCATCTCTAAGCCAGCTCTAACCCACCAAGTCTTTTCCCTAACAGTAATCAGAAATTCTAAAACATGTCGTAATCTCATCACTGTTTGACTACAACACTCCAGTGGCTTTCATCTTATTTTGAATACACAAACTCCTTACAAGGCACTATTAACACACTAAACGGCCCCGTGTGACTTGTCAGCAGTGAGTCTTGACTTTGCCTCTTAGTCTTCTAGTTGCTCGCTCTACCCCAGCTTCTCCAGGGTCTTGCTGTTTTCTGCAAGCATTGAACATGCTCCTGGCTCTTTTCATTTGCTATTTCCTTTGCCTGGAATTTCCACACTCCTCCTCCCCCCTTATCCTTTATCATCGTCAGCTCTTGGCTGACATTTTTGGTTAAGCCTTCTCTGATAACCCTTTTACAACTGGCCTACATCCTCCCCTTTCTCCCTCATGGCACATTGCCTGCTTTAGTTTTTGACATAGCACTTACCATCACATATACATTATATAATAACAGGGCTTCACAGGTGACATTAGTGGTAAAGAACCTGCTTGCTAATGCAGGAGATAGGAGATGTGGATTCGATCCCTGGGTTGGGAAGATCCCCTGGAGAAGGAAATAGCAACCCACTAGAGTATTCTTGCCTGGAGAATTCCATGGATAGAGGAGCCTGGCGGGCTATAGTCCACAGGGTCACTAAGAGTTGGACACAACTAAAGTGACTAGCACATATTATATACATACAACTCTCCCCCACAAAAAAAACCTGTCTATCACCTTGAACTGGAAAGTAAACGACCTACGATAGGGATTTTCATGTGCTTTTTTCAGTGCTAATCCTGAGCACTTAAACCAATGTTGGCCAGAATTTACAACTACTAACTTACTGAGTGAAATGAACTCGATCCCTGATTTCTAGGGGCTCATGATCAAGTAAAAGGTAACATACAAATCAAATGTGTGTCATTAAAAAAAATTACAAAAGAAAAAAGCTGTCCCACATGACTCAAAATGGCCTTTACCATTTGGGGGTTGTGTAGCCAGGCAAAAAGAGTTTAGCAGTGGGCTCACACGCTCCTAAAAAATAATGTAAGAGTCAAGCAAGGGGTGCCACTAATATCCCTGCAACCCCCCGTATCCCTCATAATTACTCTTCATCACTACATAGTATGAAATGCTCGTACACTGACTTGCTATAAGCATGCCTGTCTCAGTCTTAGAGAATCTCTGACATTCCTCACACACTTGCCCCTTGAGTATCAGGACTTCCCTTGGCGATCAACAGTGCTCAGTAACCTGTTTCTCCCTGGGTTCGTTCTCCACTCTGGCTGTGAGATGGGCCTGGAGCAATAAGCAGACAACATACCTGAATTTGCTCAGCCGACTTACGAAATACTCACGTTACAACGAGAAACTGGAATTACACTTCTGGAATCAAGGGATCTTTTACCCAACCTACACACAGGGCAATACACATAGGGCAATACGGAAAAAAATAGGGCAATAAAGGAAAAAAGTGACTCATCTGATTCTTTATCCTATTCTATTCTTTTTTCACAGAAGACAAAAATGGGAAGAAAAATAAAATGAAAAGATTTGGATAATATTCCAGTGACTAACTTTCAACACTCTAGGACTGCCCCTCTCCATACTACTAGATGGGTACACTTGTTCCTTTTCCCTAAATTATTTCTCTTAAAATAAATTTTTTCAGAAGTTACCACTTTTCATTTTTCTTACTAGATTTCCGTAACAGAATTACTGTAAGCAGATACATACATTTCACTGTATCCTTTTTCTTCTTACCAGTAAAAAGGAGCGGGAGAAATATACCAAATAAGATAGTAATAATAATGGGAAATGATGAACATTTTGTAGGGCAGAGAGCATTTTGGTATAATTAAGCACTTTTATGTAAGATTAATTCATTCTCCATTTTAAACAAGTAGATACTAAGTTATGAAAATAACCCATTGCTACTTCTCATACTTCAAGTTAACAGAATATCCAGTACCTACCAAGTATAAAGCAGTGAGTCAGCATGACAGGGGATTAAAGACGACAGGACTGACATGCTTCACATGGTCCCTGAACAACCTTACAGAGATTACACCCATGATATCATACGCATTCATTCAGTAAACATCTATCATGGTACAACAGACACAGAGACAAGGACTACAGATACTATCCTCCAAAAGCTCACTATCCAGAAACATACAAGGTGTTAAACCGAATATAATACCAAAACGCATGCTAGAGATATTGGGTATTCAGAGTAGTTTGAAAGACACAGAGTACTTATTTTCAAAGCATCAAATAGTATTAACAATGTTGAACATCATATGGATTAGATAAAAACCAAATTATTATACTAATTTTCATAGCTAAATCAGCTGAGCATTTAATTTCTTGTCCAGTAAAAAATGAATACATGTTAACAAAGATATGTTCTCCTCTGCTAAGAAGAGGGAAAAAAATCTATTTGGACAGAAAAAGGATAAACTATTTAAGGATGTATTCATCTCTGCATGTATTACAGTGCCTAAAAGGACCTTCAATAAGCAAACTTAATTTGTAGAATAAACTCTGGGCCAGCTGAGGTGGTATACAGCATGACCACCACCCCCACCACCACCCACCTCATCCAAAGGAAAAGATAGAAAACAAGAAACACACTGACAGACTAAAGCTACACGATAGTAAAATGGAAAGGTTTCATCAAAGGAGCTGAACTTGAGAAAAACTTTAGGGAACTAGATTTGGGGGAAAATTTGCTTTTTATGTTCTGTGTTAAAAAGACCTGAATAATTAACTGGCTTCAGCCTCACTGGACTTCAGCAAGATAACCTATAGATGTAAACTAAATTTATATTTCTCTAAATGTACTCATCGGTAATATCTAGGTTCATTCTGTCTGACGAGGTTTTAACACCACTTAATCACTGTTGGCAACAGAGTTTATAAACCAGTCCCCCAAATTCATTTCATAACCACTTTGAAAGGACTATCATTCCACTGTGTAGAAATATCCCATTACACACTGGAGCAGTACATTTAAATCACAGAATAACTTTACCCCCTCAAAAGTTAACAAACTACCAAAAACTGATGTTTCAAATAACACCTGCCTATTAAAATAGTGAATTATTTTCTATTATTTGGGCATTACTTGAAAAACTTGGTAGTTTAGACATGAAGCAATGGGTTTATTCATATATTCTATTTATCTACAGAAATACTGAAACACAAGAGGATAATTATTGTAGAATCATTATCTCAGCCTCTTCAAATAACCTGCAATCGTTTTATGCAAATAATGCTTCAAATCACACCATAATTCTATCCAAAGACCACAACATAAATGTCAACTGAAAATGTGTATGGCATTAACTTCACTACAATGCCAGTTAATAGGTGAGGCCACACACAGGACTGAAACTGGCTTGAATTTTACTACATAATCATTCTTGTATTGTTACAAGAATACACTTGGGCAAGTAGTGGACTGACCCAAAGTACACACCACCTCATGGTTCTTGTTAGAAAGAGTAATGTATACACAGGCCAAGTCAAACCTCTAAATTTTATCCCCATGATACCTGAGAATATCTTGATTAAATTAAAAAAAGACAATGTCTAGATAACTAATATATCTTATTATTTTGAAAAGCCTCATCATTAAATGATAAATTTATCAATACAAATTTTTTCATGTGGCTATGTGATGGCATAAATTTAAAATATCATCACTTATCTCATTTTCCAAATTAAAAAACAGAAACCAGTGATATTAAAAGTATTCTTATGACAAATATCTAAGAAGATAAATAAACGTACCTCATATTCACTGGAATCAATTAATAAAGCGCTATTTTGTAAGGTTCCATTTGAGACTAAAATAGAAGATTAAAATAAGGATTGACTAAAATGCAAAACTGTACTAATAGATTACCTTTCAGAAGTTTTCAATTAATCTACATATACCTGCTTTTACATATAAACATATATATTCAATATTAACTGTAATGCTATGAACAAAAACACTTAAGCCTACTGGTGAAGAATGGGGATTGTACCTCCATTCACATCATGCTGGCTGTTTAATCTGCAGCAAGTATTAAACCTGTTCATCAATCAGTTTTATTCTGTCAACTGAGGATCATCAAAGCACCTCTCTCTTAAAGCTTTCTGGGGTGATACTGAACAAGATAAGGCACCTCAGTAACTACACGGAGCCTGGCGTGTGCTATATAGGTAGGCCCTCTGAGGGCACACAATGAAGATGAGAACACTCCAGGCTCAACAGGTATGCGGTGCCATGGCTATTCTTGAATACTATTACATTGGACCTGTAACTTGTAAAACTTGCTCTTAATGAATGAGAAAAAACCTAGGTTTTAAAATATCACATTCACCTCCAAAGCAAAATTTTATGAGGAAAAAAAAAATCCCCCATTTGCAGTATACATGGATGGACACCTATGTAACTGGGAAGCGGATCAGAAGTAGAAAAGATTTTTACAAATTCAGGATTTTAAGGAACCCAAGTGATGACTTATTTTTCAGTCCACTTGAAACTGTGGCCTGTTCCCTGCAAAAGAAAGCAGAACATGCGTAACAAAATTTTATAAGATTAGAATGACTGAGTTTAAAGACTAAGAACAGGGAAATAATCAAATTAACTTGCGTTTTACAAAAGAGTTGAAAGTGTCTTATTTAAGGCCACAAAGGTAGTCTGTGGAAGAGCCACAAAGATTTTAATGTCACCAATTCTCTGCACTCTGTCCCAGGCGAGTATTGGACAAAGCCTGCAAGTAAGCAGGTTGATGGTAGTAAATAGGCTCATAGCAAACGAAGGAAGTACAAGAAGCGCATCCCCCAAATATCCTGATATTCAGTATGATGAACACTTTTCTGGCATCAAGAGAGTTTATTAATCTAGGGTGCAGGACGTACAATGGTGGAAGTGGGTAAGAACTACTTTCTACCCTTCACCTACACAGAAATCCTCAGAGCTTACAGAAAAGATCCCCATTCTCATCACACTGACTTGACTCCGGTTCATATTATTAGGTACTGCTTTTAATAGTCAAGGCTCAGAGGTTTTCACAGGCCTAAGCCTGTTTGGTGTACTTTTGTAACGAGGAGATATTTGGAGAGTAGGGATGTTAAGTGAAAGTGTGACTTCATTTTACCCTGGTTTAAGACTTCTACTAACAAGTACTCTAGCAGGAGTCCATCATTCTTTGTAAGGGTATGTACAGCTCGAAATGCTTTGCTTTATTATCTTGGAGCAATGTACTTCTATGCTAAGAGTTTCACTCTACACATTTTAAGATGGTACTCTATTTCCAACTTTTGGACTAGACAAGACATATCCCCATATTCCACAAACCTGCAGCATGACCAAGGAATTAATAACTATCCCAGCCAGAGGAAAACATTTATACTCTGCTGACCAATCTAAATATTGAAAAGTAAATTAACTCCTGTAAGAAATCTAGTATTTAATAATTATAACTAGAAAGAAGAAATCCATATAATCTGTAAACCCTTAAAATTCTCTATTTTTTCAACCGAGAAGTAATGCCACGTCTGCACACTAATCTGGAGTTCTATTCTACCTTCAGGATCGACGAAAGTTTGTGTTCAACCAGCTATCTCTGCTTGGCAAGTGCCATAGTAAGTATGATAATACATACCAAAAAACACCATGAAAACTCAGGAACAGGATAAGTTAAAAAAAAAATGCATGAAAGACACAGAAGGAATACCAGATTAAAGTTATTTGACAATATAGCCCAATAGTGGACAGAAGTCACCATTTTGGATATGAAATCTTTTAAGCCAGGATTTTATGTTATTTTGATGTCACATCATCAAAGTAGAGCTTTATGTGTTTTTGAGACCAATGGTTAAAAATGTATTTCTGTATATTTAACCTCATGTATTCTCTCATTAGGACTTAGAGGAAGAAAACTCTACACATTTATAAGATTTCAAATGTTTTCCATTTAATAAATGATTTATTTGTACTAGTCCTTCGTAGTCAATCTTCATATTCACATTTTTATTTCAACAACAATCATCTCAGACACGCCTTCTAACAAAACTGACTTAAAATATTACGACAGGAAACTATGCCTTCAGGAGCATGTTTATTGTGTTTGAGATGATACATCAGGTGCTCTCTGAGCTACAAAGGGTAAAAGGAAATCCTCTCGTTACAAACTGACAAAGGTAAAAGGTAAAACATTTTTCACAACAGCATGAACCACATACTCAGAAATAGATCTGGGTTTAATACAAATGACATAATTCCTAATCATCTACGGCTACTTTTATAACTTCATACAGATAATGAATTAGGCTAAAATGCACTATAATATTTGGTAGACTTCAGGACCAGTATCCTTAGTACATCACAAAATACATTTTGATATCCCAAAGAAGCAAGACTTGCAAGTAGGCGTTTTAAACAGAACTAATCTACAGCTACAAAGTTCTACTCTTGATAGCATTTACCTTTTTGGGGAGTCTCCCAGTCTCCAAAGGATAAAAGCAGAGAGTAGAATCAGTATAACATATACACAGAAGTCCGTATTGTAAAGGCTATAAAGATCTGCAGCACAGTGGGAAGAGGCCTTCTGCTCCTGCACACTGCAGACAAATTATGTGAATTATGTGGCGTAGCGCTTGGTCCACTGTCTGGCTATCCTGTCGTGCTCTGCTCTGTTGGTCAGATACTGAGTGGCTATGCTTCCAACCAGAGGATCCGCTGGAAAAGTGGAAAGAACATTAGAAGATACTATAACAGTGTCTGAACAGTTCAGTTCTAGCAGTTTGGAACTGAAATGTTGATTTTTCAGCAGCATCTTGATATATAACGGCTAATCTCTCAAGAAGAAAAATGCTTAAAATCATCTTTATATTTTAATATTCAAATTAGAAAAGCCTCTTTAAAACAGTTAATAAAGCTTTTAGAATGTGTGATTTTTTAAAAATGTGTACATCTTTAATATATAAAAACTATTTTTTACCGTTAGCATTTTACTGAAAAGTAAGTGCACCAGTATTTGTCTTTCTATGGATACTTAAACTGCAGATCCTATGATGCAAGGCTTTTCAGAATGAAATATTTCTTTCATTCTGTACAATAATATGATTCAAATCATCATCCTTACCTCCATTTGAAAACTTACTTGCCATTTTGTTTTAATAGTCTGAACGGGAAATTGAATCTGAGATGTAAATTTTATTTTGAGCTTGTTTTTCAAGAAGGTCCACTATGTACATGTGGTAAAAAATTTGAGGCACATCAAACAACAGCCAGTAAAATGTAAAAAAGCACTCTTCCTTCCTGCCTCCAACTATTTAGAAGTTTCTCTTCCTGGCAAACGATTTATACCATTTCTACCCAGAGACATTATATATATATTTATAAGCATTTAGAATATTATTGCCTATTTTTCAGTGCTGTGCTTTTTTAGTTTAATGTATCTTCGAGACTTTTCTCCATTAATTCACACAGAGCTACCTCTTTAAGCTACATCCTCTATTAATGGCCATGTAGGTTGTTTACAATCTTTTGCTTTAATAAATGATGCCACAATGAATAGCCTTCTACACATCCCTATACTATCACACTATCTACGGTACATATGCAACTGCTGGGTCTAAGATAACAGTAATAACCTTTGGTGGCTGATTAAATATTTAGGAAAAAAATAAGTCAATTTCTTTACAAAATGACCACTTAGTAAGATATCACATGTGAAATCCCACCCCTAAACATTACTTTTTCAAGTCAGCTACCCACATGAAAGATTGTGTGTGGCAGTTAAGCATTTCTTAAAAGTTACACACTAATGACTTTATCCCTGAATTTTAATAATCATAATCTAGTCTAACTCTCTCATCAGTTATCATTATAATATCCACTATTACCACATCTAATAAAACTGACCATAATCCAAGAAGGATGGAAGGGAGAACAAGAAGCCCTTCACCGCTGAGCAGCTGGCCGCATGCAAGCACAGGACAGCAGGGAAGGAGCAAGAGCAGAGGCCCTCGTGTCAGAAACATTGCTCTCATCAGAGGGGTCTGCACAGCTCCATAATTTGCTGATCTTTCTACCAATAGCATTTACTTCTCAAATTCACCTTAGGCCTTAAGCTAAGAAAAATGCACCGATTTTTGGAGCTACAAGGGAAGCCCTTGTTAATGGCGTAAAGTGAGTGAGTTAAGTGAGTTAAGAGGAGTCGGACACGACTGAGCGACTTCACTTACTCACTTACTTTACACCATTAAGAAGGGCTTCCCTTGTAGCTCAGTGGGTAAAGAATCTGCCTGCAGTGCAAGAGACCTGGGTTTGATCCCTGGGTTGGGAAGATCCCCTGGAGAAGGAAATGGCTACCCACTCCAGTATCCTTGCCTGGAAAATCTCATGGACAGAGGAGCCTGGTGGGCTGCAGCCCATGGGCTCACAAAGAGTCGGGCACGACTGTGCACGACTGAGTGGCGTAACACTTACTTACGCCATTAACAAACTAAAGGAAGTTATTGTGAAATTTTTGGTCTATTCTAATTGAAATAGCATTGATAAGCTTCTCAAAAAGTGTTTTTTGCTGATCTTTCTACCAATAGCATTTACTTCTCAAATTCACCTTAGGCCTTAAGCTGAGAAAAATGCACCGATTTTTGGAGCCTCACTGAATGTGTTAATAAAAATCTACTTACCAGGGTTGCAGTCTGTCAAAAGAGAACAAATTGACAGCAAAACCTTTGAAATAGTCAAAGCAGGACTCCAGTTGTCTTTAAGGATGTCCAGGCAGATGACTCCCTGACTATTGATGTTGCAGTGATAGATTCTGGTGCGGAAAGTAACCTAAGGGCAGCGACATTAAAAACAGATAAGCTTTATTACCAACCAAAACTCTCACTAGCAAAAATGAAGTGGAACATATTACAGGTCATAGCAAATAGCATGTAACTGAAGAGCTAATCAAACACTAGTTTTTGTAATAGCAAAATTAAATTATTTTATTTAATTCAGTTGCAGGAAATTTTTTTTTTATCCATATAGCAAGAACTACATTGCTTTTAAAACAAAGCAAGGTACAGAATTGTTTAAGTAAATGATACAGTAATTCAATATATGTATGTGTGGGCATGTACACATACACCCCTGTTTAAAAATAGGAAATGAGGGAGAACAGAAATGTTTTGGTGCCAAAGGTGAGAGAAAGTAGTGAAGAATATTTTAAACATAAAACTAAAGTTACATTAGTAAAAAAAAAGCCATCAACTTATCACTAATCTCTAACCATGTGTCAAAAAATACTGCAGAAGGTTGGTGAAATCACCAGTGTTTCTATTTCTCAGACTTGGCTCACTGTCTTGTTAGAATAAGACAGTCAAACAAAACAAGTAAGGTCTTAAACTACTGAATAAAGGAAACCATTATATCATTGAAACGTGGGAAAAAAAGAGAATAAATCATAGAAACAAATACTGGCAAATTTCAAAACAATCAGAAACACAAATTCAGTGGTTAATTCTTAATTTAGAACTGCAAAATAGAAAAGATAGTTCCCGAATCCTTGGAACTGGTAATCTCCCAAGTGGAGTCTGGGAAGAAAATGGGTAAAGCCCTCAAATGTGTATTTCCGATAAGGATGCATAATTAAAAACAAGAAAGCCACCACTGGTGTAGTGGGCAAGAAGGAGGAAGAGACTACAGTCGTACCCATTTTATCCACACTTTTACCCTCCACGGTTCCAGTTTTAGACCCCTCAGGTCAACTGGGATCCAAAGATATTAAATGCAAAAGTTCAGAAATGAACAATTTATAAGTTTTAAACTGCGTTGTTTTGAGTGGCATGATGAAATATTGCACCGTCCTGCCCTGCCTGGGTGTCCAGCATAATCCTGCCCAGTCACAGGCTACTAAGTAGCATCCTGGCTATGAGCTCAACTGCTGCAGTACTGCAGTGCTTGCATTCAAGTCACCCTTACTTTATTTCATAATTGCCCCAAAGCTCGAGAGCAGTGATGCTGGCAATTCAGATCTAGAAAGAGAAGCCATGAAGCTCTTGTGCTGAGTGAAAAGATGAAAGTGTTCAATGTAGTAAGGGCAGGAAAACAAATTCTACTCTGAGGTTGCTAAGATCTATGGTAAGAATGAGACTTTTATCCATGAAATTGCAAAAAAAAAAAAGGCGGGGGAGGAGTCAGGGGAACTTGTGCCGGTTTTGCTGTTGTACCTCAAGCCGCAAAAGCTACAGCCACGGGTGCTTAGTTACAATGGAAAAGGCATTCGATGTGTGCGATATTGAGAGGGACCACAATCTCGTAACATTTATTATAGTACACTGCTCTAATTGCTCTCATTTTAGTATTAGTTATTGTTAATTTCTTACTGTGCCTAATTTATAAATTAAACTTTATCATTGGTATTTATGCATAGGAAAAACAGCATTATAAAGAGTCTGGTATTATTTGTGATTTCAGGCATCCACTGAGGCTCTTGGAATTCTGCTTCTGAGGATAAGAAGAAACTGCTGTATATAATTCTAGAACTGTTCTAACACAGTACATGCTAGTTACACAGAACTCCTAAAATGTGGCTGGTAAGAAGTAGGATGGGCTAAAAGTATAAAATACACACTAGATTTCAAAGACTCAATACCAAACAGAGAATGTAAAATAGGGCATTCATGATAATTCTATTGATTACATATTGAAATGACAGTATTTTTGGACATGCTGGATTAAGTAAAATGTTATTAAAATTAATTTCACTGTTTCTATAAAAAATGACACATGTATCCTGCATTATATTTCTATTGGCTCTGCTCTAGAATATGGGAATAACGTATGTTAGTGTCATTGACAGCTGACTATTCAATACAGAGCTTACAAAACATGATTAATATTTTGAATACTTTCAGCTTTTAAACCAATGAACAGAAAAGAATTTAATTTCTATTTTTCTTCAAGAAGTTCAACACCTTATCTGAACTTCAAAAATAAGCAAAACTGTAGAGAAGCAATTATCCCTAAACCAAGATAACAGCAGAAGTTTTATTCTTTTTCACTCGTCCAACTATAGACCTGAAGAACGCTTCAAAATACTATATAAGACATCTTAGGGAAGAGGAAGGAATCAACATTAAAGGGCTAGAAAATATAAATATTGAGACTTTAACAAAAAAAATTAACATGCTAAGTTAATTAACACTGTATTAACCAAAACGATGACAAATCATATATACGTAACTATGATAGTCAATTTCTATTTTCATTAAAAGATGCTAACAAAAATATGTTTTCCTTTAACAAATTATCCCTCAAATATAAAGACAATTTCATAAAAACTAAATCTTGTAAATCTTTTTCTGCTAATTTTTCTACCATGTTAAAACCAATTTCCTATATGAAAAATGAGGCAAGTAGAAATAAGTATTACAATAGATACAGTCATGAACTATTTTGCTAAGGTTTTGCTTTCCTGTATCATACAGGAAACTTAAGGACTTAAGGCAAACTAAATAGTTAATGATATGCTGGAATTTAACAGGTGTCATTCTGAGTATGAATACAGTCTTCAGTTTTATTAACATGAGGGTTTTGTCACTTTCTTTGATCTATCAAGAGCTACTCGACATACTGGAGAACATTAAATAAAACAATCAGTTAAAAATCTTAGATGCTGATGGGATCATTTAGGAAAGCACTCAAAAACTGACAGCTATAGTTGTGAGCAAATACCTGCAGTTGATAAGGAACCCTGCTATCTGCAATTTGAGGTAAATACCACTAGGTGGAACTGTTGTTACCTTATTCAGTGAGGGAATTAAAAAAAAATTATTTTTACACACACACATAACACGCAGCCATGTGAGGAGAGGCTCTAAATTGCTACACATATTTTAAATAATGGAAGGAATGTAAGGAACTACATTGAAAAGAAAAACATTTCATGAAAGCTGGCTTAACATTTCTCTACAACATCTTGTAAGTCTAACTAGAGCATAATTAGACTCACACTTAATACTGATGGTAGTAAAGGCTGGCTTGACCATTTTACAGGGAAAAGTCAGAGGAAGAAGCTAGTCAAGTAAGTGCTATGTTTAAGACTTTAAAAATAATTGTCAGTCATTACAAGACACAACTCAACCCTTTTCGCTGTTATCCACATAATGCATACTTAGCCTCTCTCATTCTCTCATAATTCTCACTCAGCCTCTCTCTCATTAATGCATCATACTTACAGTGAGCACAAAATAAATATATTAAATAGTATTAGTTCCCTCTTCTTTGCTATAGGTTTCTGTTTTTTTTTTCATCTATAACGATAGGGTATTCAGCAAAAAATTTTCTTATTTCCAGAAGCTGTCAAATTTACCTTTCATCCCAACAGGTTTCTTAAGTAAGGTTCATACGATATTTTCTCTCATACCATAATTTATTTGCTTATTGATATGCAAAGTGGCATACCTTTATTTACATTTAACACACTCTCCACTGACTGTATACAAAGCTATTTGTAAAACAGAAGTCAATTACTACCACATTTTAAAAATCGTTGGTTACAAGAGTTTCCACATAATCCATGAAAAACAGTAACTTCATCCACACATTAACTCTTATGATAACTGATTCTGGAAAAGAATAAGTATTAAAGAACGCAATTCTAGGTTCTTACCTTTGGTGGCTTAAATGGATAATCGGATGAAAATGTGATATCCAGAAAAAACACACCACCTTCATATACAGAACCTGGTGGACCAAGTATAGTCGATCTCCATTCATAAATGTTATCTCCTTTAGGCCCAGCACTATTTAAAAGAAATTAAAAATCAATGTGTGTATCTGTGATCTATGAATATTAGCATCTTAAACCAATTAAGTATCAAAGGTAAATGTGTACGAGATAAATATAAAAGAAATAACCCTCACCCAACTTGTGCAGGGATGTGTGAATAAACATATATGGAAACAGTTCTAACTTATAGAAAAATCACAAGAACGAAGAAACTTTATCCAGAATTCCACTTTGTTCATTTGCTTTAGTCAACTCCTTTTCTCTTTCTCCATCTCCCCTTTCTAAAATACACACACACACACACACACAAAACGTGCTTTTTTTCTAAGCCAAGTTCAATCTATCATAGTCCTTTCCTCATTAAGTATTTCAGTATCATTTCCTAAAACAACCTAATATAACTGCAATATAGCTACAACTTCAATAAAAGTAAAATCTGTACAATACCTACAATCTGCAAAATAATGCCAACTGACCCAATTATGCCTTAAAGAAAACTTCAATTTTCCTCCAGATACAGGATCCCAGTCTTGAGATCAACCATCTATGTCCAGTGTCTTTAGTCTCCTTTAACACAGAGCCTTTCAGCCTTCCTTTGCTTACTACAATATTTAGCATTTTTGAAGAATACAGTTCTTATTTTAATAGAATGCTCATCACTGTGAACTTGTCTGGTGTTTCCTTACGATTATATGCAGGTAGTACATTCCTGGCTAGAAGAGAACATAAGTGATGCTGTGTTCTTCCCAGGGTGTCATATCCAGAGGCACACTGGTGATGTTAATTTTCATTATCCAGATCAAGAACTATGCGACTGCAACCAAGAAGCAGTCTTTGGAAACTCGGTGTGTGTGTGCTCAGTTGCTTCAGGCATGTCCGACTCTGTGACCCCATGGACCATAGCCTGCAAGGCTCTCTGTTCATGGGATTTTTCCCAGCAAGAATACTGGAGTGGTTTGCCATGCTCTCCTCTAGGCAATCTTTCTGACCCAGGGATCGAACTGGAGTCTCCTGTGTCTCCTGCGTTGCAGGCGGATTCTTTACTGCTTGAACCAACAGGAGGGAAGCCTAAGACCGTGCAAATACCCCACTCTTCATCAGCACGTCTACCCTAGATTTAACATCGACTTGAGATTCCTGGCTAAGTGAACTTTACTATGACAGTGATAAAATCAGTTTTCCAATGTCAGCATTTCCTTCACATTTACCAGTTGGTGCTTGAACCCTCTCTTCTCCTATCTGTATGAACATGTGTATTACTGGTGAGATCTCATGGATTCCTATCTTTTTTCCTAACCATTTAGAATTCTTCAGTTCAGTTCAGTCGCTCAGTCGTGTCCGACTCTTTGCGACCCCATGAATCACAGCACGCTAGGCCTCCCTGTCCATCACCAACTACCGGAGTTCACTAAAACTCACGTCCATTGAGTCAGTGATGCCATTCAGCCATCTCATCCTCTGTCGTCCCCTTTGCCTCCTGCCCCCAATCCCTCCCAGCATGAGAGTCTTCCAATGAGTCAACTCTTCACCTAAGGTGGCCAAAGTACTGGAGTTTCAGCTTTAGCATCATTCCTACTGCATTTAATTATCTTGATGCTCAAATTATCCCAGATTTGGCCAAAGGGAACATCTTCAAAATGACCCCTGTATCCTTATCATACACCACCATCATTTTGGGGGAAGCATTTTCTTACTTTTTAGCATTATAGTATGTTCCAGGCTCCATCCTTGGAATCTGCTACTTCTTCAAGGAGCTCTGGTTCCCTTTAGTGAGAATGTATCTCAAGGTCTGAGTGCTAGGTAGTGTTAAATCCTGAGTACATTACATTGTGTTCAACACCATCATTTCATTTATAAACTACAATGACAGATAATTCAAATAAAATCTAAACTCACAGTAGTTTTCAAATTTACCTTACAGACTTCTATTTTTCTCTAACATTATAGACTAACTTAACTTTCTGCTCTGAAGTATATATAATGCTTTTCTTCTTTTAGCGACTGTCAGTTTAGAAATAATCCACATGTTTGATTTAAAATAAGTGCAAACCAACACTGATAAAGCAATGACGTTAGGACATTCAAACACACATTAAATGATCTGCTGCTGCTGCTAAGTCGCTTCAGTCATGTCCGACTCTGTGTGATCCCACAGACGGCAGCCCACCAGGCTCTGCCCCCCTCCCCCCGCCCCGGGACTCTCCAGGCAAGAACACTGGAGTGGGTTGCCATTTCCTTCTCCAATGCATCAAAGTGAAAAGTGAAAGTGAACTCTCTGTCGTGGGCAACTCTTAGCGACCCCATGGACTGCAGCCCACCAGGCTCCTCCGTCCATGGGATTTTCCAGGCAAGAGCACTGCAGTGGGTTGCCATTCTTAATTCGGTAAAACATAAACTATAGACTGTAAACATTAAGCAAGCAATGCTATCAATAATCACTCTGAGAACAGTTCATACAGAAAGAGTGTAGAAAACTTGATGGTACAATCAAAATGTTTATCGTATGTTTCAAAAACCTATTTTAAAGGTAGATATACATAAACTATAAAATCTTACTATTATGGCCTATTTACAGAAAATATATTTTTGAAAAACATTATTTTCTAAGTTTGAAGTATACACAACTGAAACTAATTACAGTAATAGCTCATTGTTTGGTAATCATTTGGGAATCAGGTATACTCCCTAAGGGAATTTTCGCTCTAACTAAAAAGATACAAAATGAAGTACCAGTTTTGTTTATAAAAAGAAACAGTTTAACCTGATTCAATGACATTTCCTTTTCTAAGTTAATTTTTCCCTTGATGACTCAAAGTAATCATTATAAAACTACAGTGTGAGACTTTTACAGTATAGCTGCTTTACTGAGCTGCTTCTAAACCATCAAGTTCTCCACACCCTGACAACAATAATGACAATGATAAAAGCAGCAGCTAAGGTTTACTTCATAAGAAGCCAAGCATTTTTCAAAGCACCATAGTACACATATCACTGAATTTTCCTTACGAACCTATAAAACATACTATTATTATATCACTATTTTTTAGATGAGGAAACTAAAGTTCAGAGAGTTAAATAACTTTCCATATATCTCACAGTTACAAAACATTCTGATAGAATCTGGACGAAATCTGAATAAATCTCTACTGACTTTAATGGTTTTGCTATATGTATATTTCTTCTTATAATTTCTGTGCTACTATGTGTAATTTAATCTTCAGTCAAATATCCCAAATATTTGGGGAGCAATATAAGGAAAGCTATTCTCCAAAGAAACTGAATGAATATCCTCAGTGATACTCTGGTTTTTGGCAGAATTATGTTATGCTTGAGATGGCTGGGGATTACTATACTTTAGTGATTCACAGAATTTCAGCATGAAAAGGATCTGTTTGACGCTCAACCCCCTCCTTTTACACTTGAAGAAATCAATTCACAGAAAATAAGTCATCCATCTCAAATCCTCTCTTCCAGGTGGTGGAAGAGCTGGGACTCCCACAGCAAATTCTTGGTTCTTAAGTGTGCTTTCTTCTCAGTTACGCTATTTCTGCTACAAGACACTAAAGATCTGGTTATAACAGCAGGATATGAAATGTGGTTTTCCTCACTGTCTTGGTGGAGAAGGGAAGGGCAACCCACTCCAGTGTTCTTGCCTGGAGAATCCCAGGGACGGAGGAGCCTGGTGGGCTGCCATCTATGGGGCCGCACAGAGTAGGACACGACTGAAGGGACTTAGCAGCAGCAGCCACTGTCTTGGAGTAAGCCTAGTAGGTCTGTAGCTCATGGTTGTGTTCTAAGAACACCTAGCCTAAGGTCCAGGACTTAAAAGAGATGTGGGTTTGATCCCTGGGTTGGGAAGATCCCCTGAAGAAGGAAATGGCAACCTATTCCAGTATTGCCCTGAGAACCCCATGGACAAAGGAGCCTGGTGGCCTACGGTCCATGAGGTCACAGAGAGTCAGATACAAGTGAAGCAACTTAGCACGGCACAAGGTAAGTTAGTGCTAAAATTCAGCCCTCGTTGGCTGCCCTATCTGGAATAACCTTCTCAAAGGTGCCACCTGCTACCAAGATGTGGCACAGTGGGGAGGTAGATGGACGGGGTGGGGGAGGCGTGCTGGATATACGACTGACTTCAGTCTAATTCAACCACAACATTTTGCAGGCTAGTAGCTGACCTGCTACCAACGCGGCGTAACTGAGTAGATAAGGGGTGCTGAACGCTGGCAATCGCAGGACAGGTCCTAATGACACCTTTCCACTAGTTCTTAGTCTCTCTCTTCCAAAAAGAACAACACTCCAACAATTCTATACTCCATCCTGGAGCATCAGTTTTTCCCTCTCTGGTGAATCATGCCCACAAGAATACTAAGATGCCATTTCCTGAATCTTTGAGCTAACCTTGATTCCTCTACCGCTTCCAGCTCTTGTTTCAGTTACCCCTAACAGGCTCTTACCCCACCACCACCACCACCCCCCCACTGGAACAGCTCTCATCCAAGGTCACCAGTGACCTCATCACTGCTCTGACTGGTCATTCCTCAATCTTCATCTTATAGACACAGTTAGTCACTTCTTCCTCCTTGATATGCTTTCTCTGCTTCACTGTACTTACTGGTTTTCCTCCTAACTTTCTCGGCCCCTCCTTCTCAATCACTAAATGCCATTATCACTATGGCAATCACTGTTGCCATTCCGTGTCTCCCTAACATCTAAATATTGCCAGTCCTTCACAGCTCAGTCCTTAAACAACTTCTCCTTTCTCCCTACATATTCTCTTTTGTTGATCTGCTATTTTATGGCTTCCAATAGCAACAGTAAGCTCTGAACCCACCAATTTGCATCCCCAGCCTACATTTCTATATTGATTTTCAGGGCTATAAATCTAAATGCCTATTAAACAGTCTTTACTTTGAAATCTAATATTTTGAATCCAATAATTTTGAAAAGTTTAACATGCCCCAAATTGAATCCCTGATCCTGATTCCTCTAACAAGTTTCCCTACTTTGGCCGGTCCTCAGAGCAAACGCCTAGACCTCACCCTTGACAGCACTCATCTCTATCCCACATCTGTAAATTCCATTGGTTTTATCTTCAAAACATACCTCAAATTCTACTACTTCTCCCGATCACCTCCACCTTGACTGAAAACACCAGCATCCTTTGGCGGCTCAACTACAGTAGCCTCCTTGTTTCCCTGTGGGACCCTAACCCCACCACGGTAGTCTACTGTCAAAGACAACCAGACAGCGTAATAGTCAATCAGCTCACATAACTGTGGTCAAAACCCTCCATGATAATAAGGCTTCCCTTCCTATTCTGTGTTAAAGTTCTATGACCTAAAGGCACTGTTATCGTTTGCTGCTATCCTTTTCATCTGCTCCTCTTTTTCTTGTTCAGCTGGCTACACAACTCTCTCTCCAACACACACTGCACATACCCACCTGGGGGCCTCTGCACCAGTGTCCCTCTGCCTGGGACGCTCTTCCTCAGACACGCACATGGTTTGTGGTCCATCACCTCAAGGTCTTTGTTGACTCAAACCCCACCTTCTCAGGGAGGCTTGTCTTGGCCGCTCTCATCTAAATACCACACACAATCTCCACACATTTCATCCTCTTCCTATTTTTCCCATAGCACCGATCAGCCTCTAACATGTATTTTATCTGTTCCTCTCACTTACTATTTATTGGTCTGTCTCCCACTAGAATATAAGTTCCATGAAGCTGCAAGATGTGAACCGGGCTCTTTAACTTACAGTGGGCTGGGCTTTTTATGCCCTGAAAAGCAGATGTATTTTAATCATTCGAAGTGACTAGAGTGTTATGCGATCTGCCCAAGTGGAAATGAAAGTGAGATCTTAGAGCATGTTTAATGGCAGGGGAAAGGGAAAGAAAAAGGGAAAGGAGAAAGTGAAAAAGGAACTTTTTCTTTATACGGGTATCCCCTACTTTTTAAAAATTCACTTTATGCCATCCTCATGCCACTTTATGCCTGCTCTTATGAAAGACCTGCTTGTTTTCATCAACCGAAAGAGACCTGAAAAGGATCTTTGCTTTTGCAAAAAAAGGTGAGAGGTGAAAATAGAGACCAGTCTTCACTTGCATTTAACACGGAGGCGGCGTGTCCTGAGCAAGAAGCAGCACCAAGAGCCTCCTCCCCCGGGAACTGCACTCTGCATCTCAGCGTCAAGCTGCCGCAGCTCTGATCTGCATGTCTGTGGGCATCTGTGCTTCATTTTTATTTATTTTGTGCACTGTGAGCAAGACGTGTCCTAAGGTAACTGCTTCTTCACTTGACGTCATTTAGGCTTACCAAAGGTTTCCTAGGAGCACTCTACTTTCAGATAGTGGGGTAGACCTGAATTAACTTCGGAAGAAAAGGTTCATTTACTTAGTAATTTACTGACACAGCAAAAGTAAAATCCATTTCAGTTCTGAGTCGAATTATGCAAAAGTAGAGACAAAATTAACAGGAAATTTGTTTACTGAAATCTCGCTATTTGCTAACACCAAAAAAGAAAGATGAATTGTTAAATTCCATAATTAAGGACTTAAACTTGTTTAAATACTATTAAGAAAATGAGAAGTACTTTTATTTTACTGTTTTTCTCCTTTCCTCCCTTTAAATACTGTGTTTCCCATAAGTTACTACATCTTCTACACAAAACAAATACAAGTAAAAAGCAGGTAGAAAGTTAAGACAGCGTGACAAACTTGCACCTGGGAATTTTCTGTCACCAGCTGTTCTTATTGTTAACGACTGACATTATTTTAAACATTAGCAGCAGGAAGACTGATCTTAGCAAAATCCATTTCCTCATCACTTGAGTATTAATTCAGCAATTACTGTTACTACAAGGGTCATAAACAGTTCTGGAGTGCCCCATAAGAAATTTCAAATGCTTAATAACAGATTCAATTTTATACATATCCTTTTTTAAAAAACACAACTCCTTTATCCACACAGCTTTTTAATACCATACAAAGCCAAATGCAAAGATCTGCACTAAAATCTATATGGTTTCTATCCCTACGGCAATCTTAAAATAGGCTGAATTAAATTCAAGGAGATAAGACTATCAACAATGACAGAAGACGGACATAACTATGAAAACTAGTACAATGGTGAGCGTCCCATTTTAAACCATTAAACTGCTAAAATAAATATACCTGCATGTAGTACACATTTAAAATTTAAAAATTATTAATACAGGTTCTTACTTAAGCATGGGTTTATGTCTACAAGAATGAAAGAGCTTGAACTAAGATAACATGTTCATATAACCTATTCATCATAGACCTGAATAGACCTTATCCACCATGACTAAATTTTAAAACACTACATTAATACAAAATCTATTACAAATACAAATAAAACCAAAGAAGAACTAAATAAATGGAGAATACGCTATGTTCATGGGTAAGAAAACTCAATACTGTCAAGATGTCAGTTCTTTCCATCTACAGCACATTACTCTGTGGATATCAACAAACTGATCATGAAGTTTACATGAGAGAAAAGACCCAGGAAAGCCAACACAGTATCAAAGGAGAATGAAGTCAGAGGACTGACACTATCCAACTTCAAGACTTACTGTACAGCAACGGTAACCCAGACACTGGGGAACTGGCAAAAGAACAGACAAATGGACCAACTGGACAAAAACAGAAGCCAGAAACAGACCCACATAAAGTCGAGTGACCTTTGACAAAGGAATCAAGGTAATACAATGCAACAGAGACAGTTTTTTCAAAAAATGGTGCTACCAACAACTGGACATCCATATGGTAAAAAAAATAAAATTTGGACACAAACCTTACACCCTTCACAAACATAAACTCAAAATGGATCACAGATCTAATATAAAATGTAAAGACATCATTAGGGAATTGCAAATTAAAACAAGAAACCACTACACACCTCTATCAGTGGCCAAATCCCAATCATTGACAACAGCAAATATTGGCGAAGATGTGGCGGAACAGGAACTTTATTAACTGCTGGTGGGGATGCAAAATGCCAAGCCTCTTCAGAAGGCAGCCTGACCAATTTCTTACAAAACTCAGCATATACTCTTACCACACAATCCAGCAACTGTGCACCTTGGAACTTAACGAGCTGAAACCTTATGTCTATACAAAAACCTGCACACGGATGTTTAGAGCAGCTTTCTTCATAATGGCCAAAACTTTGAGGCAACCAACATCGCCTTTAATCAGTGAATGGATAAATAAATTGGTATTAATGTATTCAGATGGTAGAACATTATTCAGTGTTCAAAAGAAGTAAGCTATCAAGTCATGAAAAGACATAGAGGAAACTCAAATGCATATTCTCAGTGGAAGAAGCCAATCTGACTCATACATGTCGTATGATTCCAAATATACGACGTTCTGGAAAAAATCAAAACTACGGAGTTTGTAAAAAGATCAGTGGTGGATAGGGTTTAATGGGAAGGACAGGATGAACACAAAGGACCTTCAGGACAGCGTAACTATTCTGTACTGACTGGGTGTGCGCTCAGTCACGTCCGACTCTTTGTGACTCCATGGACCCCCGGCAGGCTTCTCTGTCCATGGGGTTTCCCAGGCAAGAACATGGAAACAGGTTGCCATTTCCTTCTCTAGCAATCTTCCCAACCCAGGAACTGAATCCGAGTCTCTTGTGTTTCCTGCATGGGCAGGTGGGTTCTATAACACTACTGCCTCCAATACGTGGTGAACACACGTCATTATACATTCATCCAAACCCACGGTGAACCCCAGAGTGAACCCTAATGTAAGCTAAAGACACCGAGTGACGACCAGGTGTCAAACGTAGGCTCATCATTAACAAATGTACCAGTGTGTCACGAGATGGTAGTGAGGAAGCTGTGTATGTGCGGACAGCAGGTGTTATGGGAACTCTCCGTACTTTCTACTCAATTTTGCTGTGAACCTAAAACTGCTCTAAAAATAAAGTTTATTGATTAAAAAAATACAAATAAAGTTAAGAACAAGTAAATGTTTCCATATTAAAGCAAGTTAGTAACCATTTCTTTAACGTTGGTTTATGAAAAGTTTCAGACTTAAAAAGGGATGCATACCCTCCAAATCTGTTTTAAAATCAGTTAATTTGGAACTTGGGTCACATTTTAACCACATTAATACAACTGGTCATTTCAATGCTGGTTCATAAGTCAGTTTAAACAATTTCCCCATAACTTTAAATGAAGTACTATATATGTGAAGATCCCAGACTTTTACTAATGAAGACACCAAGAATATCTATTATCCCCTCCAAGTTGTTAAGGCAAACACTCAGCACCCTTTCTCCTCCCAGTCCCTCCCACTCTGTTGGCTGAAGACTGTAGAGTTCTACCTTCCCTGGGACACGAAAGTGGAGTGTGGGCGAGAAGGTAATCTCAGGGATCAATGAGAAACTCACTTTAACAAGGTTATCTATGGCGGTCAGGGCTTTGGGATATTCCTGGCATGTAGAAAGAATTTAATTACATTAAGTACATCAAATGCTAAATGGGTATGTGTGAAGCAGACCAAGCAACCTTCGTATTGGGAAAATATGTCCCCAAAGGAAGAGCTGCTGCAACAACAACAGTAACCCCGTGCACTGACTGAGCATTTGGAAATCGCCGATGCAGCCAAGGGTCACTACGTTAAATGCTGTGTATCTCATTTAAGCCTCGCAACAATCCTGTGAGGTAAGATCCCAGCTCCCCAAATGAGAAAACGAAGGCTCACAGCAGGTAAGTAGCTCTGCCCAAATTCTCCATGGCTAGTATGGAGGCAGATACAATGAGTTTATCTAGAGAGAATACAACTTTAACCATACCTTTATATTTCTTTTCAAACTTCAAACATTTGTTTTATAAGTGAACAGGTACTAGTCCTGACTGCTCTGGGAAAAGTCATATTTCTCTAGATAGAAAGTAACTATGAGTTTACTGTTAGGGAAAAATGATATAAGACAATGGGAGAGGGGAAATGGCTTAGAAAACTGAAATATAGACCTAGCAGTTTGTCAGCAGTTCACAACTATCTTCCCATTCACCATCCCCAGAAAGTTTGCCTCTTTCTGGTAAATTTAAAGCCTTGGGAAGTCTGCAGCATTGCTTATTAAGCCATACTGTGTCTTGTTGAGTATATGAATTCACTTTGAACCTGAAGTATGTACTTGAGCTTTTGCAAAAGTTTGCACACTTCACCACAGCTGACTCAGTGGAGAAAATGGAAACAAAGTCATCCATTTATTCATTAAAGATTTGAGCATCTTCTACTCTGTGCTGAGCACTTATGCAGAAAACTCAAGATATAAAGGCCACTGCCTTCAGGGAAATTACTGCCTATCTGGGAATATAGTGAGTAACCAAATAAACACAGACCTGTGTGCATGCGCATGCACGCACGCACACACACACACACACACACACACAGAAGCAGAGAATGTGCTACAAAGGACAAGTATATTTGCTGAGTGACAGGAGGATGTGACCTAGTTAGGAAGCACAGGGAATATTCGCAGAGTAACCAATGTTTGAGATGATATTTGAAACACTCAGTGGGGGTTAACTAGGAAAAGGCTAAAGCAAAGAGCTGGGGAACACTAAACAGCATACGTAAATGCCCAGAGTGTAAGGAGCAAGGTGACCGGCAGGGCCTGGAAACAATCTAGTGTGGTAGATGCAGAGAGAACAGGAGAGAGTGAGTGCAGTGAGAGGTGAACTGAAGAGAGAGCAGGACCCTGTTGAGCTATATCATAGATCCTGACATCAAAATATTTTAAGCAGGGGCAGGGCTGTCATACTACTATTTACATTTTGAAAACATTCTTCATATTGCTATAATGGAAAATGGTCTAGAAGAGAACCAAAAAGGCTAGGTCAGTGGACTACTGTGATAATTCAGGTGAAGATGAAGGCAGACTAGACTAAGGTAGTATTAGAGGTAAAGAGAAGACAATGGATTCGAGAAAGATTTAGGGAATAAAAATCAACCAAACTTGTGTTTTTTGGAATATAGGAGGTACAGGAGAACAAGATATCAGGAACAGTTCAGTTTTCTGGATGTACAACTGAGATGCATTCAGATACTAGGATAG
This sequence comes from Oryx dammah, assembly GCF_014754425.2. Lineage (NCBI taxonomy): Eukaryota > Metazoa > Chordata > Mammalia > Artiodactyla > Bovidae > Oryx > Oryx dammah. The sequence goes on along the minus strand of NW_024070211.1, from coordinate 120,188,005 downwards.
AGACAATGGAAAAGAAGATGGACATGCTAGGATTAAGACGCCTTTAAGATACACAAGAAATACACAAGAAACAGATGTATCACAATGTCAAAGCTTTGTGTTAAATATCTACAACTCAGAGTAGATACAAATTTCTGAGACCTGAGTGCACAGGTGGTAACTAAGGTCCTGCAGATGAGGATAAACCAGATTATGGAAAAAGACAGGGATGAGGAGATGACACTTAGAAAACCACATATAAATCATGATAATATATAGCAGACCATGACAAGTATGTAATAGAATGACAAAAAAAGTAAATGGGAGCAAAGCAAAAGAGATTAATTACATGAAGAGCTATGGGGGGAAATGTGGCTTTGAAAAGGACGTTAGACTAGAGAAGACTTCATCTGCTAAGAATATGGGGACCACACCAACTCATAGTGAGGAAAATAAAAACGTAATTCGGAAAGATCTGTAAGACATGTTAAATAGGGTGGGTGGGGGAACAAAAAAGAAAGCGGAGAGTACAGAGCAATGGATACAAATACCTCTATTACAGGTATAAACTGCAACGGCTACCTGCATGTGCATGTTGGCAATATAAACAGACTTTCTGGAAAGATATACAAGAAAATGCTAATATGCTTTCCTCTAAGAAGAATCTGGTGCTCTGTAGTACAAAGGAAACCTACTTTTCACTGTATACTCTTTTCTATCCTATTCTAAATTGTTTCTTATGTACCAAAAAAAAAAAAAAGTTTTGCCTTTTTTTAAAAAACTTAATTAAAAAAATAAGGGGGAAAAAAACAACCCAGTGAGTTTTATGTGACTCAAGTACCAAGACCACAGGAGGAAATCTAAACCACACAGGGTTTTAAACAGGCAGAGTGAATTTATGATATGTTTGTTTTCCTCAGTCCTAGCACTTGGGCACCTGAGACACTCTAATTCTGGAATAACAAAGATTTAATAAAAGCTTTTAGATGTCTTGGGTAGAATGACTTATCTTTTCTTACGTAGCATCCTTGCCCCCATTCCTTGCACATTATAAAGTCTGGAGCAAAGCAAAAGAGAGATTAACATCCAAAATTAATTTATGTTAATTTGTCCAAAGTTTAAGCTTTGCCAATATACTGTAAATCTGTATCATGTGTCAATCATATTTAACAGGATCATCTCATTTTAATTTACCATCCTCTACTGAATACTTTAGGACAGACTATGACTGGGTAAAAAACAACTAACAAGTTGATAAATGTGCCAAGCTCTTGTCTAGTTTATCATTAAAGTTAAATTAAGCACAGATCTGTCTTTTAGTTTTTCTGTATGGTTTGTTTTAAAGTTTGAGTGCCAAGTATGAACTGTGTGCTGTACGCTCCATTTTCGTTCAAAACTTTATGAAGCCCGAACTGAATCCCTGACCTGCAAAAATTTTTCAAAATTAAATAAATCTATTTCCTGCTTATGTTCTGTTTTATGAAAGAGCTTTTTCCTTAGTGGATAATGTAATTATAAAGCTTCGTAACATAGGTAGTACATATAGATATAAAACAGTAAGCAAGGTACTTTCAAAATTCAGTGCTAATGGCCCATTCTTGTAACATTTACCGAGCAGCCACTATTTGCTGGGCACTGTTAGGTACTGAAAGCAGAGTGATGAACAGAAAAATCTTTGCCCTCACAGAAGCTGTACAAATACTGCACAAATATCACAAAATTATGAACATGAAATGAAAAGCGAAAGTGAAGTCACTCAGTCGTGTCCAACTCTTTGCGACCCCTTGGACTGTAGCCTACCAGGCTCCTCCATCCATGGGATTTTCCAGGCAAGAATACTGGAGCAAGTTGCCATTTCCTTCTCCAGGAGATCTTCCTAACTCAGGGCCTGAACCCAGGTCTCCCACATCGTAGGCAGACACTTTACCATCTGAGCTACCAGGGAAGTCTTGAAATATGAAACATGAAATAATGCTAGTTAAATGCAAAGTCACTTACATAAGCAGGATTTCTCCCCAAAAGAGTACTTAATGAACTAATCCTTTGTTTTATGTTTTGTTTCGTCCTAACATATCTAGGGAATGGACTATATTCCTTTCAGTTAAAACTGGTTCAACTCAAATAATAAGGGGAGAGGGAGGGGAGGAACATTGGGTATTAAATCTCCCAGGTGATTTTAATAAGCAACACTCTTAAGAACTACTAAATTCACCAATGATATTACTATATCTGAAGCCATGGGTTGCAACCTTGGCTGCCAACTGGAATCAACCATGGAGCTTTAAAAATTACTGATCCTTAGGCTGTAGCGCTGAGAGATTTTGACTTAATCAGTGTGAAGTGTGGGGTGTGGCCTGAGCTTAAGAGAGATTTAAAAGGTCATCAGGTGATATAAAGTGTAGCCAAAAACATTCAAAAGGCCTTGGGGGAGGGGGGAGAGCGGATATGCAGGAAGAATGGGAAAATACTCAGCTATGACATAATTACCTAGGCTCTGTACTCCTATTGTGCAGACAGATGTTAATAGGCTACAGTAACTTCTTGCCAAAACTCATTATCATCTTGGATTACAGTGAATTTATGAAGGTGATGCTGCTCTGCTGGGCTCAGCCAGGGGCATGGTAGCCTCCCTGGACAACTCCTCCATCACCATCCCCAAAAGCTACAATGATAACCAGCAACATGTGTGCTAGCTGCTCAGTCGTGTCCAACTCTGCGACCCCATGGACTGTAGCTCACCAGGTTCCTGTCCTTTTCCAGGCAAGCAATGTTAGTTGCTCAGTCATGTCTGACTCTGTGATCTCATGGATTGCAACATGCCAGACTCCTCTGTCCATGGAATTCTCCAGGCAAGAATACTGAAGTGGGTTGCCATTCCCTTCTCTAGGGGATCTTCCCAACCCAGGGATTAAACCTAGGTCTCCTGCATTCCTGGAAGAATTCTTTACCATCAGAGTTACCAACCAACAGAATGGGCTTCTGCTGGAAGCCCAATAGAATACAACAATTTTTAAAAGTGTGGTCAAATGAGAAACTGTCTCAAAAACATTCTTACTCATACAACGCACAAGTAATTTTGCCTATACATTTGTCTCTAAAAAGTAAAATGTTTTATCATAGTTTAAGATCCCTGCTCTTCCTCTTTGCTTTCTTACCATTTCCTTCTCCTTCTCTGATTACAAAGCAGAGGTTGACTTATAAGTATCAGGTAGAGCAATCATAGATGGGTAAAATAATATTCTAAATCCTATTTATATTTAGTAATTTCTCTCAGTTCACCTTGTAACACACAGAAAATTCCACATAATTTGGGAAAACACATTATTAATTATAACGATTATTAAATCTAGAACATTAACCAGTAATATCACTAGATATCATTATGACCATCAAGCTATAAAACACTTTTAAAACAGACCTAAATAGTTTAACGCCTGCAACTATCATTCAGAGACTTTAGTAATATCATCTAAAAGAATATAAAACAGTAAAAGATTTACTGAAACAATCAAGGATACATTAATCTATGTGACACAGAACATAACACTGCATACTGAAACCAGGTTAGAAATGTGAAATTACAAAAGCAGCTGCTGCACGGTAAGCTAAAATCAAACACTCCTTAGGATAAGACCTTATAGAAACCACAACCTCCTACTGATGAACACTTGCATTCTGTCACCTTGAAAGATCCTTTTTTCCCCCACTTCCATCTCTTATTATCTGGATTTACCCTAAAGTTCAGTCTTACATACCCTACCTTTTTGATATCACAGATATCATTACACATACACACTCCCTCCCTCTCTCTCTCTCTCTATATATATATATAGCTTTGAGATAACATTTCACAGAAACTACATATAGATTGTTTCTAAGTCTAGAACTGTAGTACTGTATATTTTGCATTTACTGAATGTCATAATTATCTGTCCAACTGTCACCTCAAACTCAACAAGGTCAAAATAATCTTCAAAACAAAACCTGGCCCTTCTAAAGACCAAAAATTATAGTACTTGACAGCAAAAGTGTGGGAGGAACAGTCATGCTCACACAATACTGATGGATGGAGAGAGGAGTGAACTTTTTAAAAGTTCTTTAGCCACAAGTGTCAAGAGCCATTTGGTCAAGTGATCCCCCTTCTAAGAAGCTGTCCTAAGAGAATAAACAGAGATGTGGATAAAGACTTTTGTATAAGGAGGCTCAAAGCAAATTAACAATGAAACTCAAATGTCCAACAAAATGGTAACAGTTAAATGATGAGGTTTTCAATGAACTATAAAATTGTCACTAAAAATCATGATTATGAAGATTATTTACTGACATGGAGAAATGCTCGTAACAGGTTAATGTGGAGAAGTGTCACAAAACTGTATTAGTGGTAATCAAAATGTATAAAAAATATGTGTATATATATTTTAAATAAGTTAGATGAAAATATTAAAAGTGGTTATGTCTACAGTGGAATCATAGTTGATTTTTATTATGTGTATTTTTGCTTTTGTGTCTTATCAAATATTCTGTAATAATTATACTTTGATAATCAGAAAATATTGTTATTTTAAAATACAGCACTTTCACTTATCGTTTCAGTTACACAGACTTGAATTTTAAGCTTCCTTCTTCTCCAGGCCGCGTATCCAATCATTCAACAAACCCTTTTAAGCAAGTGTTCTGATAACACAAGAATGGAAGTAGCCAACTAATTGTACTGGGAAGGTTCAGAAATCCTCTGGAATCCTTGGAAAAATTTCAAACAACTTTGAGCATACCATTTCTCCTACCTCCATGATCATCCCTGCCTCTTTCAATATACTTTATTAGAACTAATTAATAGAAAGGCCTCCCTAATGCTATAGTGACTTCTCCCCGTTGAAGTCATCTAATACCCACTGCTGTTCAGTTTTTTGGTTGGGTTACACAAATGGGAGAGCCGAGAAGCCTGAGGTCAGGCAGATAAAAACATTGAACAACTCCTGAAGGCACCAAATGGTAACATGTTCACAATAACAGCCTCGAGCTGACAAGCCTGAGTGATGCTGAGTACACATTCTCTGCTTCCTAAAACAGGCGAACAAACATTAATTGTTAAACATCTCAAAAAACTAAATCATTCTTCAAAACTGGTATGTTAGAACAAAGACATATGACAACTAAATGCATTGTGGTATCCTGGAATGGATCCTGGCACCAAAAAAAAAAAAAAAACAGTATTAGTGGGAAAAAATTTGAATAAAGCCTACAGTTCAGTTAGCATTAATCTTTTTAGCTTTGACAGATATTACAGAAGCCTTCACAAATATTCTTCATTTCCGATTGCTTTTTCTTGCCTAAGGGATAGACACCTAATATTAATAGTGCGAAGCCAACAGCGCTAAGGTCTGCCCAGATGAGAGATAAGGTCTTCTGCCTCACATTCCAATGCTCTCCTAACTACACTGCCTCATGTTCAAGTCCTGGTTGCCATTCAATCCATCGAGTGAGAGCGCCAGCCATGGAAAGAACATATAATAAGTCTACTCTACAGACAGACAAAACCCACCACAATTTGCACTAGTAAGAATCTTTGTGCGTCACGGCACTCACAGAAAACTCTACATCTATTTTAACAACTAGTATTGAGCTATACCAATCACTGATATAAAAGATATTTCATACAAAGCTTCCATTACTGTTCAATGCTCCTATGAGGAGCCTTTGTCTCAAGTGCTATTAAGCACTCTACCATCTACTTTAAAAAGGAAAAAAAAATGCCAGTGAATCTCTGAAGCACTACTTTTCACTGTACTTCTTTATAAAGCAAAGGAGATGTGCTGAAGCATCAGAAGGAGCCTCTACGAGTCTGCTTATCAAAATTCAAGCCTCCATGTTCTTTCAAGGTAAAGACTATTTCATTTACTGCACAGTCCAACTCTTTTAATTAACCTAACAACGTGACAATAAGGAGAATAGTTTTATAAAAATCTCAGAACTGTTTTGTTAAACATTTACTCTATGATTACTCTGAGTATTACAGCTGCTGAAAAGTGATTTCCTTTATCATCAAACTAAGTATTTTTCCAGTATTTTAACCTATGAACCAAGCGGCTGAGCACACATGCAGACATGAAAGCACCAGTGATTACCCGCCCTCATCCTTTAGTCCATACTTTACACCAAAGAGAGCCTACTTCTAACCATAAAAGTTTAGATATCACAGCATTTTTATACGTCCCAAAGCAGCCAGTACAATGCTTTCCACATAACACTTAATAAATGCTTGTTGAGTAAATGTCAAGCATGATAAAAGGCATCATGGCATGAGACTGATTCTTTACAAAAATATTTTTGTTCTATCCACCTAAAATTATTTTACGAACATCAAGTCAGGCACTGTAGACCATGGTAGAGACAAAAATAAAGAGAAATAAAACATCATACATCTAGATTTACATAATGGTTATATGCCAAACAGCATAATATGCAAAACTGTGTCTCATGGAAGGTTCAATGTCCCATGGAAGGATGAAGCAGGATGTATCAACTCTGCTTAACTGTGTAGAACAGAAGGCTCTATGCATGCCTGAATATAACGCAATCTACCATGTTCCCAGTACAAAGAGATACAAAGTTTTTTTGCTTCCAATCTAAACACATCAATTTTTAGGAAAGTCAAGGAAACTGTTAAAAGATCATTTAAAATAATTAGATCATTAAAATAATTCCCTAGCTTATAGATATTTAAATCACCCAGTAAGAAATTAATTTGCAAATAATGCTTTTCTTCACTCTCTTATTTTGTTAAAATTTTATTCAACTCCTTGACGCCAGGGTCTTCATCATCACCAGAACCCTTCTCTAGAGGACATGAACTCACTTTTAAGTTCTTGAGATACAGTTCTTCTTGATTGTACAATTGACACTGCTCTCAGAAATTTTATGCTGGCCAAAAGTACCATCTGTATGATTTTAAATGTTTTTTTTTCATTCAACCTAAAAAGACATATTCACTATATACTCAATGGAACCATTTATTATATTCCTTCTTAAATGTATTAACCAGCTTTCTTGCGTCACTAAGTTGTGTCTGACTCTTTGCGACCTCATGAACTGCAGCACACCAGGCTTCCCTGTCTTTCACTATCTCCCAGAGTTTGAACAAACTCATGTCCATTGAGTCAGTGATGACATCCAACCATCTCGTCCTCTGTTACCCCCTTCTCCTCTTGCCCTCAACCTCTCCCAGCATCAGACAGAGTCTTTTCCAATGAGTTGGCTCTTCACATCAGGTGGCCAAAGTATTGAAACTTCAGCTTCAGCACTAGACCTTCCAATGAATATTCACAGTTGATTTCCTTTAGGACTGGCTGGTTTGATCTTCTTGCTGTCTGTTGAGTTATAATTTATAACACAATGTCACAATTTGAAGTGGATAACTGGTTAGGTTGCAACATACATACATATATATATATATCTCCTTGTAGTATCACCACAATCACCACGGCAAACATTTCCACCACCCCAAAAAAGTTTCCTCATACTCCTCGCAGTTAATCTCTCCTCACCCCTATCCCCTAAGAACAACTGTTTTGCTTTCTATTGTCACAGTTTTTCCTTTTCTAGAATGTTCTATCAGTAGAAATAGAGAGTACACAGAGCTTTGTGACTGAGTTCATACATTCAGCATAATCTCTTCAGACTCATTCATGTTTTGGTGTGAATCAGTAGTTCCTTCTATTATACAGATATATCACAATTTTTATTCACTCACCCAGTTTGTAGACAATGGGTTGTTTTCAGCTTTTGGCTATTAGGACTAAAACCACTATAAATATTCAAAGTACATCTCTGTAAAAACGTTTTCATTTCCCTTAAGTAAATGCCAGTAAGTGATATTGGTGGGTGTACTCGTTTCCTAGAATTGCTGTAACAAACAAAGTATCATAAACTGAGTGGCTTAAAAAAACTGAAATTTATTCTCTTCCAGCTCTGGAGGCTGGAAGTGTAAAATCAAGGTGTTGGTTGGGCCATGCTCTCTTGAAACTGCTAGGAAAGAACCTGCCCATGTCTTTTACTTAGCTGATATGTCTGTAATCGTCAGAAGTACCCCCTCTTCCCTCTACGCTCCCTGTCTCTCTCCTCTTCTTGGGAGAAGTGCTGAATTCATACTAGACTAAGTCATATTGGATTAAGAACTCCCTACTCAAGTAATGTTCAAAATTCTCCAAGCCAGGCTTCAACAGTACGTGAACTGTGAACTTCCAGATGTTCAGGCTGGATTTAGAAAAAGCAGAGGAACCAGAGATCAAATTGCTAACATCCGCTGGATCATCGAAAAAGCAAGAGAGTTCCAGAGAAACAGCTACTTCTGCTTTATTGACTATGCCAAAGCCTTTGACTGTGTGGATCACAACAAACTGTGGAAAAATCTTCAAGAGATGGGAATACCACACTACCTTACCTGCCTCCTGAGAAATCTGTATGCAGGTCAAGAAGCAACAGTTAAAACTGGACATGGAACAACAGACTGGTTACAATCGGGAAAGGAGTACGTCAAGGCTTTATATTGTCACCCTGTTTATTTAACTTCTATGCAGAATACATCATGAGAAATGCTAGACCAGATGAAGCACAAGCTAGAATCAAGATTGCTGGGAGAAATATCAATAACCTCAGATATGTAGATGACATCACCCTATCGCAGAAAGTAAAGAACTAAAGAACCTCTTGATGACAGTAAAAGAGGAGAGTGAAAAAGTTGGCTTAAAACTCAGCATGGAGAAAACTACGACCATGGCATCCAGTCCCATCACTTGATGGCAAATAGATGGGGAAACACTGGAAACAGTAACGGACTTTATTTTGGGGGGCTTCAAAAGTCACTGCAGATGGTGACTGCAGCCATGAAATTAAAAGATGCTTGCTCCTTGGAAGAAAACTTATGACCAACCTAGACAGCATATTAAAAAGCAGAGACATTACTTTGCCAACAAAGGTCCATCTAGTCAAGGCTATCATTTTTCCAGTAGTCATGTTTGGATGTGAGACTTGGACTATAAAGAAAACTGAGTGCCGAAGAATTGATGCTTTTGAATTGTGGTGTTGGAGAAGACTCTTGAGAGTTCCTTGGACTTCAAGGAGATGCAACCAGTTCCTCCTAAAGGAAATCAGTCCTGAATATTCACTGGAAGGACTAATGCGAAGCTGAAATTCCAATTCGTTGGCCAAGTGATGTGAAGAACTGACTCATTTGAAAAGATCCTGATGCTGGGAAAGACTGAATGCAGGAGGAGAAGGGGACGACAGAGGGATGAGATGGTTGGATGGCATCACTGACTTAATGGACATGAGTTTGACTAAACTCTGGGAGTTGGTGATGGACAGGGAGTCCTGGCATGCTGCAGTCCATGGGGTTGCAAAGAGTCGGACACGACTGTGTGACTGAACTGAACTGAACTGACTAAAGTGAGGCCTTGTATTAAGCTGCAATGACTATTCTAAATAAGGTCAGATTCTAATGTACCAAGACTGAGCACTGAGACATAGTTTTGGATGGGAAGGGGTGGGAGTGGGCACAGTTCAAACCACAACAAAGAGTCATACGGTAAGTGTATAACAACCAATTGCCAAACTATTACTCAAGTGGAAAGACTAGAGATCTCTTTAAGAAAATTAGATATCAAGATTTCATGCAAAAGGGGCACAATAAAGGACAGAAACACTATGGACCTAACAAGCAGAAGATATTAAGAAAAGGTGGCAAGAATACACAGAAAAACTATACAAAAAAAAAGATATAATGACTTAGAAACAGTTAAGGACTCAGATAAATACGATGGTGTGATCACTCACCTAGAGCCAGACATCTTGGAGTGCAAAGTGGGCCTTAGGAAGCATCATTATGAATAAAGTTAAACGTAGAGGAGGTAATGGAATTCTAGCTGAGCTATTTCAAATCCTAAAATATGATGCTGTTAAAGTGCTGCACTCAGTATGCCAGCAAATTTGGAAAACTCAGAAGTGGCCACAGGACTGGAAATGGTCAGTTTTCATCCCAATGCCAAAAATGCTCAAACTACTGCACAACTGCATTCATTTCACATGGAGCAAAGCAATGCTCAAAATTCTCCAAGCTAGGCTCCAACAAGAATACGTGAACTGAGAACTTTCAGATGTTCAAACTGGATTTAGAAAAGGCACAGGAACCAGAGATCAAACTGTGAACATCAAACTGATGACCATATAAAAAGCAAGATAATTCTAGAATAACATCTGCTTCTGCTTCATTGACTACACTAAAGCCTTTGACTGTGTGTATCACAACAAACTGGAAAAATTCTTCAAGAGACAGGAATACCAGACCACCTGATCTTCCTGTGAAACCTGTCTGCAGGTCAAGAAGCAATAGTTAGAACCAGACATGGAACAACAGACTGGTACAAAATAGGGAAAGGAGTATGTCATGCAAAATGCCAGGATGGATGAAGCACAAGCTGGATCAAGATTGCTGGGAGAAATATCAACAACCTCGGATATGCAGATGACACTATCCATATGTCAGAAAGCAAAGAAGAACTAAAGAGCTTATTGATGGAGGTGAAAGAGGAGAGTTTCACTCTGGCTTAAAACTCAACATTCAAAAAACTAAGACCATGGCATCCAGTCCCATCATTTCATGGCAAATAGATGGGGAAACGACGGAAACCTTGACAGACTTAATTTTTCTGGACTCCAAAATCACTGCAGATGGTGACTGCAGCCATGAAATTAAAAGACGCTTCTCCTTGGAAGAAAGGTTATGACAAACCTAGACAGCATATTAAAAAGCAGAGATATTACTTTGCCAACAAAGGTTCATTTAGTCAAAGCTATGGTTTTTCCAGTAGTCATGTATGTATGTGAGAGTTGGACCATAAAGAAAGCTGAGCACTGAATAATTTATGCTTTTGAACTGTGATGTTGGAGAAGACTCTTGAGAGCCCTTGGACTTCAAGGAGATCAAACCAGTCAATTCTAAAGGAAATCAATCCTGAATATTCATTGAAAGGACTGATGATGAAGCTAAAGCTCCAATACTTTGGCCACCTGATGTGAAGAACCAACTCATTAGAAAAGACCCTGATGCTGGGAAAGATTGAAGGCAGGAGGAGAAGGGGACAACCCAGAATGAAATAGTTGGATGGCATCACTGACTCACCAGACATGAATTTGAGCAACCTCTGGAGATGGTGAAGGACACGGAAGCCTGGCTTGCTGCAAACCATAGGGTCACTGAGAGTTGTACATGACTGAGCAACTGAACAACAATCTATGTCTATCTCCATATATATAAATATATATCTCCTTACATCATACAAATCACAGAATAGCAAGTATCTTAGAAATTTTTCACTTGCAGGCTTCACTTTTAACTCCTGAAAATAGTTTTGTCCCTGAAATGATATACACACAAATACTGAAATGAAATTGCTCCTCTGCTATAATAAACACAAATTAAAAGTTCGGAATACTAAGTCGTGATTTTGTCATTTATCTACATAAAATTTATTTACCTGGAATTATATAAAATACTAGTGTTTTCCTACCCCTTTCTCTACTTTTCATAAATGACAACTCTCAAACCAGGTATTAGTATACATCCTTTAAATTTAGTAAAAATTTCCATGACAATGATAAAGTTATATTTCTAGTACTAAAATCCTTTCCCCAGTTAAAGGCTACATTTTGTCCCTCTCAGTACCTGCTTTGAAACTTCAACATGAATAAAAATGAAATACAGTTCTAACACATACTAAAATTTGAGAAGGGCATAAAATAATATTGAGACATGCTACCTCCAAGAGATTTCAGATAGTGTTAGATAATCGTAAAATTATGTGAAACATCTGCCTATAAATTACAGTGTTTCTGAATCATAGTTGAGAATAAGGAAGCACACTTTAAAATTATATTGTTTCAATCTTATTTCCTTTGCATATCCAGATTATGGTGATATATTTGAAAATTTTTCTTTCACATTTTCAGAGACTGTAAAAGAAATACCTGGTAAAGAAGACTGAGAGAGTTAATAAAGAAATGCACACAAATGAGAAAATTCTAAGATGCAGAAAACATATTCAAAAACAGCAAATGATTCCCCCTCAAATACTTTTTGGAACGTCATTATCCTATTTATATTATCTGTTACAGAGGTTTCCTTTGTTAGGGGTCATTTGAATAAGTTAGTTAAATGGTTTTTTCTGTAGTCTCTACGTATGAAAGAATAATATAATCTTTATCAGATAGCAGAAGCTGACTCTGCAGAGAAATAAATGTCACCAATTAAAAATTAATGTTTAATATGTTATTTCATACAACTGCTACTATATGAATAAGTAGGGTCATGTTCTATTTTTCTTTTCCTTTGAAATGAGGTTTGCTTTAGCTTTGGTAAGGTATTACTTCAATAGGAGAGGTCACTTTGTCAGAGATGTCTCCCAAAGAAAACTGCACAAGGTACTTGCTCGAAGCAGCACTGGAAGCTTCTGCTGCTTCAGAGGCGGAAAAACCTCAGGACACTGGTGATCAGCAATGTTGGGTTTCCAGATTTGCTAATGGACTCCCTCCCCTGGTGCAGGTTTCCCATTGCAGAAAGAAACTCTTGGATGATAAGCACAGGTTAAAAAGTTGCATTTGTGAGCCTAGCAAACTGTGAGTTAGAAACAATGGAGTTTTAAAAATCTTTAAGTCTGGAAACATTTTGAATCTGAAAAGGAGCTGATAGGGAGTTAAAATGTTCCACAATCCTTGTACTATATGAGAGGGTGTCTACTTCTTTAAGTAGACATGGTAATGTTTCAAGGGAACCATAAGAAAATAATGTGTGTATCTTCCAAAAATAGATAAAGAGGCAAAATATGAGGAAAACTGACTGGAAAAGACCCTGATGCTGGGAAAGGTTGACGGCTCCCTGAGGGGGAACTGCAGTCCATGGGGTTGCAGAGTCGGACAAGACTGAGCAACTGAACTGATGAAGAAAAAAGAGAAACTAATAAGCCTGTAAAAAACCTTCAATAAATTTAAAAAGGGAGAAAGAAGTACAAGAGGTAACAGTGAGACAGGGACAGGAAATGATAGAAAAATGGAAAGTCCTAAGTAAACGGTACAAACAAATCCCAATTCAATCAATATAAATGAATTACTTTTCAGAGATCATCAAACTGAATTTTCTCTCTCTCTCACACACCACACAGAGAAATAAGGTATTTTTAAAAGACAAAACCCAAAAGCTGTAAGGATAAATGCTTCAGGGAATTCCCTGACATGCCACAACTAACACCCAATGCAGACAAATAAATAATTTGGAAAAAAAAAAAAGTTTTGGACAAGGCTAGCAAAATATATGGGGTCACACAGAGTTGGACACAACTGACGCAACTTAGCAGCAGCAGCAGCAGCAAAATATAAACACCTCTGATGAGACTGAAAAAAGGGGCACAAACAATAAACATGGAAAAAAAAAGAAACTTGGACAAATGGTCCTACTCCTAGCAAAACATAAATTATTGAAAGGAGCAGACTATGAGACTGTAAGAGGTAATCTCCACCTTTCTGCTATGCCAAGCCACTGCAAATATAAAACTACCAGGTCCAAATATTGCTTTATGGAAGAGTTTTATTAAACCTTGAGCAGAATATCATTCCAACTTTAAAACTTTTTAAAGAACCAAAAACTTTCTTCTGAGGCCAATATAAACTTGATATTAAAAATAGGCTAATAAAGTAGAATTTTTTTAAAGTTAAAAGCTAATCTACCAATGAACATAGATGCAAAACTCCTCATAACAAACCATCTCCAAAAGTGTTTATATCACGACCAAGTTGGGAATGCAAAGCTAGTATGACATTAGAAAAATATACAAATGCCATTTCTCATATTAACAGATTAGAGAAAAAACACAACTTTTTTTGAAGCATAAAGCAGATAAGCATTTGATGAAAATTTTAATACCCAATGAAGAGTTTACCTAAGAATACCACCAACAACAAAAATATCATCTTAGAAATTAGAAAAAAGGATTTCATTAACTGATATGATCAACAGTAATCTTTCAAACATACACATCAAACATCATTTTTTAATTTTTTAATTGGAGGAAAACTGCCACACAATGTTGTGTTGGTACTGTACTACAATGTGAATCAGCCGTAATTACATATTTATATATACAGCTAAATGCCATTTTTAAAGATTAAAATTTGCAACACTTCAATGTCTCGGTTAAGACAGTAAACCCACATTATGACCTAGTGGATATTACAGTGGATATTACAGTGAGATAAAGAACTAAAAGGAAAGGAAATTTTTTTAAAAAAGAAAGAAAATCATCCTTTAGAGATAATAAAAATGAATAAATATAAAGCTTAAAAAACACAGAAGCAAGTTATTAGATTTGATAAAAAGAGTTTAGGTAAGGTTACCAAATACAAGAACAGAAAAAAACAACTTAATTTCTAAATGGAAGAACAAGAACAAATTGAAATGTTTAGATGATATAATTTATAATATCAAAAATACAAAACTCATAAATAAACCTATCAAAAGATATACAATACTTACACTGACCAAATTATGAAACATAACAGAAATCAAATAAGTTCTAAATTAATTGGGTACTGTATATATTAATGGACAAAGAGAGTCAACACTTTTAAGAATTCACTTCTGACTTGACAGATTCAACAAAATTTCAATCAAAACCACAAAGAGAATTTTTGAAGAATTTGATAAACAGATTCTCAAATTATATGGATCAGTCAACAGCTCCTAATGAAGAAGGTATAGATGCTTGCCATACCAGATAAAGATTCATTAAAATTTTAGTAGTTAAAACAGCAGGGATTCCCAGCTAACACTACTGGTAAAGAACCCGCCTGCCCATGCAGGAGACACAAGAGACGTGGGTTCAAACCCTGGATCGGGAAGATCCCCTGAAGGAGGGCACGGCAACCTACTCCAGTACTCTTGCTTGGCAGGCTACAGTCCACAGGTTTGCCAAGAGTCAGACATGACTGAACTGACTTAGCACAGCACAGCACAGTTAAAACAGTCTCATGTAGTATCTCTGTAGAGACAGAAAATCTCATCAGTAAAAGAGAAAAGTCCAGCCTGGAACCATGCAGAGAATCATGAAATGACAGAGGTGGCACTCCAGTCAGTGGAGAGGTTATTCAATAAATGGAACTAGAACAGTTACCCACATGGGGGAAAGATGCAACTGGACCAAGAACTTACACTATCCAAAGAACCAACTCCAAACAGATCTAAAATAAACACGAAGGATAAGCCTTTAAAAATAAAATACTGATAGTATATTTACGATATTATCCAAGGTAGAGGGTTCTTAACCATGATATAAACAGTTCTAACTATACAAGAGAATGATACAAATGAACTAGGGAAAAAAAATCAAAAACTGTGCAAAGCGTCAGTACTGATAAGCATATATAGCAAAGAGAATTACAGCACTCTGCTGATGGGACCAGTATATAATGGTGCATGACCAACTTAGCATTATCTTGTACAGATGAACACACACACACCCTGTCACCCTAATTCCGCTCCTATACATATAAAGAAATTACTCACACATACCAGAACACATGTTAAATAAGCACTGAATTAAAAGTGTTCATGACAAAAAAAGCCTGAACACCCACACTCCCTACTACTAGCACAATAACCAAGGTGCATGTGTGCGAGCTAGGTCGCTTCAGCAGTGTCTGACTCTCTGAGACCCTATAGACTGTAGCCCACCAGGCTTCTCCAGGCAAGAGTACTGGAGTGGGGTCACCATGTGCTCCTCTAGGGATCTTCCCACCCAGGAATCAAACCAATGTCTCTTGTCTCCTGAATTGGCAGGCAGGTTCTTAACCATTAGCACCACCTGGGAAGCCCATCAGGGTATTTTCACATAATGAAATAGTATGTAAGACTGAAATTTAATGAACTATAACTACATGCCATGACTCAAATAAATCTTGACACATGATTTAAGAGAAAAACGAGTTTCACTTTGACATGGTAACATTTAAGGCCTGTACCTAAGAGACAGGCCCACTAAACACCAGCTTTGTAAGACAGTGGGGCATATGGCCGTAAGACCCACAAGGCTATACTGAAATGAAAATCAGGGTTTAAACAGACTCACCAAGGCTATTCCATAGGGCCCAGCACAGAGAGGCTGACTGAAATAACTTGCCTTTCCATAGAAGAGGTCATCTGCTTATCTTGAAAGCTTCTGCCTGAGGGCAAGCCTCTAATTTAAGGCATATCTAAGGGCCTACAGAAGTTATCTCCAAACAGGAAGCCAAGAGGCCATCATCTTCACTCTCTTTCTACTGGACTCCAAGTTGTTGGCATCGCCAGTCTACAAGGAACTTGTGCACAAATCTGGTGCCCCTCTCATGCCCTGGTTCTGATGGCCAGCAGGGCTTGGGTTCAACAGACGGAAAACGGTTCTTAACTGGCTTTCATCCCAGGGTTCAGTTCAGAGAAAGCACACAGAAACACTCAGTCTTCCTCTGAATACTTTAAAAGATATTGCCTGAGAATTTAGCTTCCAATTTGCCTGAACCTAGGTGCTGATTCAACATACTTATTTAACTTATATGCAGAGCACATCATGAGAAATGCCAGGCTGGATAAAGCACAAGCTGGAATCAAGATTGCTGGGAGAAATATCAATAACCTCAGATATGCAGATGACATCACCCTATGGCAGAAAGAGAAGAACTAAAGAGCTTCTTGATGAAAGTGAAAGTGGAGAGTGAAAACGCTGGCTTAAAACTCAACATTCAAAAAACTACGATCATGGCATCCAGTCCCATCACTTCATGGCAAACAGATGGAGAAACAATGGAAGTAGTGAGAGACTATTTTGGGGGCTCCAAAATCACTGCAGATGGTGACTGCAGCCATGAAATTAAAAGACGCTTGCTCCTTGGAAGAAAAGCTATGACAAACCTAGATAGCATATTAAAAAGCAGAGACATTACTTTGCCAACAAAAGTCCGTTTAGTCAAAGCTATGTTTTTTCCAGTAGTCATGTATGAATCTGAGAGTTGGGACTATAAAGAAAGCTGAGTGCCGAAGAACTGATATTCTTGAACTGCGGTGTTGGAGAAGACTCTTGAGAGTCCCTTGGACTGCAAGGAGATCCAACCAGTCAATCCTAACAGATATCAGTTCAGTTCAGTTCAGTTCAGTTGCTCAGTCGTGTCCAACTCTTTGCGACCCCATGAATCACAGCACGCCAGGCCTCCCTGTCCATCACCAACTCCCAGAGTTCACTCAGACTCACGTCCATGGAGTCCGTGATGCCATCCAGCCATCTCATCCTCTGTCGTCCCCTTCTCCTTCTGCTCCCAATCCCTCCCAGCATCAAAGTCTTTTCCAATGAGTCAACTCTTCACGTGAGGTGGCCAAAGTACTGGAGTTTCAGCTTTAGTATCATTCCTTCCAAAGAAATCCCAGGGTTGATCTCCTTCAGAATGGACTGGTTGGATCTCCTTGCAGTCCAAGGGACTCTCAAGAGTCTTCTCCAACACCACAGTTCAAAACCATCAATTCTTTGGTGCTCAGCCTTCTTCACAGTCCAGTCCAACCCTCAGTCCTGAATATTCATTAGAAGGACTGATGCTGAAACTGAAACTCCAATATTTTGGCCACCTGATGCGAAGAACTGACTCACTGGAAAAGACCCTGAGGCTGGGAAAGATTGAGGGCGGGAGAAGGGGATGACAGAGGATGAGATGGTTGGATGGCATCACCGACTCGATGGACATGAGTCTGAGCAAGCTCTGGGAGTTGGTGATGGACAGGGAGGCCTGGCGTGCTGCAGTCCATTGGGTCGCAGAGAGTCAGACAGGACTGAGCAACTGACCTGACTGAGATGCTGATTAAGAGCCTTTTGAGACACTGACACACCCTGAATTATTTGGAGCAACTAAGAACAAAGAAGGCTGCCTGGTACTATCTCAAGGTTTAAAAGACAACTAAGAGTTATGAGAGAGTTTAAAGTTTATCTACTACACTAGGTCACTACTCCTTTAAGAGATGGCTGAATACTAAAGCGTAGAAACCAACACACAGTCAAGGAAATGAAGAAACAAAGGAATATATTCCAAACAGAAGAATAAGATAAAATGTCAGAAAAGGACCTTAATGAAACAGAGGTAACTGATTTACCTGATAAAGAGTTCAAAATAGCTGGCATAAAGATGCTCATGGAGGTCAGAACAACTTATAAACAAAGCAGGAATTTCAACAGAGAGAGAAAATATAAGAAAATACCATGCAGAAATCAATTTGTAGTACAGCCATTCAGTCATTATCTGACTCTTTGCGACTCCATGGACTGCAGCACGCCAGGTTTCCCTGTCTATCACCAGCTCCCGGAGCTTGCTCAAACTCCTGTCCATCGAGTCAGTGACACCACCCAATCATCTCATCATCTGTCACCCCCTTCTCCCCTTGCTCTCAATCTTTTCCAGCATCAAGGTCTTTTCCAATGAGTCAGCTCTTCCAAACAGGTGGCCAAAGTACTGAAGCTTCAGCTTCAGTATCAGTACTTCCAATGAATATTCAGAGTAGAGTTCCTTTAGGATTGACTGGTTTGATTTCCTTGATCTCCTTGCTGTCCAGGGACTCTCACAAGTCTCCAGCACCACAGTTCGAAGCCATCAATTATTTGGTATTCAGCCTTTCTTATGGTTCAACTCTCACATCCATACAGAACTACTGGAAAAGCCATAGTTTTGACTATATGAACCTTTGTAGGCAAAATAATGTTTCTGCTTTTTAATACACCAAGTCTGTCATAGCTTTCCTTCCAAAGAGTAAGCGTCTTTTAATTTCATGGCTGCAGTCATTATCTGCAGTGATTTTGGAGTCCAAGAAAATAAAGTCTGTCACTGTTTCCATTGTTCCCCCATCTATTGCCATGAAGTGATGGGACTGGGTGCCATGATCTTCATTTTTTGAATGCTGAATTTCAAGCCAGCTTTTTCACTCTCCTGTTTCACGTTCCTCAAGAGGCTCTTCAGTTCCTCTTCTCTTTCTGCTATACGGGTGGTGTCATCTGCATATCTGAAGTTATTGATATTTCTCCCAGCAATCTTGATTCCAGCTTGTGCTTCAACCAGCCTGCCATTTCGCATGATGTGCTCTGCATATAAGTTAAATAAGCAGCATGACAATATGCAGCCCTGACGTACTCCTTTGCCAATTTGAAATCAGTCTGTTGTTTCATATCCCATTCTAACTGGTGCTTCATGCCCTGCACACAAATTTTGCAGGAGGCAGATCAGGTGGTCTGGTGTTTCCATCTCTTTAAGAATTTTCCACAGTTTATTTTGATCCACACAGTAAAAGGCTTTAGCATAGTCAATGAAACAGAAGCAGATGTTTTTATGGAATTCTCTTGCTTTTTCAATGATCCAACAGATGTTCACAATTTGATCTCTGGTTCCTCTGCCTTTTCTAAATCCAGCTTGTACATCTGGAAGTTCTTGGTTGATGTACTGTTGAAAACTACCTTGGAAGATTTTGAGCTTTGCTACCAGAAATCACAGAGCTGAAGAATACAACTGAACTGAAAAATACAATAGATGGGTTTCAACAACAGACTGAATGAAGGAGGAGGATGAGTAAACTCAAAAGAAAGCACTGAAACCCATCCAATCAGAGCAGCAGAAAGGAAAAAAAAGGACTACAAAACAGTGACAATATAAAAGAGTGAGAGTAGCTTATGGGACTTACAGGAGATAATCAAGAGGATCACCAAAAATATCACAGGGGTCCAGAAGGGACAGAGAGAGAGACAGACAGAAAACTTTTTTGAAGAAATAATGGCTAACAGAAATGTTTCATTTCTATATATTATCAGGAAGAGGACATTTTTAAAAATTAAATTTAAAATTACACCAAAAAGCATAAAATATCTAAGAATTAACTAAGGAGGTGAAGACCTGTACAATGAAATCTGTAACACTAATGAAATGAACTGAAGAAACAAACAGAAAGGTATTCTGTGCTCACAGATTGGAAAATTAATAGTTTAAAAGTCCATATAGTCCAAAGCAACATAAAGATTCCACACAATTCCTTTCAAAATTCCAATGACATTTTTCACAGAAACAGAACAATCCTAAGATTTGTTATGTAACCACAAAAGACCCTGAATAGCCGAAACACTCCTGAGAAAGAAAAAGGAAGCTGGAATCATCACACTTCCTGATTTCAAACTTTATTACTAAACTACAGTAATTAAACCTGTATGGCTATGTCATGGATCAGAATAGGGAGCCAGAAATAAACCCATACGCATATGGTCATTTAATATGCAACACAGGAGCCATGGGGAAAGGACAGTCTGTTCAAAATGGTGATGGGAAACCTGGACAGTCCCATGCGAAAGAATGCAACTGGACCACTATCTTACACTGAATACAAAAATCAACTCAAAATGGATTGAAGTCTTAACGGAAGACCTTGAACCATAAAAAGCCCAGAAGAAAACACGGGCAGGAAGCTCCTCCAGTGTATCACCAAAAGCAAAAACAAACAAGTGGATTTACATTAAAAGCAAAAGGAAACAAGCAGGACTACACCAAAATGACAGGGAGTTCTGCACAAAGAAACCATCAACAAAACAAAAAGGCAACCTACAGAATGGGATAAAATATTCGCCAATCACATATCTGATGAAAGGTTCATATCCAAAATATATTTTAAAACACATATGATTCAATAGCCAAAAAAAAATATGATTTAAGTATGGGTAAAGGGTCTAAGTGAACATTTTCCCGAAGAAGTCATATACATGGCAAACAGATACAAGGAAAAGTGTACATCGTCACCAATCATCAGAGAAATGCAATTCAAAACTACAATAAGCTTCCATCACACACCTGCTAGAACGCCTACTGTCAGTAAGACAAGGGGTAACAATTGTTGGCATGGACATAAAGAACCAGGAAGACTTACGCACCACTGATGCCAAAACAAGCTGGTGCAGCAACGGTAGAAAACGGTACGGCAGCCCCTCAGAAATTCAAAATAGAACTTCCCTGTGATAAAGCATTTTCACCTCCCAGTATTTATCTGAAGGAAATGAAACTACCAACTCAGAAAGACATATGCACCAGAATGTACACTGCAGTATTATTTACAGTAACCAGATATGGAGGAACACTGAATGTCCACTGATGGGTAAGCATATAAAGAAAGCATGGTATATAAATATATGAATGGACTATTTATACATAGTTTATATATAATTATATATTTTTATATATAATTATACAATATATTACAATATTAAAATATATTATATTATTTTATTTTTATAATTTTCAAAATTTTATAATTTTATATTTTATATTAAAATTTTATTTTATACTATAATTTTAAAAATTAATTTAAATTATTAAAATATTTAAGTTATTTTAAATATTTTAATAATTTAAAATTAAATATAATTTTATTGAAATATAAGTTTATAATTTATAATTTTATAATTAATTTTTAAATTTTTATGATTTTATAATTTTATATTATAATTTTATAATAATATATTATAATATAACATATAATATATAAGTGAAGTGAAACTCAGTCGTGTCCGACTCTTTGCGACCCCATGGACTGTAGCCTTCCAGGCTCCTCTGTCCATGGGATTTTCCAGGCAATATACTGGAGTGGATTGCCATTTCCTTCTCCAGGGGATCTTCCCAACCCAGGGATTGAACCTAGGTCTCTCATACTGTAGACAGACACTTTACCATCTGAGCCACCAGGGAAGTCCATATATAATATAATATAATATATATAATATTTATTTTAAATATATATAATATATAATTTTATATATAATTTAATATAATTTCTATATAATTACATATATTACTATAAATATATAAATGGACCTTTATTTTATATATATAAAAATATATAATTGGACTATTACTCAGCCACAGACAAGAATGAAATCTTGCAATGGAGGGAACTTGAAGGTGTTAATAAGTCAAGTGAAATAAGTCATACACAGAATGACAAACATTGAATGATCTCACAGGTGAAATTTAAAAAAAAAAAGATACAGAGACTAGATTGGTTGTTGCTGGAGGCAGAAGGGATGGAGAGTGGGCTAAATGGCTGAAAGTGGTCAATAAATTCAAACTTTCAATTATATTTAATGCATAGCATGTTAACTACAGTCATACTGTATTTTATATTTAGAAGTTGCTGAGACAGTAAATCTTACAAGTTATCATCAGGAGGAAAAAAATTTTAAGTGTGTAGTTATAGATGTTAACTAGACTTTTTGTAGTGATCTTTCATATCTATATATACATAAATCAAATCACTGTTATACACCCAAAGCTAATATGTTAACCCTCAATTATATCACACTAAAATTTTTTTCAAAATATCAACAAAACAGAAACAGAAGATTATAGAAGTCTAATCAGACTTAAATTGAAGAAAGTAGGGAAAACCACTAGACCATTCAGGTATGACTTAAATAAAATCCCTTACTTAGGATATACAGTGGAAGTGAGACACAGATTTAAGGGAATAGATCTGATTGACAAAGTGCCTGATGAACTATGGATGGAGGATCATGACATTGTACAGGAGACAGGGATCAAGACCATCCCCAAGAAAAGGAAATGCAAAAAAGCAAAATGGTTGTCTGAGGAGCCCTTACAAACAGCCATGAAAAGAAGAGAAGCGAAAAGCAAAGGAGAAAAGAAAAGATATACCCATCTGGATGGAGAGTTCCAAAGAATACCAAGGAGAGATAAGAAAGCCTTCCTCAGTACAAAGTATTCAGTGCAAAGAAATAGAGGAAAACAATAGAACGGGAAAGACTAGAGATCTCTTCAAGAAAATCAGATACCAAGGGAACTCTTCATGCAAAGATGGGCTCAATAAGGACAGAAATGGTATGGACCAAACAGAAGCAGAAGATACTAAGAAGAGGTGGCAAGAATACACAGAACTGTACAAAAAAAGATCTTCATGACCCAGATAATCATGATGGTGTGATCACTCACCTAGAGCCAGACATCCTGGAATGGGAAGTCAACTGGGCCTTAGAAAGCATCACTACAAACAAAGCTAGTGGAGGTGATGGAATTTCAGTTGAACGATTTCAAATCCTAAAAGACAATGCTGTGAAACTGCTGCACACAATATGCCAGCAAATCTGGAAAACTCAGCAGTGGCCACAGGACTGGAAAAGGTCAGTTTTCATTCCAATCCCTAAGAAAGGCAATGCCAAAGAATGCTCAAACTACCGCACAAGTGCACCCACCTCACACGCTAGTAAAGTAATGCTTAAAATTCTTCAAGCCAGGCTTCAACAATATGTGAACCGTGAACCAGATATTCAAGCTGGTTTTAGAAAAGGCAGAGGAACCAGAGATCAAATTGCCAACATCCGCTGGACCTCTGAAAAAGCAAGAGAATTCCAGAAAAAGATATCCTTCTGCTTTATTGACTATGCCAAAGGCTTTGACTGTGTGGATCACAACAAACTGTGAAAAATTCTTAAAGAGATGGGAATACCAGAGCACCTGACCTGCGTCATGATCAGGGAGCAACAGTTAGAACTGGACATGGAACAACAGACTGGTTCCAAATAGGGAAAGGAGTACGTCAAGGCTGTATATTGTCACCCTGCTTATTTAACTTATATGCAGATTACATCATGAGAAACACTGGGCTGGATGAAGCACAAGCTGGAATCAAGATTGCTGGGAGAAATATCAATAACCTCAGATATGCAGATGACACCACCCTTATGGCAGAAAGTGAAGAAGGACTAAAGAGCATCTTATTGAAAGTGAAAGAGGAGAGTGAAAAAGTTGGCTTAAAACTCAACATTCAGAAAATTAAGATCATGGCATCTGGTCCCATCACTTCATGGCAAATAGATGGGGAAACAGTGGAAATAGCGGCTGACTTTATTTTGAGGGGCTCCAAAATCACTGCAGATGGTGACTGCAGCCATGAAATTAAAACACACTTACTCCTTGGAAGGAAAGTTATGACCAACCTAGACAGCATATTAAAAAGCAGAGACATTACTTTACCAACAAAAGTCCATCTAGTCAACGCTATGGTTTTTCCTGTGGTCATGTATGGATGTGAGAGTTGGACTGTGACGTAAGCTGAGAGCCAAAGAATTGATGCTTTTGAATTGTGGTGTTGGACAAGACTCTTGAGAGTCCCTTGGACTGCAAGGAGATCCAACCAGTCCATCCTAAAGGAGATCAGTCCTGAGTGTTTATTGGAAGGACTGATACTGAAGCTGAAACTCCAATACTTTGGCCACCTGATGTGAAGAGCTGACTCATTTGAAAAGACCCTGATGCTGGGAAAGATTGAAGGTGGGAGGAGAAGGGGATGACAGAGGATGAGATGGTTGGATGGGATCACGGACTCAATGGACATGAGTTTGGTTAAACTCCGGGAGTTGATGATGGACAGGGAGGCCTGGCGTGTTGCAGTCCATGGAGTCACAAAGAGTCGGACAGAACTGAGCAACTGAACTGAACTGAATTATGTTATGGTACCAAGTATATAACCAAAATGCAGGCCACAGAGGTTAAGATTGTTGAATCTCATCACAGGCTCGATGGACATGAATTTGAGCAAACTCTGGGAGACAGTGAAGGACAAGGAAGTTTGGTGTGCTGCAGCCCATGGGTCACACAGAGTGAGCTATGCCTTAGTGACTCAACAGTAACAAAACATAATGCTCAAGAATAAGCAAAAGATACGGCTCAGCGGTAGAGAACCTGCCTGCAACACAGGAGACCTGGGTTGATCCCTGGGTGGGGAAGACTCCCTGGAGAAGGGAATGGCTGTACTCTTTCCTGGAGAATCCTACGGACAGAGGGGCCTGACAGGCTAGCGTACACACGGTCGCAGAGTCGGACATGACTGAAGCGACTGAGTGCTCGTACTGTTTTTAGGAATATACAGAGAACCTGTATTTTTAAGGTAGTAAGGCAATAATTTTTAAAAACCTCAGAGTAAGGGGAAACTTTTTTCCATGCATTATGTGTATGAATACTCAATTTCAGTATGCTTAAATAAGCAAAATGGAAGAGTATATTTTTTCTGCAGAAACATGACTAGGAAAGTAGAGTTACAGCAATGTTAGAGTAGGAAACTACAAACAAAACCTAGCTGAACTACATTCAGCTGTAAAAATTCATTTAAAAAAGTGATACTAGGAAAGAATTTGGGCTTTTAAGTCACTCTAAAAGCCTTTAAAACATACAATATGCTAAAACTTGTCTTTCATCTCTTAATTATATAACACTCCCCCCTCCCAGACCTTAAAAAAAAAAAGTGTGGCCTACATAATGTTCCACTGACAAACCTTTTTAAGTCTATCCATAAAAGAACTGTTTTTTTAAGTCAAATCTCAGAATTAAATGGTTTTACATCCAAGAATTCCTAGTAAGGTCTTTTCATTTAATGGGTCGGATAGTTCTATTTTCAAATTTATTTAGTATTTTAAATCATGGTTAACCATGACTATCATTTCAAATAAGAGGTTTGGCTAGCCATGAGGCATATACGAACATCTTAACCAGAGAAGCAAAAAGCAAGATACTGTGACTATAAAACTTGCCTACAGTTTTTGTTGCAGTCCATCTTATATATTAAGATTAAATGTGTATACATACGCACATACGTAAATATACACACATGTATATTTGCTATAAATGTGAAATTAATGTGACTTATAAAGATATATGATCTTTAATTTCAAAGGTTGCAGTTAACATTAAAGGAGTACAGATTACGTAAGAAGTTCTGAATAAAGTTTTAATAAAACAATGAAAGATTTCATAAATGAGAGACTTCTGACTGGTTGCATGCGTGTGTGCTAAGTTGCTTCAGTCGTGTCCGACTCTGTGACTCTACGGACTGTAGCCCGCTAGGTTCCTCTACCCATGGGCTTCTGGGCAAGGATACTGGAGTAGGTTGCCAAGCCCTGTTCCAGGGTACCTTACCGGCCCAGGGATGGAACCCTAGGCTCCTGTGTCTCGTGCACTGGCAGGCGGGTCTCCACCTGGGAAGTCCTTCTGACTGGTTAGTAAAATCCAAATGAAAACATTTGGATAAAACACAATTTCCCAAGTAACTAGTTATCAATTTTATGTTTATAATTACCACAGAAATTATACAAAATGTTACATGGTCAACAGACTCAAGTTGGACAGGAATTTCAATCAATATCAAATACAAGTTCAGTGACAGTTTACTGATAGATACAGCAGGTCCAATCCTAGTACTGCCACAGATTTAATTAAACATAACCAGACTCATCAAAAGAAGATATAGGCAGTCCAATCAAGGTGAGGTTATCTACCTGAAGTGGTGATGAACAAATGTCATACACACACATTTAAATTAATGGCTTAGTAAACACAAATCTATCCCACCTAACGCCTTTGATATGCAGCTTTACCCCCATCTCTTTCTCTTTTCTCAACTTTTGGAGGGCACTTCCCCAGGATTATCAAACAATGGTTGAAAGATCCAATATCCGCCTCACAGAAAATACAGACCCACAGAGGTGCCTCTTTCTTATCTTCAGACAAACAAGATAGAGAAAGTACCAGAAACAAAAATTCCCTATGAGAGCCCACAGGTGTCTTTTCACAGAATTTAACTGAAAAAAGTTACTTAGGTTTCTTCTATGTCATCTTAAATAAAATCAGTTTACAAGAGATTGCCAAAACAATCTATAGAATATATAATCTACATTTGCTATCCTTAAAAACTTGTCTCTCTGTTTCTATGAAAACATCTCAAGTATTAGCCTCAAATTATTACTCACAATTTTTGACTAAATCTCACAAAGAATTTGAGTTTGCTATTTCAGTTTTTCTGCCGTTTTAATTAAAGCTATTCATTATACCAACACACTTGATCCTATAGCAAAAGTCTCTTCGGTTCTATCATTTTATTACTACTCTGCTGATCCTCTACATAAAATAAAATTACTTCCTGGTATTACTCAAATTTTAACAGTTTTGAATATTAAAAATAAATTTTATGCAGTTTACATAAAATTTGACTACAAGTTTAAGTACAAATTTCCTTAATCCATTTCCTGCTCTCTTAAAATATATTAGAGTTTTAAAAATAAAGAAGAGCTGTACATTGACTTTAGAGCTGTTTATAGAAGATAAATTGTAAACTTGATTTTTTTCTTTTTTTTTCTCTTTATTATTACGTCTAACAGATTGTCACTAAAGTAATTCTTTACTGGTAACTTATGTAGATGTGACTCTGGAAGATTTTAACAGACAATAATGTGATTCAAATCCAGAATTAATTTAATATGATGACCCTATATTTCTATCATTTCTGAGACAAGTTCAGTCACACAGCATGTCAGTCACTTAAAACCGGAAAAAAATGACTAGTGGCATTTAACAACTATGATTAAAGGTACCTCTTAGATAACTGTTTAATAATCTTTAAATGCATACATTCCAGGCAATTATATCTGTTTTCACAATAAATACTGAAGGAAACTATTGAAGTTATCTTGCCCAACAAGGCTGAACACAAATGAACATCAACTATCAGGGGCAAAAATGGGGAACATCCTCGGTGACGAAGATCAACACAATGATACTGTGCAAACTGTACTTATTTGCAAAAAAAAAATACTAACAAAAATGAAAACACTTTCAAAAAGTAAACTTACTACGCTGTTTTATATACTATTAAGTGTAAGGTTTCTGGTCTACTTAGGAGTTGTTATTTAGTCGCTCAATCATGTTCGACTCTGTGAGACCCCATGGACTGCAGCATGCCAGGCCTCCCTGTCCTTCACCATCTCCCACAGCTTGCTCAAACTCATGGCTGTTGAGTCAGTGATGCCATCCAATCACCTTATCCTCTGTCATCCCTTTCTCCTCCTACCTTCAGTCTTTCCCAGCATCAGGGTCTTTTTCAATGAGTCAACTCTTTGCATTAGGTGGCCAAAGTACTGGAGTTTCAGCTTCAGCATCAGTCCTTCCAATGAATATTCAGGACTGATTTCCTTTAAGACTGACTGATTTGATCTCCTTGCGGTCCAAGGGACTCTCAAGAGTCTTCTCCAACACCGCAGTTCGAAAGCATCAATTCTTCGGTCCTCAGCCTTCTTTATGGTTTAATTCTCACATTTACTTCAGAGAGTGTTTAGCATATCGAGCAAAGTGGTCTGATCTCTATGAAGACTAACGCCTGCTGCTGCTAAGTTGCTTCAGTCGTGTCCGACTCTGTGCGACCCCATGGACTGCAGCCCACCAGGTCCGTCCATGGGGTTTTCCAGGCAAGAACACTGGAGTGGGGTGCCATTGCCTTCTCCAGACTAATGCCTAGACCCACCTTAAAGCCAAAACTGCACCTCAAAATACTGTTGATTCTAAAAATTACTTGATGTTTTTAACTCTCTGAATACTTCCAACTTTGATCCCAGAACCCATCCACGTGTTACAAAAGCCACAAAAAATGATTATGCTGGACTCTAATAAAAATTTTTATTAGCAATTTTTAAAAATTGGCTATCCTGTCAATGGAATTATGAGAATTATTTTGCTATTTTTCTGCTTTTACTAGTGGAGCTGATATAAAATAATATGATAACACGCATCAGAAAGACCTAATTTTTATTAGCAATTTTTAAAAATTGGCTATCCTGTCAATGGAATCATGAGAATTATTTTGCTATTTTTCTGTTTTTACTAGTGGAGCTGATATAAAATAATATTACACAAATCAGAAAGACCTACTTTTGAAAAATAACACACATCAGAAATTACTCCATCTGAATTAGTACAATTTAAGCAAATTACCCTAAGTAACCTACATAGCACATTAAAAAGCAGAGACATTACTTTGCCAACAAAGGTCCGTCTAGTCAAGGCTATGGTTTTTCCAGTGGTCATGTATGGATGTGAGAGTTGGATTGTGAAGAAAACTGAGCGCCGAACAATTGATGCGTTTGAACTGTGGTGTTGGAGAGGACTCTTGAGAGTCCCTTGGACTGCAAGGAGATCCAACCAGTCCATTCTGAAGGAGATCAGTCCTGGGTGTTCACTGGAAGGACTGATGCTAAAGCTGAAACTCCAATACTTTGGCCACCTCATGAGAAGAGCTGACTCACTGGAAAAGACCCTGATGCTGGGAGGGATCGGGGGCAGGAGGAGAAGGGGATGACAGAGGATGAGATGGCTGGATGGCATCACCGACTTGATGGACGTGAGTTTGAGTAAACTCTGGGAGTTGGTGAGGGACAGGGAGGCCTGGCATGCTGCAATTCATGGGGTCGTGAAGAGTCAGACACGACTGAGCGACTGAACTGAATTGAATCCTAAGTAAAAATACACAGACACCTTTAAGTGGTGGGCATACAAGAAGTTACTACAGAATTTTAGCTTTGCTGTACATTTAAACATTTTCATAACAAAATGCTGAGAAAAACTGGACGTAACACTGACTCCTATCTACACAGTAGCATATCACAATTACAACTTTATAATATTTTATACACAATAATATTGTGTGTATATATGATGTGAAGTCTGAAAATAAACTGAGGGAAAAAGTCAAAGTATAATTTATAGTTCTATAACTCTATTTTATTGTAGCTTTACCTAATTTCGTTATTGCCTGGCCATTTCATGGCTGAAACTCAGTTTCTAAAATACTTCATTAAACGTTCCTTCCTACTGAAGGCTTCTCTGCGTTATTTTTCATACAAGCTGAATGACTGTAGGATGTAGGATAGAAGGATGCAGTCTCTCACTCCTCCCTGATCAACTCTTAACATAAGCCATCATTTATTCACTTTAAGAGACAATCTTTCATACACTGTCAACCATTTTCTAAGAACAAGTCAGTCAAAAGACTACTATGAACATATTAATAAATATATATTTTTAAGTAATCCTTTGGTGACTCATTGCTAAAGTCCCCATATCAACTTCTGGCTCATAATGGAGGACTGAACATACATCTTTCTCTCTTCCCCTTCCTAACCTCTTACAAAAAGAGGGTAAAAGGGTAGGGAGCGACTAATCAGATGGATGACAAACAGGAGTGCTGGGAGAGGTCACAAGTATGGCAAATTATCTACAAAGGACAGGATGTTCAATTGCTCTAATCACTCATGACAGTGAGGGCAGCAAGGAATAAAAAGGGTGTCCTTAAATTAAGGATGATAATAGTAATCATAATATGATGACAGCTAACATTCACTGAGCAGTAACTTAAGTGATAGGCACAATTTTTAAGTATGTTCTATGTGTTAGTTCGGGGCTTCCCTGGTGGCGGTAAAGAATCCGCCTGCCAGTGCAGGAGACGCAGGTTTGATCCTTGGGTCAGAAAGATCCCCTGGAGAAGCAAATGGCAAGCCACTCCACTATTCTTGCCTGGGAGATCCTGTGGACGAAGGAGCCTGGCGGGCTACAGTCCATGGGGTCGCAGAAGAGTCGAACACAACTTAGAGAGTAAACAACAATAATATGTACTGGTTTGTTTAATTCTCACACCTAAATCATGATTGTATTATTATTTTCATTTTAAAAAAGAAACTGAGACACAAAAACTTAACAGAACTAAAGTCACACTTCTAGTAGCTGATCCTACCGAGAGAGAGTCCGTGCTCTTAATCCGCTTGCTACAATGCATGTCTCTGATTTTTATGCCCACAATTACCCAGAGGTTATCAGAGTGGAGTTGTTTAGCTACTGCCGAGTCGAGCAGTGTAAGGGATGCCCACACTAGTCACGGGGCCAAAGCCCTCTGTCATCTTTCTGATGCCACACAGCATCTCGTGATTCTGGGTAGCAGATTTAGCATCAAATGAAAAGGTAAAACATTATATTATTTAATATAATACCATTGGTAATGGATATTCTGTGGCTATATCGTTTGAGAAATCAGGAGACAAAGATAGAGGATGTAATATTTATCATAAACATAAATTTTAGAAATTAAGACAAATTATTTTAATTTCTTAATTTTAGCAATTAAGACAGATGATCATTTGTTCATGGATTCTGTATTTGAATTCACCTACTACCCAAAATCAATACTAGCTGTGCTTCTGCAGTCAATCAAGGCATGTGCAGTGGCAAAAAAATTGTTTCAGCTAAGACAAAACAAGACAACACCCTGCCTTTCTGTTTCAGCTCTCATACTGTAAACAAGTGCTCTTTTCATGGTCTATTTAGCACCTATTTTTCCCAGTTTTTGCGCTTTCTTGAGGGGGCCCTTGCTGTTTGAAATGGCCCCCAAACACAGTACCAAAGTCTATCTAGTGTCTATCCCTAAATACAAGAAGGCTCTGAAATGCCCTAAGAAAATATATGTGTTACATACGCTCGCTTCAGGCATGAGTTGCAGGGCTACTGGCCACAGGTTCAAGGTTAATGGATCAACACTATAGATAAGGTTATCTTTAAATAAAAATACAAAGCCATGCATTCATCTGTTGACGAAAATGTAACCAG
Organism: Oryx dammah; assembly: GCF_014754425.2. Taxonomy (NCBI): domain Eukaryota; kingdom Metazoa; phylum Chordata; class Mammalia; order Artiodactyla; family Bovidae; genus Oryx; species Oryx dammah. The sequence goes on along the minus strand of NW_024070211.1, from coordinate 120,156,460 downwards.
AGGTCGCAGGAACCTAACATTGTATTTCCTTTAGGAACAGTGGTTCACTGTTCACTACTTCAGTGTTTGTGGCAATGCTAAAGAATATAACCACTGCAAATGCTGGAAACTGACCGAATTTCATTTTCAAACCATCTGATAAATCTTCCTGAAATGGATGGAACTAATAAACTTAGTCTTATTTTAAAGACAATCTTAATGAAAATGTTAAAATTTCACAACCATCATGTAACTATTAAATATTCATTTTTAAAAAAAGCAGTCCATAATTCCTAGATTCACAGTATATTTACACCATAACAAATGTTGATCACAGGACATCACACAGGACATTCTCATTTAAGTTCTAATATCATTAACAACATCTTACTATGTTATACAATTTCCAAAATGATACACACACCATTACTTTATTTTTCACCCTGTGCGAGTGACACAGGGTAGCTTTTACTCTTAAAGAAAGAACTGATCAAAAGAGAAAAACTAGTGATTTCACGCATAAGGAAGACCAAAGTCATGGATTCTCAGGACTGTTACTCTGAACCTGCAGATACACTTAGAAATCATTTAGGTTAAAAAAAAATCCAAAAAACATTTCCCAACCTACATATGAACCTTGGAAAAAAAAAAGTATAAACTAATAGAAGTAGATAATTAGTCTACAAGAAGAAACCCATAGCCTCAAATACTACTGAAGTTAAAACAAAACATTACTGAATTCCTTTATTTGGTTCCACGACCACAGATAGAGTAGAAACAGCACATCTAAGAAGAAAAATTGTAACTAGGGGGTGGTTGGGGTTTGCAATTATGTGAATAATTAACTTTAAGAACTTGAATAAGGACAGAAAAATGTACTTTAAATGAATAAATAATTTCAAGAGGGAGAACACCACTCCACTGGAATTAATAGCCTGCTGCCAGTAAACACCACAATCTTAACCAATCTCATGGTTTTTAAATTCCGACTATGTTATTATACGTGTACGTCCACAGAGTGGTATACTGCTGTAGCAATTAACTACTACATATTGTCGTACCCATTAAACCACCTTTCCTGAAATAATTACTGCTTTCTATGCACAGAAGTCTATAAAATTATTGACACAGAGTATACAATAACCCTTTCATTAGTTTCAAATGCTTATACATTCAAATACTGAAACATTCCCAAATAAAATATTATGAAACAGGAAGGATAAAGTCCCCTTTTTCTTTTCCACATTTTATCATTCTCTGAATCTAAAATTTTAATTAGGATTGTAATCTACCCTGTCAGCTACAACCGTATCACTACATTTTATACTCACATCAAAGGATTCCTGATATGTTAAGGATACCTGGATATATTAAGAATTCCTGGATATGTTAAGGTGAATTTAAAGCTTTCTACTTCCTATGACTACCTACTATTGTTTTCTTGTTTATTATTTACTTCTAACTATTCACCTTCTGTTAACTTTATATGAAAACTAGTTTTAGCATTTCTCTGAATCTACAGTTAAGCCTTTTATTTGTTCTTAGATACCAGAACCAAAGGGAATTCAGTAACATTTGCTCAGCAGATGGAAAGGTGGTAGTGGCAATGTTGAAAGATTTATGAAATAAGGAACAAGACAACAATAATCTGGTTTTAGTACATTCGTACTTACAATCATAATCTTATCAACTATTATATGTTGAACTTTGCCCCCATCCCCTATATGTTGAAGTCCTAACCTACAGTACCACAGAATGCGACCATAATTAGCAACAGCCCTCAGAGTGGGAGAAAATAGCAGCGAATGAAACAACTGACAAAGGAGTAATCTCCAAAATATACAAGCAGCTCAAAATATACATGCAACTCAATACAGAAAAACAAACAATCCAGTCAAGAGTGGGAAAAGACCTAAACAGACATTTCTCCAAAGAAGACATACAGATGAAAAGATGCTCAACATCGCTCATTATTAGAGAAATGCAAATCAAAACTACAATAAGATATCACCTCACACCAGTCAGAATGGGCATCATCAAAAAGTCTACAAACAATAAATGCTGGAGAGGGTGTGGAAAAAAGGGAATGCTTTTGCACTGTTGGTGGGAATGTAAATTGATACAGCCACTATGGAAGATGGTATGGAGATTCTTTAAAAAACTAGGAATAAAACCACCATATGCTCAGGAATCCCACTCCTAGGCATATACCCTGAGGAAAACAAAATTGAGAAAGACACACGTATCCCACTGTTCACTGCAGCGCTATTTACAATAGCTATAACGCTGAAGCAACCTAGATGTCCATCAACAGATGAACGGACAGGGAAGTTGTGGTACACACAATGGAATATTACTCGGCCATAAAAAGGAACACTTTGAGTCAGTTCTAATGAGGTGGATGAACCTAGAATCTATTACGCAGAGTGAAATCAGAAAAAGAAAGATAAATATTGTATTCTAATGCATATACATGGAATCTAGAAAAATGATACTAAAAAAAAAGAAATAAGTCACTGCAGAAATAATTAGTTAAGACAAAGTCATACTGGAGAATAATGGACCCTTAATTCCATATGGCTTCTAGCGTTTTGAGAAGAGATACAGAGACACTCAAGGAAAAGCTGGCCATGTGATAATACAGGCAGAAATTGAAATGATGCATCTATGAAAACAAGGCAAGGGATGCCAAGGACTGCCTGCGAACAGCAGAGACTAGGCTGGGCAAGGGAAGAATCTCTCCTACAGGTTTCAGAAGGAGCATGGTCTTGCCTACTACTTGTTTTCAAGAACTTCTAGTCTCTATTCTCTCTGTTAGACAATAAATCTGTGTGTAAAGTCACCCAGTTTCTGATATTTTTGTTACAGCAGCCCAAAGGAACTAATATATCAACCTTAAAAAAAAAAAAAAAAACCCACTAAGTAAATAGACTAAAAAACAACAAAAAACAGTACACTGCACCCTCAGATGAAAATAAATTTTTATGTAATTATAAATGAAGCTCCCTACTCCTAAAAGTTCTGTAGTTACTATGATTCCTTCAAAATGCAAAATGAAAATAAAACCCATGCTGTGCTTTCTAAAGCAACAACTTGAAACAAGAAGTTAAAAAGGCCACTGCACAGTGCATTTTCAAAGTATGAAAGTATATACTGTAGACAAGAAAGAGAGATTAATGAAAAGTAAACATGCTTCTGAGTAACATTTACAGGGAGTAAATTTTGAGCAACAGCTGAACATGTTCCAATGACTTAATGTCTGTCAACTAAGAATTTCACACAAACCCATATACTCATACATTTCAGAGCTACAAAGAAACTTCAGTTTTAATATTTCCAATCTCCTCATTTAACAATGAAAAAATCTGAGACCAGAGAACCCAGATCTCTCCTGCTCCTAGCCCAGATAATCGTCTATCTGGAAAATGATTCTCCCCTATGCAAGAGACATGAGCTTTTCTAGATCCTCCAGATACTGGAGGAAAAAATTATATATGTTGTATTACTACACTATGCCCATTAACTGATTACCACTGTTATCAAATCAAAGATGAAGAAACCTAACAAAAGGGAATATCAGAATGAAAAAGCCCTAACTCCTGCAATTAAAAAGACTTCCTTCAAGTTGTTCAGAACCTTCTTATTAAAAGATCTAATAAAAGAACAAACATTAAGAAACTGAAACAAAATACAGAGCTGTCAGCACGTAAGACAGGCACAGTTTTAACTGTCTACACTCCCCTGGATCCTTCAGCAAAAAAATTAATAATGAGTGGATCATCCACACGGAAGTATGTGCATGTGTATACAGGTGCACACACAGAGCCACATCCAACCCCAAAAGACACACAGTATAAACACTCTGTCTTCCTATAGGTCAAATACATTATGTGTATAGGTGAAAATATTAACCACGTGTGTAAACGTGGGTGCTTGTGTGTTCATATATGCACGTGCATCACATTTGCATGTACATCATAGCCCTCTGAGAGACAGAATCTTTAAATATAAACAGTGTTCCTTAGATTTTACTGACATAAAGTACTAGTGTAATATAACCTTTCTTATTAGTTATTTAAGAATATTCATTTTAGAGATAACCAACTCGTACCAAGAGCAAAGCAAATGAAAGTCCAACAGGCATGAATGAAACCAAAGCAAAGCCACTGTGGCAGTCTCATTATGAACAACAAAATCAACTAGGGTGATCTTCCAGGTACAAAGAGAAACCAGAAAGCACAGATACTGTTGAAAGGAAATCGAGAGAAAAGTAAACCCAGCTTGCAAGTTGGAAAACGATATTTGACAACATGAAAGATGGGATTCCTATAACCAAGAAAATCAGCAGTGAGGCAGCAGTCAGGAGGACTCAGCCTGACGGGTCAAATGCTCTTTAGCAAGGCAGCCCAGGTCCCATATCCTCTAGCTATCAAAGCCCCATTTCTAGCTGGGAGGTGAAAGATGAGGCAGGTTGAAGGAATATCCTGGATATCAGTTCAGTTTAGTTGCTCAGTCGTGTCCGACTCTTTGTGATCCCATGAACGCTAGGCCTCCTTGTCCATCACCAACTCCTGGAGTTTACTCAAACTCATGTTCATCGAGTTGGTGATGCCATCCAGCCATCTCATCCTCTGTTGTCCCCTTCTCCTCCTGCCCCCAATCCCTCCCACCATCAGGGTCGTTTCCAATGAGTCAACTCTTCTCATGAGGTGGCCAAAGTATTGGAGTTTCAGCTTTAGCATCAGTCCTTCCAAAGAACACCCAGGACTGATCTCCTTTAGAATGGACTGGTTGGATCTCCTTGCAGTCCAAGGGACTCTCAAGAGTCTTCTCCAACACCACAGTTCAAAAGCATCAATTCTTCAGTGCTCAGCTTTCTTCACCGTCCAACTCTCACATCCATACATGACCACTGGATAAACCATAGCCTTGACTAGATGGACCTTTGTTGGCAAAGTAATGTCTCTGCTTTTCAATATGCTATCTAGGTTGATCATAACTTTCCTTCCAAGGAGTAAGCATCTTTTAATTTCATGGCTGCAGTCACCATCTGCAGTGATTTTGGAGCCCCCCAAAATAAAGTCTGACATTGTTTCCCCTGTTTCCCCATCTATTTCCCATGAAGTGATGGGACCAGATGCCATGATCTTTGTTTTCTGAATGTTGAGCTTTAAGCCAACTTTTTCACTCTCCTCTTTCACTCCTGGATATAAGTATTATTTAAACTAAGTACTTCTACACAAAACAGACCAAGAAAGAACCCAGAGCTGAAAGGGACAGATGACTCAAATCTAGACTCAGTCACCATTACCCAAAGGGTAGTGTATACACTACTACATATGTAAGTGATAATTTTGACTGTATACATGCCGAAGAATTGACGCTTTTGGGCTCTCATGTGGGAGAAGACTCTTGAGAGTCCCTTGGACAACAAGGAGATCAAACCAATCAACCTCAAAGGAGATCAAACCAATCAACCTCAAAGGAAATCAACCCTGGATAGTCACTGGAAGGACTGATGCTGAAGCTGAGGCTCCAGTACCCTGACCACCTGAGCTGACTCACTGGAAAAGACTCTGATGCTGTGTAAGACTGAAGGCAGGAGGAGAAGGGGAGACAAAGGATGGGATGTTTGGACGGCGTCACCAACTCAATGGGCTTGAGTCTGAGCAAACTCTGGGAGACAGTGAAGGACAGGGAAGCCTGGTGTGCTGCAGTCCATGTGGTCTTAAAGAGTCAGACACGACTTAGCAACTGAACAACATGCCAACTATCTCCCCTTGGAGAAAACTGCCCAAACTGAAGAATCCATGGTCCAGTCTTAGTGGGAAATTGTTGGCCTCATACAAGAGAGACTCATACTTGGTTCCCCATCCTAAGCCCTGACATGTCCCAATCTGAGATGTACCCACCTCTAAACTTTTATTTCTGAGCTGCCCTCACTGGTCCTACCCTTACTCATTCCATGGGACCCCCTTGGGCCTCAGACTTCACCTGAACACTTCCTCAATCTCCTGAGAGTCCTGGCCACTGCCCTCCTCCAATCTGAGCTCCCAGTGCTATGCTTCTTCCAGATTTCCCAATTCCTTTGGCCCTCCTTTAGGCTCTATGCTCTTTCCCCCTGTCCCAGGGAGTATTCCACCCTCAGTTCCAGGCTTTCTTATTATCAGGGCTTTTGAACTGTGGTGTTGGAAAAGACTCTTGAGAGTCCCTTGGACTGCAAGGAGATCCAACCAGTCCATCCTAAAGCAGATCAGTCCTGGGTGTTCACTGGAAGGACTGATACTAAAGCTGAAACTCCAATACTTTGGCCACCTCATGTGAAGAGTTGACTCACTGGAAAAGACCCTGATGCTGGGAGGGATTGGGGGCAGGAGGAGAAGGGGACAACAGAGGATGAGATGGCTGGATGGCATCACCGACTCGATGGACGTGAGTGTGAGTGAACTCCGGGAGTTGGTGATGGACATGGAGGCCTGGCGTGCTGCGATTCATGGGGTCACAAAGAGTCGGACACGACTGAGCGACTGAACTGAACTGAACTGAACTGATCCATGGTTTAGTTCGGTCTTCTACCCTAAGCTCTCTTTTAAATCAGACCCAGGTTTTCCTCACTCTCTCCCTCATCTTGTTTATGATCAAGTCCTAAGATGGTATCCAAGTTGCTAGTCCCAAACCCACCTCTTCTCTAAACTGTCCTGGTATTTCCAGGCTCAGGCCTCTAACACAAAGAGATTTCTTTCTCTCTGGGCCCTTGGTTCATCCTATCTTTTATATACCTCTCTAGATTACTAAATAAACATTTAAAGTGTCAAGCCCTTTCCATTTAAAAGGGAAAATTTTTAATTGAAACAAAAAACACAAAAACTCTTTCCTTCATTTTCCTCTACAGCTACTGGCCTCAGCCCCTCTCCCCTCCTCCTAACCGTCCTTCTTAAAAGAGCCGCCTCGCCAGAGATCTCCACGCTGCCCTTCCCATTCACTTCTTACACCGCTTAAAGTGTCTTCACTTCCACTCCTCTCCAAAAGCCATTCTGCTAATGTCACCTCCGAGAGGCCAAATCCACAAAACACATTAAACCCTCAAGTTACTTGACCTTGATGCACTCTTGAAATGCTGTCTTCCTTAGACTTCCTGAACATACTCATTTGCTTCTGGTTTTCTTCCTCTCAGGCAGGTCCTTTTCAGTCCATTCGCTGATGCTGTCTCTCATCAGTCATTTACAGATGACATTCCTTAGAACCTTTCCCCTGCCTTTTTATCTTCTCAGTTTACATTTACCAAAGTGAACTTACGCATACCTTTTGCAATCTATATACCTGAAATTCTCAAATATTTATTTCCAGCCCAAACTGCTTCTCTGAGCTAGACTTGCAGCATTCCATTCCTGATGAATGTCCCTCATCTTATCACTCAAACTCAGACTGTTTAGAAATGAACCTAGAATCTTCCCAACTCAGTCCATCACAACCACAACCCCTGAAAACAAAATTTCCAAACCCCCACTTTGGTCTTCATATAAGATTTCCCATCCCAGAATACAGCACCAAATCCACTTGACTGTTTACGTCTGAACACAGGAACCTCTTTAACAGCCCGTCTTTACCACCCATAGCTTTCCAATCACTAGGTTCTGCCCATCCTTCTGGCATGCCTCTTACACGTGCTCACTTCTTCCCACCCACACTGCCGCTACTATCATCTCCCTCCTGGAAGTGATGTCACTGATCTCTCAGTGTCCTCCCCTCCTCTCCCTTCTGCAGCAGACTGTATTTTTCAAAAATGACTCCATTGGTGCTGTGGTCCAAATACTTTTTCCAGAACCCTCCCATTCCCCATTAAGAGGTATGGTTTGTTTCTCTTTTCTTGAATTTGGGTAGGATTTTGAAACTACCTTGATAAGCAGAATGCAGCAGAAATAACGCTGTATGACTTCTAAGACTAGGTCAGAAAAGGCAATGTGGCTTCCATCTAGAGTTCTCTCTCTGCCTCTCTCAGAATGCTTGCTCTTGAACCTCAGCCTTTATGTTTTAAGGAAACCCAGGCCACATGGAGAAGCCACACTCCAACTCCCTCCCCCCATCGCTTATGCTGCAGGCAGTGAGCTGCTATGTTATAAGGAATTTAAGCAGCCTATAGAGAGGCCTATGTGGTAAAGAACTAAGGCCTCCTGCCAACAGCTATATGAGTGAGCCATCTCGAAAATGGGTCCTCCAATCTAATCAAGCCTGCAAATAACTAGAGCCTGCTGATACTGCAACTTCATGGAAGATTTTTAACCAGCCAGAATCACTCAGCTAATCCTCTCCAAATTCTTGACTAGCAAGTATGAGATAATCACGTTTGCTATTTTAACCACCGAGTTGTGGGGTAATTTACTGAGCAGCAATCCATAGCTAACAGAACGCCTTATAGCACCTATCACATTTTCCCTTCATTGGGCTTAACACATTTACAATGAAAAATCAATATATGCGTCCTCCTGACTAAACAATGACAGAGACAAAGCCTGACTTCTTCACTACTATATTCTCAACACCAAGTGATGTCTAATACCACAGTAGGGACTCCAGAAATATTCAAGACGAGAAATGTCAATGTTAATCAATATCTCTAAATTCACAACTACAAATCTGTTATTAGATAAGAATAAAACTTTATTCTAAAGTGTGACATCATCAAATGACTTAAGACCTTAATCCAAAACGGATATATTAATTTTATATATATGTATATAAAACATACATACTGATATGGGGTATATATGTGTGTTTATCAAACTATTAGTGTACATAGAATATACTGCTTTTTTTTTTTAAAACTGGTCAGATCTTCCAAACTGTCTTCAGGCATAACAAAGATATTTTTAAACGTTAAAACCTCTGTGCACTTATCTGACAATGTGTAGTTGTAAGACAAATGACTTAAAATCAATTATACATACATAAACATGAATCCATGAGAGTGCACACACACATGTATGTTTGTGTATACAAACACACCCACCCCTCCCCCTACCATAACCATGACTGTTTAAAGGCCAGTGAAGCACCTAAATATACAGAAAACTACTTAGGAAATAATGTTAATCAGCAGACAATACTAATTCAAATGACAATTATAAGGGACAAATATCTGTGGTGCTCTATCTACTCAATAAGACAAAATATGTGCCTGACTTGTGTCTGAAAATTCCCAGCACACACTATTATATGTAACATATATGTTAAAAAACCAATCTAACTGATGTTAATCTAATCAGGATTGCCTCACAAAAAAGGAATGCATATACTATTAAAAACTGTCATTCTTGGCAAAGGACAAAACAAATCTGTAGCTGGTAATCACACTACTTTCTCTCAAAAGAAGACAATAATTAATTTCTCCCCTCCAACCTAGTAACTGAGTCCTTTACCTCAGAGCGGAACAAAATAGAGCTGCCCTTACACATAAAATCAAAGTTTAATTCTGAAAATACTAAATGGATAGGAAAACATGATGTATTCTATGGAGTCCACTTTTCCTAATAAAACTCTCTCAGGGAATTTAAGAACAAATAAACAGAAATAACTGTCCATATTTTGAAATTAAATAGTTGGAAAAAATGTTATAGCCAATCTTTATTATTTGTTCTTCCTAAAAGCAGTTAAAAGTAAGATACATGGCTCATTCACTTCAAACAAATAAAACAATAAATAATGGTATGATACAATTTTTCTAACACTACTTGCCAGAGGATCTCAGTGATTGAACTGTTATAGCTCATACAAAGCTGGCATTAAGATGAAAGCTAAAGAATGGAAGAACATTACCTGGCAACTAATACAGGGAGAAATGACGTTTCTGTATCATGCTTTCTTTGCAGCTACTGGGTTATCTTGCTAAAAGAATATTTTGCTTGAGGAGCACTACAAAGAACACTGGTCTGGAGCTTTTGTTCTGGCTCTGATCAAAAAAGGAGACCTCATGCCAAGTCACTAAATCACTCCTTGATTCTACTTACTAACAACACTGGGGGCTAATAGTAGGTAAGTCCACCAAGGCCCTGTCTTTTATGATGTGCAGTTGAAGTAGTAAGTCTTCAGTAGCAAGTCCTAACTCAGGGCACTCACTAACAAAGAAATCAGTAGGCTCACTTCTGCAGAGGCACCCAAGACACACAGCAGGCTGAGACAGATATGAATATTGCCAGCAAGTGCATCCATGTAAAATGCAAAAAGAAGAGAATACAACAAAAACTACACACAGGAGGTACATATAGTCAATCCTCTGTAACATCACACTTTTTATCAGAAAGGGCCGTTTTTCCCCTAAAACAGTCAAAGGCAGTTTTATTCTTAAGTCCCACTAGGAAATACTATTTATCCAAACAGAGAAGAAGGAAAAATAGAACATGACACTGAGAGAAATTCTAGTAGCTACTGTTTTCCTTTTATGTCTAACTGTGAAAATCAAGTTCACATGCAACTTCTGAAACCATTCTTGGGAGCCACGAAACAATGATCAAAACCTAAAACAATGCCAATCCTAGCAGCATTTTTACACCATAGTGGGGACGATTTTCGATCTGATAGAAATATTAAAAACCTGCCTAGCTCCTGCAGAGGGTCTCCCTTTAGCAGTAACAGCAGTGTTATTCCTGAGGAGCACACAGAAAGATGCAGAGCAGGCAGGCAGGCACACCTGGAAATACGTGAACACCCCTCTGACTTCTCTGACAGCCAAGAATATCAGCCACTACTCTCATCTCTTTATTTTAAAAAGAAAGCATCTAAAAGCAACCACCTCAAAAAATAATCCTTCAATATTACAAAGGACAGGACAAACAAAAAACAGGAGTACAATAATATGCCAGTCAACAGTTCTAGGGGCTTCCCTGGTGACCTGGTGGTGAAGAATCCACCTGTAATGCAGGAGTCGTGGGTTTGACCCCTGGGTCGTGAGGATCCCCTGGAGAAGGACACGGCAACCCACCCCAGGATTCTTGCCTGGGAAATCTCATGGACAGAGGAGCCTGGCGGGCTACAGTCCATGGTGTTGGAAGAGCTGCACACAACTAAGCAACTAAGCCATTAACAGCTCTGGGGTACTGACCCTTCTACTGATCTCTGAATGAAAATTAGAACTATATAGAGAAACATAAAGTAATAATACACAAGAATATTGTCTACCACAAATAAATATCCTCTAATTACTGTACCAGCACCATGCCAGAATTAATACTTCAGCAGACTTTCATCTTACTGTTCCTAGTTGGTGAAATATTATCAAGATTCAAAAAGCATAGAACTAAAAAAAAAAAAAAAAAAAAAGAATGTGACTGGAACCCATTACAGCCATGTATCTGTCTAGAAGAAAACAGAAATAGTATTGACGACATGAAAATGCAGATACGCTGAGAGGACAACTGATGAACAAAACTATATCAAAGAAACTGGCAAGCTTATTAAAAATCATAAATTGTATCTTTATGATAAAAAAGCATTTAGAACATAGCTAAATGCCAATTTCCTTTATTAATACCACCTTGCAGCCAGTCCATTCTGAAGGAGATCAACCCTGGGATTTCTTTGGAGGAGAATGATGCTAAAGCCGAAACTCCAGTACTTTGGCCACCTCGTGTGAAGAGTTGACTCACTGGAGAAGACTCTGATGCTGGGAGGGATTGGGCGCAGGAGGAGAAGGGGACGACAGAGCATAAGATGGCTGGATGGCATCACTGACTCGATGGACGGGAGTCTGAGTGAACTCCGGGAGTTGGTGATGGACAGGGAGGCCTGGCGTGCTGCGATTCATGGGGTCGCAAAGAGTCGGACACGACTGAGCGACTGAACTGAACTGAACTGAACTACCACCCTGCAAATCCTTAAAATGGTGTTTCTTACATTTCCTAAATAAATGAGTATTAGCACATACTTTACAGTACCGGAGTCAGAAGGAACATTCGCAATCAACACTTGAAAAGAGAAACACTGAAAGGAAGTAATTTATATTTGTTCATGAATTCAGACAGTTATATACTACAATAGACTAAGGCAATATGATAGTAATTTAGAGTGGCTTTGAAGATAAATGGAGGAAAAGATAATTCATTTTTCATTCACTTATTTTATAATGTGCTCAATGACTCAACATGAAAAATATTACATGCCTAGAAAAATATCACATTAGTATTAATTACTGAAGAAAATCAGGAATTAGATAAAGCATTCTTTCAAAAGGAGTAGACAGGTGACAAAAAAGTCAAGAGTTGGCTAAAAAAGGGAATTCCCTGGTGATCCAAAGATTAGGACTCTACATTTTCACTGCTGAGGGCATGGGTTTCATCCCTTCTAGAAGAACTAAGATCTCATAAGCTGTGCAGAACCCATGAGGTATGGCAAAAAAAAAAAAAAAAAAAGTTAGCTAAGAGAAATAACTTCTTCCTTCATTTTATACAAATAATATAAAATATACTGTTGTAGAACAACCACCTTTAACACTGCTATGGTATTTTTTGCATTGCCATAGTATTTAATGCATCAAGACCCAATGTTGTTCTATTCAACTAATTTTACATTTCCATTGTAAAATAAATCAAATTATGGCCTACTCTGAGGAGGAACAAGTAATATAAGACGGAATGACTTGTCAAAGATATATGGTCATAATCCATCAAATTGTTATTTCAAGTTTAGCTTTCAAGAGGTTAAGCTGCCACCTCCCAGTAACTATTTAATGTCTCCTGTAAGAAGCCGACTTGCCTTAAAAATGCTCAGTGCCCTTTGACCCGCTTTAAGTACACTTTCCCCAACTTAAAGCCACGAGGAATTTCCTTCCCACTGCACTGCCCTCATCACCACACAAGCCAGGCCCAAGCTACCACCTGGTCAGAACCCAGAGCTGCCCCAGCATTCATTCCCCTCAATGGCTGAGCACCGGGATACCTCTCCTTACACAATCAGGTTTGCAGTACACATACCCGAACCTCAGCTGGAACTAAGAACGCATTTTCCAACAGTACTCAATTTCCACACACACAACCAAAACATCTAGCCACTTTAACAAATTACAAGAGCGGTGTCGCACAGCAGTTAAAGACCATGAACTCTGGAGCGAGCATGCCTGAGTTCAAATCTTGGTTCCATCTTTTACCAACTGTGTGATCCTAGACAATTATTTTCTCTCTCTGCCTCAGTTTTCTTAAAGTGATAATAACATCCATAAGACTTTTGTGAGACTTGGAATAATGCACAGCGATAGTAATTGTTCAAGAAACCCAGCCGAATCTCACGTTGAAAAACAAAACCCTGATACAAAATAACTGCTTGACTGGTACAGCAATCATATGAATCTATACTGTAGAGAGCCATGATGTCACAACTGGTGATTTTATCACTAAGGCCAAAGTTTAAATTGATTATATCTTGACCTGTCAACCCCTACTTTAAAAAGCCAGACTAGAGACTAAACACACACTGTATTTTATTTTCAGGATATGCTTGGGGAACAAACACAAACTGACATGTCTATTCCTGAAAAAACTTAAAGATTTAAGATTCCATTCACTATGGTAGCCACTAGCTACATGCGGTTACTAAAATTAAAAATAAGAAAAACTAAGGAGGGATATTGGAGAAGGCAATGGCACCCCACTCCAGTACTCTTGCCTGGAAAATCCTATGGATGAAGGAGCCTGGAGGCTGCAGTCCATGGGGTTGCTGAGGGTCAGACACAACTGAGCGACTTCACTTTCACTTTTCACTTTCATGCATCGGAGAAGGAAATGGCAACCCATTCCAGTGTTCTTCCCTGGAGAATCCCAGGGACGGGGGAGCCTGGTGGGCTGCCATCTATGGGATCGCACAGAGTCGGACACAACTGAAGTGACTTAGCAGCAGCAGCAAGGAGGGATATGACTATGCCAAAGCCTTTCACTGTGTGGATCATAATAAACTGTGGAAAATTCTGAAAGAGATGGGAATACCAGACTACCTGACCTGCCTCTTGAGAAACCTGTATGCAGGTCAGGAAGCAACAGTTAGAACTGGACATGCAACAACAGACTGGTTCCAAATAGGAAAAGGAGTACGTCAAGGCTGTATATTGTCACCCTGTTTATTTAACTTATATGCAGAGTACATCATGAGAAATGCTGGGCTGGAAGAAACACAAACTGGAATCAAGATTGCCGGAAGAAATAACAGTAACCTCAGATATGCAGATGACACCACCCTTATGACAGAAAGTGAAGAGGAACTAAAAAGCCTCTTGATGAAAATGAAAGAGGAGAGTGAAAAAGTTGGCTTAAAGCTCAACATTCAGAAAACGAAGATCATGGCATCTGGTCCCATCACTTCATGGGAAATAGATAGGGAAACAGTGGAAACAGTGGCAGACTTTATTTTTGGGGGCTCCAAAATCACTGCAGATGATTGCAGTCCTGAAATTAAAAGATGCTTACTCCTTGGAAGAAAAGTTATGATCAACCTAGACAGCATATTAAAAAGCAGAGACATTACTTTGCCAACAAAGGTCCGTCTAGTCAAGGCTATGGTTTTTCCTGTGGTCATGTATGGATGTGAGAGTTGGACTGTAAAGAAGGCTGAGCGCCGAAGAATTGATGCTTTTGCACTGTGGTGTTGGAGAAGACTCTTGAGAGTCCCTTGGACTGCAAGGAGATCCAACCAGTCCATCTTAAAGGAGACTAGTCCTGGGTGTTCGTTGGAAGGACTGATGCTGAGGCTGAAACTCCAATACTTTGGCCACCTCATGAGAAAAGCTGACTCACTGGAAGACCCTGATGCTGGGAGGGATTGGGGGCAGGAGGAGAAAGGGATACAGAGGATCACACGGCTGGATGGCATCACCAACTCGATGGACATGAGGTCTGAGTGAACTCTGGGAGTTGGTAATGGACAGGGAAGCCTGGCATGCTGTGATTCATGGGGTCGCAAAGAGTCAGACATGACTGAGCTACTGAACTGAACTGAAGGAGGGATAAATTAAGAACTCGGGTTTAACAGATACACATTACTTTATATAAAAAAGATAAACAAGGTCGTACTGTATAGCACAGGGAACTATATTTAATATCTTTTAATACTCTATAAAGGAAAAGAATCTGAAAAAGAGAGTGCGTGTGTGTGTGTGTGTGTATAAAAGAATCACTTTGCTGTACACTGGAAAACACCGTAAATCAACTACACTTCAATTAAAAAATGAAGTAAAATTAAATTACAAATTCAGTTCCTCTCTCTTAAAAGTCATCTTTGAAACACAGTTTCCATATGTGGCAGATTGAGTACTTCAGCCACGGGGAGGAAGCTCTTTTGGAGAATGCTGGTACAGCGAGAGCCCTGCAGTGGCACCTCTGCTCCAAAGGCCTCAACTCCCCACTTTATGATGCTCCACTCATCAGTATGGCACAAACATATTAAGCCAGCACACCTCTAGGAGAGGAAAAGCTGGAGACCAGAGCTGACCCAACGCAAGGTCCAGCAGACTAATTAATTCCAGTTCCAATTTCCATCTCCTCATCAGAGAATAACTTTCTACAGCTATTAGCCCAAGTAGTTTCAAGCATAAAGCAAAGAGGAGATGACCCATTTTTACTAAGTTAACATCTTTACTTAGTACACAGTTTCACTTCACAGTCCACTTCCTCTCCTTTCCCTCAGTTCAGTCTATGCTACAATAAAGATACTAGGAAGTTTGTTTACCAATGGCGAGTAACAGCTGGGATTTACTAAGGAGCTCTGTGGCAAGCAAGCTGGCCGTGATTCTCCCCGCGCTATACTGTCAAGATGAGGAAAAAGGACAAGGAACCTAGCTGCTCCAATCTGACCCAAGAACTCTGAAATTCCGAAGGGTCCCTTCTTTTCTCTTTCTCATTTTATTCAAAGGTGTGGCAGGCGAATTATAATTCCACAGTTATGAAATCACCACAAACTATTAGAAAAGACAGAACTATAAACTCTCTTGCCAAATCTGGGTCAAGGGAGTTGTAACAACTTTAAAGGACTGAGCTATGAAAGAAACCTGAGAATACCTGGCTCAAAATATGACCTGTTCAGAGATGCCTCAAGCTAAATTAGTTTCACTGTTTCCTAACATTTCCAAAGCAGTATCCTGCATAACTTTTAAAGTAATTTTATTCTGCAGTTTTGAAAATGTTGAAGTACTTTTAGTACTAGTATCATACATCAAACATTATTCCTTCAAAAATCAATCTTCTCTGAAGTACTGGAGGGCCCCCAAAGACTTTTAACTAGTATTTATTATTAGCAAAACACAACTATTTTGAGGTCAGCTTGCTTTATGATAAAAAGACCCAGAGAGAGTTGTCAGATTTAGCAAGTAAAAATGCAGAATGGTCTCTCAGAATTATTTTTCACAACTGCATATGAATCTATAATTATCTCAAAATAAAAAGTTTATGTGAAGAAAACCCCAGGATACCCAGTTAAAATTGAATTTCACATAAATAAGAAATATTTAGTATAGCCCATGTATATGTGGGACATACACTAATAAGTTATTTGTTGTTTATCTTAAATTCAGATTTAATTAGATGCCTTGCATTTTATCTGGTCACCCTAGACACCGAAGGATTAGCCTTAATGGCATCTGGAAAGGCAAAGAGTGGAAGTCCTCGAAATCTGAAACCACAATCAATATGGAGAGAGTAAATATAGACAATGGTGGAGAGGTGTGCCTGTAAAACATGTAAAGGCATGCCTAAGAGCAAACCTTAAGGCTCTGAGAGTGCAAGAGAATCTTGTCAGAAGAATTTTCTTCTACATTAATTGTACTCAATTCTAGATCCCAGCCTGTTAATTTTAACCTGTTGACACAAATCCCAAACTGTGCCACAGACTTGAGCCTCTCCACCCTGCTGGGTTCTGGCTTGCTCTGAGTGAGGGACTCGAGAAATGCCTCTGATTCTGTTCCTACAGAAGGACTAAACCTTGAACCTCTTCCTTCCAACTGCGGCAGCCCATCCACTGTTTAGATGAGTAGTGCCTGGTTTAGTTCTATCACATAAGCCTTGGCTATACGGTCTTCTAAAACAACTGCTATAAGCAGCTCAAGGTTATCTAGTTGAGGTTTAAAAACTGGTTCTGGTAGTCATTTAAAAAAATTAACATTTGTAAACAGCTTTGCCATTCTGTAACTCAAACTCAAATGTACTTTCCTATTCAAAAACTTTTAGTCACAGATATCTCAAAGATTAAAACTATAAAAATAGACCTGTTAAACTGAATTCCAGTTAAAACTGGATTTTAAGAAATAGGGAAAAATACACATTTACATAAATATTAACATATTCTTCAATAATTTCTGATAATGGGAAGCTATAAACCAGAGGAATTAAAACCAAATACTCTCAAGTACCACATAGGTAATGTAAATTACTTAATGAGCCAGCAACGTTGGAAAGAGTGTTATGGTGAAATAAATATCTATCACCCCAAAACTGATACACACTGGTTTTGCAACTCAACCCCACTCACCTGATTTGTGGTAAGCCACTTAACATTTGCAACTTTTCTCATAACCTATACACCAACCCCAATATATCAGGGATAGGCATGAACCGTAAGCGGGTAACATTTCACGCGTACTCCACTCACCCCACTGTGACTGATTCAATGATGACTTCAATTGATTAAGGAGATGCAGCTGGACCTCTGACAGAACAACTCAAGCCAGGAATCTCACTCTACTGCCTGCTGCACCTGAACCTACAGGATGCAACAGGGAGGTCCCAGCAGTTATCCTACAACCACGAGAAAGTGTGTCCAGTGCTGGAGTTAACTGAAAGGAAGCAGAGCTAGCAGATGGAGAGCTAAGTCAGATGCTGAGGTCATGCCAAGGCCAACTCTACCGTGGACTTTTCAGTTTTGTGAGACAACTTACTTAGTTGTGCCATTATTCAGTTAATACTAACAAATTAATGCTTTTCTCAAGCATTAATTTTTTAAATTTGCTACTATTGCAACCAAGTGAGTCCTAACACTGGCATTCAAAGTCCATTTTCTAAAACAGTTCACACAAACACACAGCGCTGCGATTGGCTTACAGGCTGCCAGTGTACAAGCACACGCAAATGCCAACCCTTTGGTTTTATTTATATTCTTTACAAAATATTTTCATTGTAAGATACAGTATATCTTAACATTTAGTACACCAGTACTAGCCTTCAAGACTACATGTAGCAAAAGGCCAAGAAGCAACAGCAGCCTTGGCTGTCACTGTATAAGACACATAGATAAGGGAAACCTGAACAAACTTTTTGGCCAGCCCAATACATACACTCACCCTTGCTTTAAAGGTGTTAATGTAAAAAATTAAACTCATAACAAATGACATTTCAACTTAGAAGGGCAATAAAAATACATTTTAAGTACTCTGTAACCTCCTTACTAAATAAACTCCTCCACCTAGGAATCCTAACTAAACCAAATATACTTCCTGTTACAAAAGTGATATTCAAGCCAATACAGTATACTAACACATATATATGGAATTTAGAAAGATGGTAACAATAACCCTGTATGCGAGACAGCAAAAGAGACACAGACTTTGGACTCTGTGGGAGAGGGAGAGGGTGGGATGATTTGGGAGAATGGCATTGAAACATGTATAATATCATACAAGAAATGAGTCACCAGTCTAGGTTCGATGCAGGATACAGGATGCTCGGGGCTGGTGCACTGGGATGACCCAAAGGGGTGGGAGGGGGGTTCAGGATGGGGAACTCACATACACCCGTGGTGGATTCATGTTGATGTATGGCAAAACCAATACAATATTGTAAAGTAAAATAAAGTAAAATTAAAAAAAAAAAAGATAAACTCCCCATTCTCAAAAAGATCCCTTCTCAAGCAAAAAGTATGCACATACTACCGTAAAGACAGCAATAGTGAAGAATCACGGGCAGCAAGATATATTTCAAGGCAGAATCCCTTGGAAAACAGCCTGCATTTCTACACTGGGTACTGAGCTTTCTTTAGGACCTTTCACATCTAATTACCTCCAGCCAAGAAGGGTTTTTAATCTTCCTTTTACAAAGTGGGGTGTGCCCCAGTTCTTGAAATCTATGCACAATAAAAAGTGGTGAGAGGCAATAAAAGACAAGTTAACCCACGACAGATAGAAAGACATGGCAAACATTCTAAATCCACGCTGCCCAATACAGTAGCCATTAGTTACATGTGGCTATTAAGTACCGACTAAGTGGCTAGTCTGAACTATGCTGGAAGTGTAAAACACAGACCAAATTTCAAAGATACAGTATATATGGTTTACCTGTTGAAATAATAATTTTATATATCTGCATTAATATAAACTTTAAAATTAATTTCACACTGCTTTTTAATTATTAGTATTGCTACTAGAAAATTGAAAATTACATTTGTAGCCTGCATTACATTTTTATTGGAAAGCACTGTTTTAAGTCATAGCTTTTAAATCTGAGTTTAGAGTATTTTCTTCATTTGAAACCATTCCTAAAAGAGATAAGCATTGCCAATTTACATAACCTACATTTCCTGTCACACCTCCATACTTCTCATACAATCTCTTAGGATTTGTTAATACCAGTGAACAATACAAATCAGAATAAACATACTAATATATAATACAAGTTACACTTGAACATTATGCTGTTACTAATACATTAGTGCTTTGTAATGCACATCATTAAAACTGAAATCCATTAATACAAATCCATTTCAAGAAGTGGTTAATAAGCCAATCATAAAGTCAACCTAATTCCTAGAATTTTATTCACCAGCTAGGTATGGAAGGCCACATGTGGTTCCAGCTAATGACAACTGGGCTTCTATGATACTGTAATTAATGCCTGTTGCTTGTGATATTCAAAGCCTTTGAATCCCCAAAGTGCAACAGCCAGAAAATTACAGCTTCCTCGTAAACTTCCATTATTAAAACACAAAGACTTAGACAAATATCACTTTTTCTAGTCACTGGATATACAAAAGTGAGACGAGCACTGTCCTACTAGAGGGTTAAAAAGGTAAAATTATAAAATTTCCTCATTCATATTTGAAAGTAATATATTAATAGATTTGAAGGATGAACTGCATCCAGATCATTTCCCCCAGAACTATCCATTTGTCGATTAGTTCTAAGTTTCTTTAACCACTACAATTCACATCACAGGCTCATCTGCTACACCTCTGAACACCAACCCCTCCTTTCAACCCTCTGCAGAGATTTCCTACTGCCATTGCAGGTCAGGATCCTTACCTTCAATTGAGTCTCCTCAGGCTAATCTGTTTTCTTCTCTACTTTTCTGCCTACTTCCTTCCATTGTGCTTGACCAAACCTACTTTCATCTGGTGCTACTTTGACCCATCCCTTCTCCAAATCTTCTCTTTTATTGTATTTCTACCTCCTGTTCCCCCACACATTCATAATGGGGAAAGAGATTTACACGACTCAAGACAAAACACAATTTTATTTTTCTTTTCCCCAGCTATTTAAGAAGCTCTTTAAATTCAACTTTCAACATGCAAGCTCTCCACTTTCAAAAGGGTATAAAGTTATTTCTCATCCAACTATCTTTCCTGAATAAGTAACATATGTTTCTTCACACTAATTTACATTAAATGCAATAATTCATTTCTAAAACTCTAAAGTTTGGAAAGAACTTTGTGGTCCCCAAACTTCATGAAATGTTCCTCCTGAAAGGTTATGCATTAAGTATTTTTCTGCAGGCTTTCAGCACGTCTTTGAAGCAGCCCAAAAGGGCTTCCCAGGTGACTCAGTGGTAAAGAATCTGCCTGCCAACACAGGATACATGGGTTTGATCCCTGGGTCGGGAAGATCCCCTGGAGGAGTAAATGGCAACCCACTTCAGTATTCTTGTTTGGGAAACCCCGTGGACAGAGGAGCCTGGCAGGCTAGTCCAGGGGGTCATGAAGAGCTGGACAAACTGACGGACTGAGCACCCACGCACAAGGAGTGCAAGCCCTCTAACAACGTTTCTAGTTTTTGTTTCTTTAAGAGCTTAAGCTCGTATCTTTCACCTAACCACTATAAACCTTGGTTTGTATCAGTATGATTTTTACTTTTGGTATTTTTATTACTGATATGATCTATTTATGAATAAATACGTAGCCTGTAATGCTGAGGTAAACATTTTCCCTGTGTGTTTAAAGTTTCATTCCTTTTCATAGCACAGAAGTTTTCACTTTACATACTGTAATTTCAATCATCTCCTTTACACTTTTCCTAGTGGATTCAAAATTAATCCTTATAAATCAACTATACTTCAATAAATTTAAAAAAAAAAAGGAAGTTAATTTTCTGGTCTAATCACAGCCACTACACTATACAACCCCAGAGCTTTCCATTTATCCTAAATACAGAGTAGTACAGTGTGAATGGTACCCCTGGAGTGGTACAATGTGGATGTTCTGGTTCAACCACCAATACAGATGCCCATTTTCCAAAGGAAAAACAGTTTAACTTTTCATGATATATTTTAAGATTTTCACCCATCTGGAGCTTATAGAGTTGTGATTGACAATTTAAAAAATCAAGACTCACTTATCCGAACTTCACTTAGTAAGTAATTGTAATTTCATGTTTTGGAAAGTTTAACAGATTTTTTTTAAGGTATCTGTTAAACTCACTGTCAATCTGAGCTTCTGTTCAACGAAACTTTAAAAAATACATATATATATCCCGTGTGCTAGAAACTGGGCTAAATGCTGATAATGAAGATTGCAAAAGATGATCGCTGAACAAAAAAAATCTTAGTCTTACCAGAGAAATAAATCAATTACCACGCTGTGTATTTTCTTATTCTGACCTACTCATCATTGCTGTTTGTGGACTAGCACTATTTTTTGTTACACTAATTGGTTCTAATACTTCATTTTATCAGAATGTCCTTCCATAAACACACCTGTTTATTTTTCCATAAAACTACTACTTACCATTACATGTAACATATACAAGTTATACAATATCTAGCTCACTAAAAGAAAAAAAAAAAAAGATGAAATTGCATTATTATCCGCATTCTGAGAGAGGAGTTAGATAACTTGCTCAAAACCTCACAGTTAATTTGTGGAGCTGGGACTTGAACTCATATTTGTCTAACTGCAAAGCCTTTTACCTGGGTCAGCTGGACTTCCTGGCGATATACAAGGACAGTGTGAGCTTGCCTCCTCTGTGTTGGGGGCAAGGCGCTGGGGTGGTGGTGATCCAGCTCTGCTTTTCCAGTACGAACTTTGTATTATAGTCACAGTTAGTACCTAATTACAATTCAGGTACCTTGGTTCCCCCCACCCCTAAATTTAAAAGAACAGTTCACAAGTATTTTCAACAAATAGAATATTGGCTTTTTGTTAATGGGGAGTATAGTTTATTTTTTTAAGGAAGAACTCTCTTCTACCTCACTGAGAATCAGTTAAAATACACCAAATGGTGCTCAGCATCACAAATGAAGGCAAATCCAAACTACCATGAGATACCACTTCACACCCACTAGAATGGCTCTCATAAACAAACAGAAAATAAGTATGGCAAGGATGTGGAGAAATTTGAGCCCTCATACATTATTGGTAAGACAGTAAAGTGGCAAAGACTTTGTGAAAGCAGTTTGGCAAGTGTAAGACATCGCAGTTTCACTCCTAGGAATACCCTAAAGAACTCAAAACAGATATTTAAACAAATGCCTGGACACACAAGGCCAGCAACATTATTCACAACAGGCGAAATGTTCAAAGAACCAAAATGTCCATAACTGATGAGTGGAGAAAATGTACCAAGTGCTTTTATTTCATAGTGTGTGTTTCTTTTTTAATAAACTAAATTACAGTTGATATACAATATTATATAAATTAAAGGTGTACGATACAGTAACTGACAACTTTTAAAGGTTATATACTCCATGTAGAGTTTTTAAATGCTGGCTATATTCCCTGTATGTACAATATATCCTTACAGCTCATTTTACACATAATAGCTCGTACCTCTTAATCCCCTACCCTTGCTGCCCCCGCTCCGTAACCATTTATTTGTTCTCTATTACCAGTCAATCTGTTTCTTTTTCTTGTTTTGCTTATATCATACTATGCATTTCTTGAAATGCTCAATAACTTTTCTTCTTTAGCCTACTGTTGTGATGTCAGAGGGCTGGGAACATTCTTCACAGTCTTGCAACAAACTTCCTTTGTTTGAGGGGTACTGAAAGTGAAAGTGAAAGTTGCTCAGCCATGTCTGACTCTTTGAGACCCCATGAAGACTACACAGTCCATGGTATTCTCCAGGCCAGAATACTGGAGTGGGGAGCCTTTTCCTTCTCCAGGGTATTCTTTTCTAGTAAGTGAATTCTATTGGTTTTTATAATTTTAATACTCTGTTCATCAATGAAATTAGAGCATTGTCATTTTGGCAGTATTGGTATCATTTAGATCATATTTGCCTCCAAACATGTTTAAGGTAGTTTATCTTTTCTTTCCTGTGCTCTAACCATGGTAAACAGATACCATTTGGAAGTTTAAAACATCTTACATATAGATCTACAGAGAAACTTATTAAAAGTATAAAGTATTTTTTAATTTTAAATTTTTTTAAGTTTTTTTTTAAAAAACAATCTAATCCATGTTTTCAAATGAATCATCCTCTGTCAATTAGTTTAAGAGGTTGCTGTTGAAGTTTTTTCCTTTTTTAAAGTAAAAACACCTAGTAAGATTTACGGATGTCTCTGGTACTTTTAGCTCATGCCATCTTCCTCCGAAGTTGTAACTTACTAAGTTCTGATTTACTTCTATTTTCAGCTGTTTGCATTAAAATGTCATGCCCTCATTAAGTCACTAGCTACACACACATACATACACATATGGCCCTGATATTGCACACGCCTCCCACAGGCTTTATTAATCTCTTGCACTATGACACAGTAATCAAAAGTATAGAGGGTGCTTACATTAAGAAACAGCCAGTCACTAAAAATCAAGAACACGACCTTAACTGTTCTTCTCTAGCCTCACAGAGATTAAATGGTATTTCATTATCTCCCCTGCCCCTTCCCAATTCTCCTCATTCCAACAATGACCCTAAGCCTCAGAGTACCACTTCTCAAAAAAACTGATTAGAGTGCAGCTAGTACCTAATACTAAGACATGCTTCTCAAAATGCACATTGTCAGAACACCCTTGGACCAAGAATTAGAATCTCTGCTTTGGATAATGGTTGATTACAAAACAATCTCCTGATTCACCAAGTCTAACCAGAACGCTACCCACATATACTATCAGGGTTAAGGTAACCCTACAAGTTATCATACTAACTGGGGTATTTCTGAAAGTGAAAGGAAATGCCCTTGACAGTGACACTAAGACAAAAGATAAAAACCAGGATGCATGGTCAAGACAGGTTCCTGTGTTACGCCGCACCTTTGAAAACTCGGCTAGTTTCAGTACTACTTTCAACTTAGGAGTTCACTAACCTTATCCTAAAATGTCATACAAGAGTATTACACCAAGAGTTGAAAATATAAAGAAACGTAAGATCCACACCCAGTCCTGGTGCCCAGTTCAGCTGGGAAGAAAGGGGATGTGGCAAGAGGCGCGAAGCACCAGAGGATAAATACAAGTCTCTCAAAAGACAGAGGTGCACCAAAAGCTTTACAAGATGGAGGATTTAAAATGGGTCTTAAAAGAGCACTATTGATTGGTGGATGAAAATCATTCGAGACCTTGAGAAAAGGTAAACAAAGATGCAGAGCCTAGAAGCCCATGTTATGGCCAGGGGATGGGAAGCAGACCACTTCTGCTGGAGCACAGGTTTTATACATAACAGAAGATAAAGATAAGTTAGGAACCAAATGAAGAACATTTTGATGGACACCCACTAAAATTCCTGAGGGAATTCCATGATCAAAAAGCAGCTGTGGGACTTCCCTGATGGTCCAGTGGTTAAAAACCTGCCTGCCAATGCAGGGGACAGGGGTTCGATCCCTGGTCTGAGAAGATTTCACATGCAGCAGGGCACCTAAGTCTGTGGGCTACAACTCCTGAGCTGGAGCTCTGGAGCCAGCCAGTTGCAACTACTGAAGGCCGCACGCCCTAGAGCCTGGGCATTGCAACAAGAGAAGTTACCACACTGAGAAGCCCGCACTCCGCGCCTGCAGAGTAGCCCCCATTCACCGCAAATAGAGAGAGCAAAGAGTGCCCAGGGGAGATGAGAAGGGAAAAAAAGATACAAGGGTGAAAAAAGAATACACACTACACCAACACATTCACACCATAAATTTCTAAAAGGAAATACTAAATGGAAAGAAGAGTCATTAGGAGAAAGAAGAAACACCTCAGGAATGTCAACAAGAAGTTGAAAGTAAAGAAATATAAGAAGGAAGGCACTTAAAAGTAAATTGAAAATAAGTCACATGAAGAAAACATTGGCAGCTAGATTATCAAATAGCCTTAGAAAATAAAATAGAAAAGACAGATTATAAAACGATGAAAGAAATACAAAAAAAGGAAAGAAAGTGGGAGATATGGCTCAGTAAACTAAACATAAATGGGCAGACAGAGAGTGGATAAGAAAAGATGACAGAATTAAATGGGCTTTAAAAAAAAGGAAAAAACACCTCTCAGAAACAGCATGAGGCTAATAATTAGAGACACAAGATAAATGAAAAGGCCCAGTTTGAGGCAATGGGCTAGCAGAAAAATCCCATTTTTATTTTCAGATTTTCCTGTAAATAAAACTAAACTCACTAATAATAAAAAGATCAAAAGAATATGTAAAGAAACGTATTTGCCAGAGAATGTGTATATGTACATGTTAAGATCATACAAAAAGCTTAAATTTAGTATAAGATTTCAGAGTTTAGGGGAAATATCAAAAAGTAAAATGCTACAGGAAGAAAATAATTTTTGCATAAAAGACAATTTCATGTATAGTAAAATCATACATATTTGGTCATAAGAGATTTTACACAAGAAGTCTATTACAAATTATACATTTCTGGAAGCAATGTTACACAACAATATTTTTATTAGAATACTATGATTGGACACCATTACAGTGTGGGATCTAGAGCAGTTAATTTGCAACTGGAAGTGTTAATCCTTTCCCACTGCTGTCGTCCAGTCTCTAAGTTGTCTCCGACTCTTTGTGACCCCATGAACTGCAGCATGACAGGCTTCCCTGTCCTTCATCATCTCCCAGAGTTTGCTCAAATTCATGTCCATTGAGTTGGTGATGCCAGCCAACCATCTCATTCTCTGTTACCCCTTTCTCCTCCTGCCCGCAATCCTTCCCAACATCAAGGTCTTTTCCAGTAAGTTGATTTCTTCCCATCAGGTGGCCAAAGTATCGAGCATCAGTCCTTCCAATGAATATTCAGGGGTGATTTCTTTTAGGATTGACTGGTTTGATCTCCTTGCAGTCCAAGGCACTCTCAAGAGTCTTCTCCAGTGCCACAGTCCAAAAGCATGAATTATTTGGCTATGAGCCTCCTTTATGGTCCAACTCTCACATCTTTACACGACTACTGGAAAAACCATAGCTTTGACTACACAGACCTTTGTCAGCCAAGTGATGTCTCTGCTTTTTAATACGCTGCCTAGGTGTGTCATAGCTTTCCTTCCATAGAGCAGACGTCTTTTAACTTCATGGTCGTGGTCACCCCCTGGACATTTGGAGAAGGGAGCAGGAGCTGGGTCCTGGGGGCCACAGTAACTGGGAGAGGCCCTGCCAACATGAAGCCCAATGGCGCTCAGTGTCTTCTAAAGCAAAGCACATGCTGCTGTGCACCAAGTCGCTCCAGTCATGTCTGACTCTGTCCAACCCCACGGACTGCAGCCCACCAAGATCCTCTGTCTGCAGGATTTTCTGGGCAAGAATACTTGAGTGGGTTGCCATTTCCTTCTCCAGAGGATCTCCCCGCATCTCTTACATTTCCTGCGTTAGCAGCCGTGCCCTTTACCACTAGTGCCACCTGGGAAGCCCAAGGCAAAGCGCAATGCAGTCCAAAATGCCCAAGGGGACACTGGTAAGAAACACTGTAGATGGACAGAGAACGTTGCTTTTCTTGTATATTTAGATAAAATAAAGTTCATTTTCTTGTGATTAATTTGATTCTGATAAAGGTCTCTGCATTCCACCTTAATCTATTTTAATTCAGAACTTAAAAACAGACATATAGTTCTAATATAGGAATTTTAGTTACTAAGACATTGATTATCCCTTCACAAATTATATGGTGAGGAGAACATCTTATGTTTAAAGCAACAGCTTCAAGAAGTATTCAGTTTTCAAAATAATACCTAGGGCAATGGCTGAGTTGAATAACATGCCTTTGCATTATGTTACCACCAAATATGTCCAGGCAACTTTTATGCATGCAAAGTTTCCTAACAGTGGCCATATACTGAAGGACTGCAATTGAATGAAAGAAAACAAATACAAGTTCACGAATCAGAAAAGGATAGGTAACCAACTCACTATTTTGAAAAGGAGGAAAAAAATAAATCTGATAAACAAGAGGAAGAATTAAGCACTTACTCTGCCTTCACTATGGAACTTACCAGACTGGTAACCAAATAGAAGATGTGGGCAAGTTTCTGTTTAGACAAGTATTACAGTGGCTACCAGCATCACAAAAAGACAACCAGATTTTTAGGTGTTTCCTGATGAAATAGTTCACTACCACCTATGAAGCAGTTTTGTCAAAAGAAAAAAAAGGCGGGGATGGTAATCAATCCTGAATATTAACAAGCCTTCTGACCTAACTCCCAAATTTACAGGAAACGCTGAACAAAAAGATACTAAACTTTGCCGTCAGAGTGCAACAAGCAAAATCTAGACTTAAAAACTCAGCCCTGTTTCATTTAAATAATCTGCAAAAATGAAAAAGGGAAAGACAAAAACAAAAACAGAAAGAAATTAAAGATTGGATGATATATAAAACACATCAACCAATTACAATGTGTCTATTTGGATACTGATTCAAATTACCTTTGAAGAAGGAAGGTAGACAATTCTTAAGACATTTGTAAATTTGAACATGACTGATTTAAGAATTTTGATATTTTTAGATGTGTTAGTGACACTGGGTTAAGTTAAAAGTCTTTATCTTTTGGAAATGCACCTGAAATATCTGTTCTTTAAAAATGCAGATTAAATGACGTCTGAGATTTGCTTCAACATGATATAGGAGGGTGAAATGATCAGGGTTATAGATGACATAAGATTGGCTCAGAGTTGTTAACAATTGAAACTAGGTGAAGGCTACATGGCTATTTATCATACTAGCCTGTTTACTTCTGTAGATGTTCCAAGTTCTCCATAATAAAAAGTTAATTTAAAAAAATTAAGAAACCTCAGCAGGAGGGAAAAGGGATCATTTGCAACATGTTTATTTAGGGCTTATAAAAGAAAATGAATACTTAGCTTAGTCCTCTAATGGATATGGGGATATAAAGCATCTGGGAGGATGTAACAGAGAGATCTTTAAAAATTTTAAACAGACACTAGTGTAAATAAAATAAATAAAATCTAAAGGTGCACTAGTTAAAACTGTCATTGAATTCCACGTGGTCACATGCATCTAAAGTTGCTCAAACCATTCAAATGCTGCATTTTTCCCCCTTTGTGATTGAAGGTAAATTTACTACAAGTATATATATTACAAATCCAACAAATATCACCAATCTCCTTAGAAACAAGTGTGAAACAAAAAGAAAACCGTAAAGCCAAGGCCTTAAGATGCCCTCTAAATTTTGTTGTTACTACTGTTTAAATTGAGAAGACTACAGAAAGCAGCAGGAAGCCATAAAAAACATGTAGCCACAATCTTCTGAGATGGATTCTCTTGGGGACCCTAAATAAATGGATTCTTGACCTACTAAAATTTAATGTAAAAAAATGATCCATTTGTAAAGGACCCATAAGATTGTAAATGGCAAACACACTACAAATAACCACCCTTAGAAAGGGAATGAATGGTGTTTATAAAAAGCAAGTCCCATGGATGTAAAGGGAGAATCATCATGATGATTTATAAGTAAAGGAAAATAAAATAAAAAGGTAACAAAATTCATGTTTCCCTAGGCCCTTCACTCAGACCAAAATATGTGGAGCTATACTCCCAAAAGCAATTTCAGACTAGAGATGTCTTTATTTTTCCCCAGACAAGCTAGAAGTTAAACAGAATGACAAAGTATATTTACTCTGGGACAGTGAAGCAGGAAAGAAACTTCAGACTGGCAGAACTGGTCCAAATCCCTCCAAAATAGGCCGAGAAAAAAAAGAGAGGTAGATTTAAAGTCATTCCTTTGCTCAAAGAGAAGCTTTACACAAGGAACTACAAGTCAGAGAACAAAGATTTGCCTTCTCTGTTATGATCATATTCATTCCCTGACCTTCTTCCTTACAAGGAAAGAGAGAAGCTGAGCTGGCAACTTGGGGAATGCTCCCTAAAAAAGAAAATGATTCTGTCTGAATGATTAAAAAAAAAAAAAAAAAAACCACTAATGCAAGCCTAGCACCCCCAAGGCAAAAAAGAAAACTCTTCTTTCTCCAATTCACCAACTGAACCTCACTTGCCAGGTTCTAAAACCAGAGTATGCTGGGTCCTTCAAGAGACTATAAGCAAACAGATGGGATACACTCACACTAAGAACGCACCTACAGACCATGAAACAAACTCTGAATGCTTTTACCAGATTTCTCAACCAGCAGTGTACAGAAGCAAGAAGTGCTTACATTTACGTCAAAACTAAGCCTAGATTTTTGCCCTGGAGCTGTTATGTATATATATGCACCACATGTATGACAACTCTCAGATTACCTTTTGAAACCTTAACAAGAACGATACTTCATAGAATTGTTTTGGGAATTAAATAAAATAGCATATTAATAGGCACTATAGTATGGAAATCCAATAGAGTGTCAGGCTGGGTGCTCAATTATTTCCTCTTTCCTTTTCTGAAGTGAGAACGAAAGTTGCCTATTCATGAACCACATACAGTTTGTACAAAATATAGGCAGAGAAATTTCTCTCTAAGTATCCATATGCTCCCCAACATTTTCCACCTTGAGGTCATGTGATTAAATCTGTATCCTACTTTCAGACCAAAGTACTTACAGCCAGCACATGACCCTCTAGTTATCCTGCCTGGACATGTTGAAAATGGCAGAGCTACAAGTTAGTTGTAAGCTGCACAGATCCCAGCCAACACATGGAAGAGCCACCCAGGAGTCCAACATTTATATGTTGAAGTTAATGCAACACAAAACAGCTTATCAAAACTTAATGTCTCCTTTTATAGCCTAACTGCACTCAAATGCATACATAAAGATGGCAAGTCCTATGCTTAGGTATCATGGGATTCCCCAGTGGTTCAGTGGCAAAGAATCTGCCTGCAATGCAGGAGGCATAGGTTTGATCCCTAGGTGGGGAAAATCCCCTGGAGAAGGAAATGGTAGCCCACACCAGTATTCTTGCCTGGGAAATCCCATGGACAGAGGAGGCTATAGTCCATGGAGTCTCAACAGAGTCAGACACAACTGAAGCAACTTAGTATGCATGCATGCTTAGGTATTAAAGGCTATCTTCCTGTCTGTGTAAGTTGGTATGTCCAGAATGAACAGAATAATTAAGAGAGAATACCGATAGCAAAGCAGAAAAGTAATCCAACATACACAGAATAACTTAGAAACTGATGCTTATAGTTTCACCTCAAAAGAAAAGGAGAAAAAAACTCTAAAATCAAGAATCTAAACTCTTCTAATCATACAGGTTAGACAATTAAAAAAAAAAAAAAAAAGCAACGCTCCAAAAATAAAAGCTGAGAAACTAAGAACAGCTATGAGGAAACAGGTAAAAGGAAGAAAAGCAGAACAAGACTCTAAACACCCTTGCACCATGTAGTAGAACAGCCGGCGCCCCTTGTCACTGCCACGGTAGCAGTACAGGGCCACAACTGCTGACCCACAGTCTGGAATGTCCCAAAAGCCCTAAAAATCAAAGACTGAAAAATAATTTGGCAGCAACACCAAACATGAACTAACCTGAAACGATCTGTAGTGCCGATGTATCCCACTTAGTGAGAGCATTCATACAGTTTGGGTGTAGAAATATGAATGTGTTGGGTGTAGAAATATGAATGTGTTTGATTATGGAGTGCTGACCCAGATCCCACTGGCAGTGTTATATAAGCTACATCACATTCCCTTTCTAAAATCTGAGAACTTTCACATTCTGAAACGTTACTGGCCCCACAGGTTAGAAATAAAGGACTGGGGACTTGTAACAGTAATAGGATAATCTCTGCATTGTCTTAATGATAGTAATCAAAATCAGAGGAAGAGCATGGCTTTCTAAACCGTTTGCAGTTCCATGGACTGAATCAAACTGAATTTTGACAATTTCCCGATGGTTATTTACACTGGATGATACTCCAGTATTTCTAGCAGCACACAGATATAACCAGCCTAAACCTAAATAATGAAGAGCGTATAATGAACTAGTAGGAAACTAGTTAATTAATTTAAAATATTGCTGTATTTCTGGCCTCAGTAGACCATAATTTAAAAGGTACTCAAACAGCCATTCCTGTAGGTTCACATAACAAACAAACAAACAAACAAAAAAGACATGTATCAGATAATAAACTACAGCACAAGAGTAGTGGAGGATGGGGATATCAGCTCTGAGCAAAGTATAGGAGAATGTATATTCACTAGGCATCACTACTGAGATAGGAAAACAAGAATAAATGAACTATGTAAAACTTAAAGAGGCAAAGGTATTGGAGTTAACATCTACAGCAGGATTTCTCACCCTCTACTGGCATTTTAGGCCGGATAAAATCTTTGTTGGAGGGGGTGACCTAGGCATTACAAGGTATTTAAGAGCACCCCTGACCTCTTTCTATTCACTAAATTATTAATAGCAGCTCCTCTTCCCCAGTTGTGAAAAGTCTCTAGGCGTTGCCAATTGTTCCATAGGACAACTGGAGTGGGGTGTGAGAATAAGAAGGCAAAAATCGCCCCCAGATGAGAACTGGGGAAAGAGAAATATTAAAGATTTAAAGATGTTTCTTCTTCTAGATTCTAAAATGCCAAATAAGCTACCCTGTTAAAGCAGTATAGAAAGGGGGAAAAAAATCTTTCTAGTTCTCTAGATCTACAGGTAGTTTTATTCTGTTTTTAGTCTTAATTTTGTAGGAAAGACGAGAATGGCAGATCAAGATCCACTGGAGCACCCCTGTACTCTAAGGAACAATGACTTGTTGACCTTCTTATAACTAAACATATCCATCTGTTGTTACAGCTACTCATTCAAGGATGGAATAAGGTACCAGCTGGTTATCTATAGAAAAGAACAAAACAATTTGAGTCTTGCATGCAGCTGCAAAGTAACCACGTAACTTTTTAAATGCAGTTTTCACCCACTTTCTGATTACATTATCTGTACTGAACTTAACAGATCCCTAATAAAAATGTGACCTGTTGAGGGGGAAAAATATTATTTTCAATTATACCATTCCTTTGGAAAAACTTTTCAGTCACAAAGTACTGAATCTTTCTGCTACACCGGCATGTATGAGGGAAATAACTAGCTTCACTGCAAACCAATTTCTTTTTAATAATACAAATGGTAGCCAAATACCTCTGAACAATCATTAAAAATGACAATTATGAGGACTTCCCCAGTGGTTCAGTGGTTAAGACTCTGCCTTCCAATGCAGAATGTGCAAGTTCAATCTTTGGTTGAGAAACTAAGATCTCACATGCTTCAGTGTGAAGCCAAAAATTAAAACACACACAATTATGAAAAAGTAAAGAATATATGGGATATTTCATAGATCTCTAATCCAAAGTCATTATTTTGTCTAGAATTTCTATTTCTGTCAATTTGACAGACCAACTGGAAAACACCTTCAGTCAGAGTAGTTCTGTTCTTACCTATTTTACAAACTGAGCATCCAACTAAGATTTAATTTTTATAAAAAGGCCATTACAGGATTTTTTTCAAGAGTTGAAAACAAAAGGGCTAGACGATTAATGAAACAATTTTGTTTTATGAAATAGCGTACCTTCACATAGCACATTTTGGCTGACATAAACAACAATCAAATGTATACACAAAAAAGAAAAAGCGATCTACCCATATGTGTGGGAGGATTTAAAACCAAGTATTATATAAGCAACCAATCTATGTAGATTCACATGTCACTGTCATGACCTGCCTTTATATGTCAACTAGAGAAAGCTTCCAAAATCTCTCCTTAGATCACAGAGAAGGAAAGAATGCTATGTTCAGATAACTAGCAAATTATATCAATTCAGAATCAATCTTACAAAATTATTGATATAATCTCATTCTCAGTGGAATACTAAAAGGGAAAACATATCACCACTATTTAAAAGTAGTTTATTATAATCCACTGGACAGAGCATTCTCTGCTGAATTAGGTTTCATTAACCATTAGCATATTTCTTTAAAGAGGATATACTATTTGTTGAACCTTGTCCAGTGTTCTTAGGTTTATTTTCTTTTTTACTCAAGTTCCAAGGAACTGCTTTTAACTAGCTGCCTGACATTCCCAATAGGTGCAGAGCTGATTAAGATAAAATTATTCCGATAGTTGGATGCTGATGCACTGGAGAAAATGCCACCAAAAGTGAAGGTAAACTGCTAAGCTAGCTCTTTAACCACGCCTCAATCACTTTATTGACCCAATTCACATTAAGGAATTTCTAAACATATAAATTCATCTAATCTTCACAACAAATTTATAAAGGGGGTATTATTTTAATGTCTTATTACAGAGATAAGAAACAGAAAGACAGAAATATTCCATAACTTATCTAAGGTAACAGCTATTAAGTGCCAGAGCAGGGGCTTGTACTCAGTCCAGCTCAAGTACCAGTGCTTTTCAAACCTTAAAATACAATCAATCCACCTGGAAATCTAGTTGAAATTCAGATCCTGATTCAGTACTTTTGCAGGGCGGGTAGGCAAGATTCTACATTTCTAAAAGATTCTACAGTTCTAAAATCTCACCTGTGATGCAGATGCTACTGGTCTGAAGACCACCCCTGAGCAGCAAAGTTCTATCTTGCCTAGAAATGGTGCAAGGCGGTAGTAATCCGCAAAAGGAGGCAGAGCTCATCCACAGACAGTTGGCTTATGAGTAAATCAGGGCTTCCCAACTACTGGTTTAAAACTTAACTGCTTTTGTTCATTTTTTAGAAAGAAGGAAATGAGCAAAATTTGCAAGCATCATAGCACCCACTTTCAGGTTTTCGTATGTTAATACAATAACTTGGTACTGTAACGCCTCACTCTCAATAAGGCCTTTCTAACATCCAAAACCTATTTACAATGTCCCTGAATGTCTACTTTAATATAGGTTCAATCTGAACATATTAAAGGATATTTTTATAGCATATTTTTTTGTACTGTCTCAGATATGAAAAGAATTAAAGAGACTGAGTTAAAAATCCAGCACCTTTCTAAACTTCTACCACCTGTCAAGTCCTGAGAGGACGCCCTCTGGGGAACAGATGGAACATAAATGTCTTATAGCACATCTCTCAATTCTACTTAATAACTTTCTCTAAAAACAGGTAAGGAAGGGCACATAATACAATCTCCCTTCATTCTCACTGGTGCATCAACTCTTCACACTCTAATCTAGAATAAAGAATATAAATTGAAGCCACTAAGTGTTATATCTGTAAATGCTTTGGCCTAAAGCATTCCAATACCTAAAAACTGAAATGCCATCAAATCACTGGAAATAACATTTTATCACACGTTTATACAATCAGGAAAAGAAATATCAATACTACCCAAATATATTCAGATAGGTTTAAAGCCACACACTTAATTCAAAAATTAAGTCTATCCTATGATCACCCTGGGTGTATACATATTTGACACAGCTATATAAATAACTAAAAAATACTTTATTAATTAAACATAGGAAAAGATTTAAGAAAAAAATCTTAAGTCTGAGTAATTTTGATTTTGTTGCGTTTTCTTGTGTTTCATTCAAGTTTTTTTTCAATGTACACAGACATACTTTACATTCTTCTCTGAAAATTAAATGTATCACATACTTTGACAAGCTTGTAAAAATCATATTCAAAACCATAATGGAATTCTGATTAATTAACTACACGTGAAAGGCAAAATAATTAGGTTTCATAGATTTCAGACAATATGAATTCACATATTTTCTAGAATTTATTAATAAAGTCCCACTATTAATTATAACATAAATTAACACATTAAACTGTACATTCACCATAAAGCTAAAATTCTCACCTGTGAATTACAAGAATACCATGAATACATATTTGACACAAAGGTAAAAATACAACTTTTAAATTAGCTGTCAAAAATCCTAAAAATGTCTCCAGTAACCCTTACTATTCCAAACTCCTACTCAAGAACAAGACCTAGATGTTCTTCCACCCAAAAGAATCTGAAGACTTACAGAAAAACACATAAAAATATGTGAATATTTCACTTGTCCAGCATATGAAAGAAGACTGTCTCTAAACTAATAAAAACAAAAAAAACCTTCTCCGGTCTCCTACTAAGACTGATATTTTCTCAGGGTTTTTTTTTTTTTCTTCTATTAATCACTCACACAGTCACAAAAGAACTCATACATTAAAAAAAGCAGAGAACTGAACAGTGTCATTTGCAGTAGCTGACAGTGATCACAAGTTGTGAGGAGAGAAAGCACAGATGATGTATGTATGCCAAGTTACTGCTCAATGAGCAAGCCCAAAGGATCACCATTTCACCAGTCTAATCACTAAATGTGAAGCATTATTTCATGGACTGAAAGGAAATCTGGTATATAAAGAGAAAAATAAAAGCAAATTAAACTAAACTTTCTATTAAACTAAACTTTCTATCTCTAAGACAGACTATACTTCCTCTACAATAATCGTCAGTGACCTTGTGGAAACATTCCTGGGTTAAACAGGCAGAGCACATTTCTTCAGCAACTGCAACATATTATTCTCAGGGCATCCAGCATGTGTCTATTGGGCTTACTAGATTTACACACGAACACTATTTAATAGTTTGTGCCATTTGCAGAAAATCAACAAAAACCTTTCAAAAATGTTTGACCTTATATCCAATTTTAAAACAATAAAGACTTTTGAACCGATAGATCTTTACATGTTTCTATAATGAGAAATACCAGAATACACTCTCCATGTTAAGTAATTCTTCCAGAGAGCAAATTTAACCTGACCTCCCTAAATGGCTACAGATTTGATACACCATTTAGAAGCCTGAAAGGAAATACTGATTTATTTATTCTCTAAAGCAGTGCTGTTCAACAGAAATACAACATGAGCCACACTGTAATTTTAAATTGTCTAGTAACCGTATTAAAACAGGAAAAAAAGAAATTAATTTAAAAACATTTTACATACCGAAATAACCCAAACCCAACATATCAAAATATCAGTATTTCAACATGTAATAAATATTTTTTGAAAATCAGTAAAAATATTTTGCATTCTTTTCTTCAGACTGTTTTCAAATTCTGATGTGTATTTTACACTTACAGAACATCTCATTTTGGACTACAACCGGAGCGCTCAATAGCCACAAGTGGTTAGTGGCTACATTACTGGACAGCACAGATAGCTCCTAAGTACTACTTTGATATCTGACATACTACTATCTGTTTAAAATTAGCTTACATTCATGTTTCTGTTTTGAATTGAAATGTCTGATTACAAATATTAATATAAGCAAATAAACATCAGATCACCTTATCAGAGGACCCAGTTAACATACACAATAAGAAGCGGTTGGATTACATCCTATTATATCTCAAGTAGATTTCAGAAACAGGTCTGATCACCACTAGCGAACACAACTTGTAGAAAAATATAGGTAAGACAAGAAAACACTTTCATATCAAACTGTAACACTGCTTTATTTCTAGTAGCCATTCTGGTTTCTGAGTACCTATCTCCATGCAAATTGTCTACAAGACAGTTTTTCTAAGTTTGATGAATTTTAGAAGTCATACAGTCACAGATGAAAAACTGAGTGCTAAGAGGAATTTAAATAATATTTCAGGGAAAAAATTACAAACCAGTTACTTTTAATGCACCTTATACCAACCAACAATCTTAAATCATTCTACGTGAGTTTCACTGAAATGACTTCTTCCCACAAATTCCAACTCATTCACTGTCTTTTATACACGTTTCTAGTACCAAAAATACTAAGGATTTTCCCAAGTAATTAAACCATCTGATTAAAATGTAAATAATTCCAACAATGCATTCTCTAGAAAACAGCAACTAAAACCATTAGCTTAGCACATAAACTCTGTCCTAAAGGCAAGTTACTGAATAAATCAAACAGAAATAACTATACTCCTGTTTACTGCATTTACATTTTTGTATCACCACATTCAGCAATTTCTAAATTTGGAAGGTCAGTTCAGATTGCACACAAGCAGTAACTTTAAAGCTTAGCAAAATTTTAGAAGTTTCTGCAATATACTTCTGAATAAACACACTACAGAACTATTACAACAGAATAAAAATCAGCACCGTTCATACTAATCCCAGCAAGAAGCAAAAATCAATATATTCATAAGTTCAAAATGTATGATACACTCTAAAAAGGTTTTTTCCCTCCCAAATTTATTTGATTCACCCAAGATAATTTTTTGTTCAATCCACTTGCAAAGCTGAAAAGAAGCAAATGTAGCCTCTTCTGCAGCACAAATATCCAACAACGATACATGAATCTCTGGATATTTTTCCACAATTTGAAATTAAAACAACACAATTTGTTTCTTACCTGCAGTTAGGAGGAGGATCAAGGGTTATTTCAGCTAGCTCCTTCTGAATTCTGTTAGTGAAATGAGAGCAGACAAAAAGGATTTGAGAGTCTACAGAATAACCGGGGAATTACACTGCCCTCTACCACCATGCAGTTAAATGCAAGGCTGGCTTCGCCCTCAGTAATGCTAACATGGCTGCTCCCTCTTTGTTCTCAGAGGCATAACCCAAATCCCTTAACAGAAACTTCGCAGCTTTTTTTCTCACTTGCTACTGTAAGTAAGTAAGACAGTCACACCTGATTTGAGAACTAGCCCTCCACTTGTACTCAGAAAAGGATGTAAAATGTATTTTAGTGCACTTTTTACCAGATAAATTCTCTTTTCAAGCTTATATGCAAATGAGACAAGAAGGGAGGAGGGAAAGTACTAGAATATTTGACAATGACTCCAAGACACTTTACCAAGGTAAAAACTAACAAGCTACTGCAAGTGCACATTAATAATTTTGACAATATTTTACCTGTCAGAAAAAAGTGTGAAATTTACAAATATTTTTACCAGTGAAAAACTTTCAAAAAATTCTGATATTTGTAGTTAAGTAAATCTGTTTCCCCTGACTTTAAGTACAGCACTTAAATTTAATAAATTTGGGAGAAAAGATAGACAGCCTTGAGGTAAGAGGAAAAAGAGTGGTTCTTATTTTATTCAAATTTACAATGCTTTCAAAACTTAAGATATGTTTAGTATGTTCATCAACAAGATTGTAAGAAACTGAGAAGAATTTTAAATTATCTCATGGACTGCTGTTATTTCATAAAATATCCTAGTTATTAACACTTGATTATTGATACAACAGAGGTAAAAATCCACAGACCATCACTAACAGAACGCCAACATTTGATCAGCTTTTATATTTTCTTTTTCTTTGGGTTGAGATCAACAAAAATCAATAAAATGTCGATTTGGGCTAATGCTATAGGAACACCTGATGTGTAATTACTAAAATTCACAGGTATTCCACTTACTACTACCATTGATTGGAGTCCCATTGACAGCATCTTTTTTTTTCACTATCACAGAAATATAAATCAACAGAAAACAAATGATCTTTCACTTATATCCAACAAAATATGCTTCTCCTGCTGTTGAGTATTAACATGTCAAGCATATCCACAAATTTTAGAGTGAAGAGGCGTAATGGCAAACTTCTCAATCACCAAGTACCACCCAACATGTAAACGTTTCAGTTTTACCTACTCTCACAAGGACACGGAGGTATGACCATAGCTTAATTAGAAAAAGTAAAACCTGAGATGAATGACTTAAGGTCAAGCTTGTAAAAACTGAAAACAGACTTGAAGTACAATTTTAAAATCTGCCTTCAAATACAGCCAAGGCCCCGACTTTAAAAATGTTCTAGCAAACATGACCATTTCTGATCATTAAGTTTCATGAAGAGAGGCACTGATCTCTCCAAGTGTCACCTTCAATGAAGATGAATATTACTGATAAAAAGACAACATCCTCAAATGTACCAGCTAATCTGGGATCACCAAATTTTCCTTGCCAACTCCTTAATCTGTCAGATGTTACTCCAATCTCTACTCAAGGACACTCTCTCTGAAGTTACCAAAGCAAAGAACAAGTTTGCTTAAAAGTCTCATTCTAGGGAGGTGGCTTATATACCACCTAAACAGAATGACAACTCATTCAAGTCCAGACAAAACCGATAGCAAAGGAAATATTTTTGAACTATTGCTGCTGATGTTAAATCAACAAAAGCGTCCATTTGGAAGACGAACTGACAACGTGCTTAATCCTTTTTTCACACGTTACCTTTTAGCACTAGTGGATAATTTAGCAGTGGTTTTGCTAGAGAGTTTGGTGTTTTTCTTCTGCTGGGTGGCAGAAGGTTTTCTTTCTTCTTGTTCTTCAGGCTCTGGAGCGGCTGGGTCTCGCTGGTCTGCATCTGAACTACCACTGCTGGTGCTGGGGCTCTCATCATCGGACCTCTGCCGATCACTGGACATCTTGGTGAAGTTATTTCTTGGAAAACTTTTAAAGAAAAAACGGGGAAAGAAAGGAAATGTAAGTCTAAGAAATAAACCAATAGCATTTTCTTCTCTTAATCTTCACCTAAAACCGTGTTTTAGTGAAAACGCTTCAAAAGTGTTCACACTTATCTCATCGTACAGCAAGGTTACAGGGGAGGTGATGTGTCTCACAACGGCAGCGTTCAGGGATTTACCGAACTCAAGTTAGAAAACCCACTCACATTTTTTTCCATCCCTTGGACAATCTATCAATTGTCTACTTTCTCAGAAGGCATGAAACAGATTTGCCAGGGAACTTAGGGAACGAGCATTAATAACATATGACACACTGTAAATAACAGATCTCGCTGAAAAATGTTAAAAAGTCACTAATAACGTCTAAATATTTACACACTGACATTGGTCAAAGCTACCAAATTCCTTTTCGGAGAGGAAAACATACCCTGTTAATCGCCCATATGCTTATTTAAGGTGGTGATTCCTCCTCTGTGCACGTAAGCCTTTAAATACAACACTTAGGAATTTTAAAAATCAACTAACAAGCTGTTCTGGCCACGGCCAGCAGCGAAGATTCATCCGGCCAAGACCAAGCTGCCACCCTGGGAAAAGCAAAATTCAAACTGCACCTTCTGCAAAGCTCCCCATGCCATCAAGGTTCCTCGCTCAATTTTTACATCACGGACCGACATTTTGTCCAAAATAACCAAAAAAAAAAAAATTTCACAGGAAAAACAAACAAACAAAGCCTCAAGAAGTGCAACAAAT